>NC_051386.1:27335326-27373543 GCF_015228065.2 Penaeus monodon | reverse complement strand
GCCGCGCGATCTGTCTCCTTCATTCCCTTTTATAACGGATTCGCAATGCTAATTAAGACTTTGCTCTCCTCGGAGGCTTTCTTTATTTGTTTTATGGAATTTTCCTGCTCAGTCGCCCGCGTGTTTCGTTCTGCTAGCTCCCTGTTTCCATTCTTCCTTATATCTCTTTTAACCACTTCTTGTTTCCTGTCTCATGGTTCCCTTCTTTCCTTCCCGTTCTCTTTTTCCTTCTTACTTTTCTCCCTCTTTCCATTTTTTTTTTCTTCAAACATACGCATAGGCGCTTATAAGTGCAACAGTATTGAGCAAATATATATACTTTGTGTGTATGTGTGTGTGTGTTGTGTGTGTGTGTGGTTGGAGTGTGTGTATGTGTGTGGTGTGGGGTGTATGTGTGGTTGGTGTGTGTGTGGATGTGTTGTATGTGTGGTTGTGTGTGTGTGTGTGTGTGTTTGTGTGTGTGTGTGTGTGTGTGTGGTGGTGTGTGTGTGCGTGTGATGTGTGGTATCTGATAGGTCCTATACACATTTGAAGCAAAGCCCCAGCATTTCGCTGTAACAAAAAAAAAAAAAAAAAAAAAAAAAAAAACAAAAAAAAAAAACAGTTATGCATACCGTCACTCTCTCTAGGACGAAACCAAAGCCCAACTACCGCTAATTGCCTTATTTCAGCCACATCCTAACGATCGTTTAAGCTACCCACGTCCTTGTAATCTCCGTAATTGAAAAGTAGTAATTTCTGTTCTTTTCCTGATATAATGTCCTTAAATATTCAGTTATTCAGTATATTTTTTTTCCTTTAATAGCTTAGGGATAGAACAAAAAAGTACAGAATTCAAGCATATATAGTATACCTCTCGTAATTCTACGAGTGTATATACAACAATATTGACATACTATGGCGTGGCAACGTTCATTGCAGAACAGAACACCACAAGCGCCAGAAGCCACAGCGTAAAGAGAAGAAAGAAAAAAAATAATTCTCGAGTCGAGCCAAAGCTTATCCCTTTCTTTACGCATAAGATTGAAACTACAATTGCTTGCGAAGCGAAGCACGATATTACCGCTGGAGGGAGTCGTGAACAAAGCAATAACTCCAGTGTATGACGCTCATTTGGTAATATTTCATTTCACTCAGTTTCTTGGGTATCTAAAGATGGCTGAAGTGGATTTTCAGGACTTATGTTATCGGGGGATGAATTTTTTTTTTTGACATATGCAATGTGTAATATATATTTATGCATACACATTAGATCCCACGATTTTACGGAAAATAACCCCTCACCGGGGTTGTTCTTATCCCAGAGTGTGTGTCGGTGTATATTCACCCAATTGTGTCGATATTATGTCAAGGCTCTAGAAAAATACAGTGTTTGTAAAATTACGAATACTGAGTAGAGTCCCAGAGTAACAAGGTTCTGTAACGAACGACTGTTGGCGAGCCCTGGTGAGTGTATGTGTGAAGCTCTTGACCGCAACCCTTCCCCCCCCGGGGGGGGGGGGGGGTGGCCCAACGGCAAGGAAATAACACCTTAGAAGCGGACAAAACCTCCTCGCTGTCCATCATGAAGGGGGAACGGGAATATTAACTTCACCCCTCACCCTTCGCTCTATGGGAGGGATTGATTCGCACTGAGCATAGGGATAATGATTAATATGGATTCGCCTGCCACCCGATACTGATGACGAGATTCAACTCGTTCAGACAAAAAAGTAGAAAATGAAGACTCATCACGTGATTCCAGCAACTTAACTGGACAAACCAACCGGAGAAAGACCAAACAACGTGAACCATCACCCCTGGCGAGGTACATTAGACTTGCCTTTCCGAGGACACGTCTACCGCAATAAAATCAGGTGCATGAGCGGAGGTCAACCAGTGTGCCGCCCTTCATGAGGGAAGAACCGCTAGACATGGTGCCGGGGAACTGGACATCCTCTCGATACATGGCGCCATCGACCCGCGGCGTGCCCAGCCCAAATACACCCCCACTGCAGTGGACTTCACCACTCACAGGATTTTCCGCAACTGCAGGAGGATGCCCCACCCAAGGAAACGGACACAGGGAGAAGTCACCGTGGTAAAAAAATCAAGGAAATGGCCGAGAAATAAGAAGCCTTTGGCAAGATCTGCTGAATTGAAAAATGTTAATGGAATGAAAAATGATAGTGTAAACCAGGGAAAATATGCTAAGTTAGTGATTGTTGAAAATACCAAATGCGGTCTCTGATATCACAAGGATTTCCAACTCGTTAGACGAGGAGGAAGAAAGTGCGACCTCATTTGCGTGACAGCAGCAACTTGACTGAAATGCAACGAGAAAAGACCAAACAATGTGAACCCGATCGCTCCCAGAACAATACATTAGACTAGCCTTTCCGAAGGAACACGTCAACCATAAGACAAATCAGGTGATGAGGTAGGTCAGCAGCTGCCGCCCTCCAGAGGAAGCCCACTAGACATGTTGCAAGGGGAAATGACAACAAAACCCATGGGCCTGGTGTTAATAGCACTTTCATGAATTTCTCTCCAACACAAAGACGATATCAGCCCAAAAACTCAAAGATAAGGGGGATACTTGGTTCCAGGTTTCCGAGGAAAGCTGCCACTGACGATTACTCGCATCTTCCTGTGTTTTAGAGCTTGTAGTTTACAAGGACAAGACAACCCTTGAAATAAGATCGATCATTGTATGAGTGGAGAACAGCCCCCCCTAAAGAGTACCATTCTTTGAAGATACTACAGCCGACATCCATTTGACCATGGTTTCTCAGAGGTTGTGGTCTGCTACAAGTGGCCAGGTTACGGCCATGTAGCTAATATTGCGGAAAAGAAACAGCGTGTGCTGTAAGGTGCAAAAGCTCACCAGGCAAAGGACTGACCTGCAAGAAACGAGGACAACGACAATGAAGACCCATCACGACCATCGTGAAGAGGTTCGGAGAGCTAGGTGGTGGACTGCCTGGCAACCATAACTACCCCCACAAGCCGCCACGACGCAACACAACCCCCTCCTCCAAGGCCCCGACCCTACCCAGTGCTGTGTGACGTCACCAGCCAGGGGCATTCCCCCACCCCAGGGAAACAGTGAACAGACAACAATGGTGAAAAATAATAAAATTGCCGAGGAAATAAGCAACAGGCACGAGCTGCCTGAATTGAAAAAAAAATTAATGAAATACAAAGTGGTCGTATAGACAGGGAAATATCCTTTCAAATGATTTATGATGTTGAAAATACAATGATGTCTCTGATATGTTTTATGCACGATACCCATCAACGAATCATCTGAAGCAGTGAACGGACAGTGACCAGTGAAATAACGCCGACGAGATGTGCATGAATCGAAGAACTTGGACATCACTTAGAAAATTATCATGTATGGGATTATATGTATCTCTCAATATGAGGAAAGCGCGCAGACGTCGGTGTAAATACAACAAGATGCAACACAGAATGTAATACTGTACAAAAATATGCAGCATTCATCAAACACAGATTTGACCAATCAGCTGATCATAGAGTGTGATGAGGGATAAAAAACAATACTTTTCTTTATGGAATATAGTGTTCAACCGTAAATTAATGACTTGCTTTACTATATTCAAACAGTATGTTAATGTAGCTGTTTACAGAGCCTTCCATCACAGCCACTAAAATAAAAAACGCCCCTAGAATAGAGGGTACCCACTTTCTATCGAACACAGGGATGACAGCTTATTGACTTATTTTAGTCAACATATCACGTAAAAGAAAAAAAAAAAAAAAAAAGCTGGTGCAGAAGTCCTGATGACAATAATGTGCATACCCTCATTACATATCGAACAGAGCATCTGGGTTTTTCTCCCAGATGCTGTAGAAGTTTCATGCTGATTCACTGCTAACTTTTAAATTTTAAATGCTAGACATTATGCGTTTGGAGATAGTCAATGCATGAAATTGCAAAGATTCCGAAATTTGTTGAACATTGATCGATGACCCGTATATGACACAGACAGGGAAATTCCACACGGCGGGGGCAGGCTTATGTAAGAGAGGAAGGGGAGCTTGTGCTTGGAAAACATCAGAACATGCTTTGCAATACAGAGCTAATCAGTGACCATTTTGAAATAGTAACTAGATACCTGTTGATAATAGTCAATCTGCATAACAAGTAGGCTAATAAATTTTATTCACTCAGTTACCTTGGTTCACCACTTTAAATCAGGCGTTTTAATGAATATTATAACGATAATATACAGTACGAGTGTTCATAAATTTCCATGACATGACGAAAAGTGTCATGATTACTACAATACGGGGTCTGTCCAAAGAAATCTGCAAAAGCAAAAACTCACAGTCTCCAAACACCTAAGTTGGGGGTGGGCGGTGACTTTACACTATCCATGGAACAAAAAGCGAGTTTCAGGACAATACCCTGACAACCTTATTGAATTTCCTCAAGGCTAACAAAAATGTACAGGAATTAAAAATTATTTCAGAAATTAAAACACGTTTAAAAGTTCTGCAAAAGCATTAATAATATCTCAATGACTGAGGTCTGGAAAAAAAAATAATCGATTTTCAGGCAAACCAACTAACACCCCGCAGTTCCATAGTCCTCTTGCACAAGCAGATTATGCTCCTTCGTAATGGGCTGGGGTGTTCCAAATGGAGTTCACCTCCCAATTATTTAGAATCACCTTCGCTAAAAATTGCATGTTAAAATTGTCGTTGAGGATTGGATGTTCCTGATAACCGACCCTTCAGGCTTTGCCGATATTATTGTTACTGAGTGGAGTGATTACTGCGCTGATACAAAGGAAAAGCATCTGCCCCAGGTTGAGGATGATTACCTATGTGGTCTCCCCTTATAGCTCAGCTACCTGGTAAGCCCCCTTGCACTTGTAGATTAAATTTGTCACAAGGTATTCTGCCTGGGCCCCTGGATGCACAGACTAATTATCCCTGTACCGAAATCAACCAATGAAATATTGCCTAATTTCACTAACCTCGTGTGTATGCAAAGTCTAGAAAGGATAATTTGCATATCTTCGGTACAGTTACAAGGTAAATTATCTCACTGAACTGTAAGGATTTCTATCGGGACGTAGCACACAACGTTGCTTGCAGAGTAATTTTCAAGCACTATCCAGGGAACTCAATGTTTTTCCTTGCCCTTACGTCAGCTTTTGACATTGCAAACAGAGGAATTTTATCCTAAAACAATTGTAAGCTTTGCAATCCGGGGTAACATTATTGAGCTGGATTAACACTTGCAGATCTGTTCTTCGAACAGATCTTTGTTTCAGGGAGTGAGAGTTCACTTCACATACCTTTTTTGAACTTGGGAGTTTCTAGCCTATGCTGTTCAATGTCCTCATGCTGGGGGCAGATATCCAACTTGGGGATGGTGAATCTTATATGCTAGGCTGATGTCATATGTGTCAGAGGCATCATCATCACAAAAAGGGTGCATATAATTTTCGAAAAAACCTCAAAGAGTCTGATTGGTGATTAGTCATCTCTGCTGAAAAGCAATGGCTCTCTAACCATATATCTTACCCCTAACTACGTGAGGGGGCATAGGTGCACGCAGAGCATGACAATGTTCATAAGTAATAAACATCTTGGGGTGGAAATGTAATTGTACAGTCCTGATTCTTTCTCTAAAGAAGACACTCTGGGAGAGATTGAAACCGGTGAAGTTTCTTGTCGGAAGGAGAACATGGCATCAATGTTAAGCTTGTAGACTGTTTTACTTGGTTTTTTATAAGTCCTTGTAGACTACACATGCACTGCACATGTTACCTTGTAAGGAATCGAAATCTATCTTGAGTTGGTACAAAAGGAAGCTATAAGATTTACCCTCGCAACCTCTGAAGAAGAGCAAGATAGTGAGCCTAAGATTAGAACTACCTACCACCCATTTTTGATAGAATAATATTTTCCCGCATATTTGTGGTCAAAGATTCTGAGGGTACCTTGTATCTTTCAGTTTTCCAAAACACTTCAAACTTGCAACATAAAATCACGCAAGTCACGTAACCAATCACACACACGCGTCCTCTTATAAACACAATCTTCATGAACAGTACAATCTCATATCCAATTAGAAATTACCAAAAGGTCAATCATGGCCACCATGGAAAATTTAACAGTGTATCGTGCACCTTTACATGTCTGCACAAAAAAAAAAAAAAAAAAAAAAAAAAAAAAACAAAAACCGGTGTACTAACTAACGTGTTAAAAGAAAGTGGTTAGCAACGTAAAGGAACCACATAATCTATGAAGCGATGAGCGTAATAAGTGTTTATGCTGACGGATCTGTACATTCTGGATACAAGCTGGTGTGCTTGCGCTGTATCACACCATGGCTTACTACAATATCAAGTTATTGAGAGTACAAAATTAGGCAGCACTACACAAACGAGTTGGCGGGTATACTCCTTGCAACGGAATTCGTATGTCCTCGGGGCTCTGGAGTACGTTTTGTTGTGACTCAAGTGCTCTTCAGTTACTAAATTCTTCAAAGCAGTGCGATGTGGAAATTCTGAGTTTGCATTAAGCGTACGTACTTGGCAGTAGACGGAGCGCATTTCACGTTTTTCAATTGTATGATATCATCTAATGTGGCATACACAAGGCACGACCACGTAGACAATTGGCGAAGAAGCCGTGACCATAGATGTTGGATGCCTCCTGCTAGGATTGCACAATATATTGAAAAGTTTCATAGGAAGACTTATAGATTCTGACAAATACTCAAAGGCCTGAAAGCTGTACATCAGGCACTACGAATCAGTATCGAGATAGCAACCTTCCTATAGGTGGCACCAGTCAAGCCAGACAATGTGACAATGTGTTTAGATTACAATCTCTGGCAATAACTGCACGGTGGCAGAATTGCAAATTAATTCAGATTTATATTGTGTACGAAGAAAACAAGTCGAACGCTTGAGCACTATATCTCGAATGTCATATGATACGGCATTCAGACCACCTAACTGAGGTATAAAAACTGCATGGATATTTAATTTCATCTGATACATGGGAAGCTATACTCGCACTATCATCTAATTTACTATGTAAAACTGCGTAATAAAGAACAGTGTTATGTGACACCAGTAGCAACAGTATATCAGCGTAATTTTATTGTAGTGATGTATGATTTATTTATTTATTTATTATTATTCTTTTTTTTTGTCAGCACAATTACAGTAGTCACATAATACTATACTATGCCCAATATATGTAAAATTGTTAATCATGATTGCCCACGCCTGAGCAGATAGCCAGGGTGATAAAGCTTATCAACTGAACTTCCACATCCCTGCCAAGTTTTCATGATCTGCCTTACTTATGTAATGAAGTACCTTTTCTTCGTCTCGCAAAAACAAGCCTGATTTTGTCTTAGTCATTCCTGATAACTAAGACTCCATGTCTAATTTTCGGGTGTAAAACTCATTGACCTGTTGTTGGATTCCATACTTGTGTTTTCATAGGGACAGTACATAGTCTGACTCAAACTTTTCTTTTGTTTGACTGCCTGCTTAGTGTACTGACTGAAGCTCATACTATTACTCTAAGTAGTCAAGTCTATCAGCATTGCCATCATATTGTAGGTCCTTTCTTAGTTTGTCTCATCTTAATGGCGAACTTAATTCTTGAATCTTCAACAAAAGACGTTCATCCTGGAGTGTTCGAATTCTGAATATGTCGCCATATCAATTAGGCACAACAGGGTCCATGAACTGATCCTGCGGTACTTCCACTGCATCAGCAAGTTGATTTCCGAAGAATAATATCTATTAAATCTTCTTTTTATTAATATTTGTTTTATTTGTTGAAATGTCTGTAGTTATATGCTACTTGTCCTCTGTTTAAGGCCCATTATGTTATGGATTCAGTTCCATGGTCAACTTTATCGAAAGCTTTTGGGGGGGGGGGGGGCAGAGCTTCTTCATACTCGGTTAGGTCTTTTACTATGATTTCCGGATTGGTTCGGATTTGGGTTGAACAGGATCTGCCCCTTTTTAGTCATTCCTCTATCTTTTCAAGTATTTTTTTATTATCTGAGATGTTGATGTCACTTGTCTGTAATTTTTCCTGATTGTGACAAGTTCCCTACCTTTATAGATAGTTATTATATTATTTCACTTCTCAGTGGACTTGAGATAATTTCCCTATCAAAGTATTTCCTCGTAGATTTATCAGCGGTTGTGCTATAGGATTTTTATAATTCGTTATTAGATTGCAGATTGGCTTTTTTTCCGATCCCCAAAGGTGCAGGTTTATTGCTTTGTCTATTATAACTTAATAAATTTCTCTTTACATTGTAAATTATATAGCTCAACTTTATATTGCCTAATCATCAGCTCTGTCATGGTAATTGTGAGTATACAGTATGTCCCTATTTCAGGATAACCACAATTATTTTCATGTTGCTTTTCGAGCAGCGTAGCTAGTTAATCCTGAAGGTTCAATCTCCACCATTTCTTTCCTTTTGTTGTTGGAACAGGAGTAGACATTTTTGCTTTAGAGTTTTTATAGCTTCATTACCCTTTTTTCTTGTTTTACATATTGACTTTCAAACGATCTACTATTTCCTTTATCCTGATACGTCCTTTCTCTTATAATGATCGCTGTTCCCATAATTTATATTGTCTACTTTCTGCTCGTTTCTTCTCTCATCCTTTTTCTCTTTCTTTTCTTTGTAAATAGTCTGTTTTTGTTGCTATTTTGTTGATCAGTTGGATTATTTTTCCTTTCTTCTTGCTTAACGGGCATTCATGTATTTTAAAATAATCCTGTAACAGAGTTTGTATATATTAGTGTTTCTTCTATGACTTTCTTTCATTTTGCAGTTTACCCTAATCGGTTTGGTGGTAAGCCTTCTTCTTTCCTCTGGCAGTGGTTTCATCTCGTTGTAAAAGTAGTTTGATATGTGAAGTATTTTCTTTCCACAATTTCACTTTAACATCTTGATTTCACTGAAGCATTGAATCTAATTCGTCCCAACATATATTTAAGTGGTAATACTTGATGGCGCTTCCTTCTTTACACTTTTTTATTATATCTTGTATTCTCTTTTGTTTCAGTTCTGACAACACATGGTTAGTCCTAATTTTTCCTGCCCCAGCCTCGTTGCAGGCAGGGATGGGATATCACAGTCTTAGATAAAAACACATCAGTATGTCTGCACTGTTCAATTCATACATATGTCGTAGTACTTTAATGTTCTTATTATCAATACAAACGTCTGGTTTTAAAAAAGCATATTCGGGGTAAGGTTAAAGTGCTTGGGAAAACTTCATTTACGATCCTCGAGATATCGAAATACAAACTACGTACCAGAGAAATTCACATACACGCAGGTGTAGCAGGTAACCTGTCTCTTAATTCTATCTCCTCCGTGGTCTAGGTTTCGAAAGGGTAGGCCTGTATAAGTGTTCTGGTGTACTTTTTAAACGCTCGTCCAAATCGGTTCGCACTCGCTAACACACTTCGATAGCTCTGAGCAATTCCATTTGTAACATTGTTTTCTTTTTACTACAAACAGCCCGTACTCGAAATGGCAGATGCAACACAGATAGAAAGGCTTAGACACATACAACATTTTCCTTCAATGATATGATTCACACACACATAACCAATTTATATATTTTGATCTCATTAACTATTATTACTGTTATCAACGTACTGCCATCATTAGTATTACTATGTCGTATTGGTTTGATGCAGATTGTGAATAACAACAGAACGAATAGGAAAATTGCCTTTGCATGCTGTAATATTATTTCCTCTTGCTTGTTTGAACTGATCGTTTTTATTTGTTACATATCATTTCGTACTTTGACTGGCCAACAACAAAAAATTGAAGAGCTAAAAATGTAAAAAAGATAAAAAAAAGAGAAAGGAGGTAGAAAGACGACTGCATAACAAATTGAAGTGGATTCCCAGATTAGATTGAATTAATTCGCCTAAGAACACACCATAGGAAAGAATTTCGTACCGGCTTGATCAACATACACCCGTGTTCTCGCAGCCCTGGCCGCAAGCCACGAAGCCGCACACCTAGCACACTCCCGACGACGGCTCGTCTTCCAAGGTAAATTCCTTTTGTCGCCATAAATCACACAGATCAAGCTCAGCACTCGCCCCCGCGCCATCGATCAGGTGTTCTGGGCCGCCCTTGCGCTGTCCCGTGGCTCCCTTGCCTCGTTTGGGAGCTTCGGCTTCTAGTAGGCGCTTCCAATTCATTCGGGTATATCCTAGTAGTAAATCTTTAACAAATGCACATGCCTAAACACACACAACACACCAAAACCACACACACACACACACACACCAAACACACACACACCTATATATATACTCTCTGAATTTATATATATATATATATATAGATATATATATATATGTATAGTAAAAAAATCTTATATATGTATAAAAATTTATATATAAATGAATATATAAATGCTATATAAAATATACACACACTCTACATAAACATCTATATATATATATATATATATATATATGTATATATTATATATATATATACTTATATTTATTATGTATATATATATACATATATATAGGCGCATATATTTAAAACACACTCATAATGTATATCATGTATGTATGTATGTATATATATATATATATATATAGATATATATATAATGTGTGTGTGGTTGTGTGTGTGTGTTTGTGTTGTGTGTGTGTGTGTGTGTGTGTGTGTGTGTGTGTGTGGTGTGTGTGTCTGTGTGTTGTGTGTGTGTGCGTGTGTATCATGTGTATAGCTATATATACTTTTTGTAACAAAAAGAGGGATTGGTAGAAGATACATAGCCAATACGTATAATTAATATCTATTTTTAGAAACGAAATAGCATTTGATTTTTTTTTTCTTCTTCTTTTTTTTTCTTTTTTTTTTTTTAGTAATGGTTGCAAGACATGTAGTATTAATTATCGCTGGCTTTGTAGGGGAATGTTTTCAATGCAACTTTTTGGAATTGTTTATCGAAATGGCACGGCTATGGTGGTAAGGCGGGCATCCCATGCTATCTGAACACAACAATTAACAATGTATTTGGGCATATTTCTGAATATAGAAAACGCCTCATACTTCAAACAACTATGTATGACAGCTAAATGAAGAGAAATCTGCAAATTCGATGAGAGTTAGCAAGTGGCTTCTCGAAGCTGCACCATCTAGTAGCAGCTGATCGAAATCATGAAGCGAACTTTTCCTTTCACGAAACAAACACTTTTTCAGTAAAACAGAAACATACTCCTTATATGCTGCATTATAGAACATTTACCTGAAGCGCAACCACCTTATGGTGTGTAGAATATAAAGACGCTTTACATTGTGTGTTGTATGTGTAATGTATTGCGCTGTCTGAGCGCGCGTGTGTGCGTAGGCTGTTCACAATTATATACTTGTGAGTTAACAAAAATATATGTACTATTCGTTTTGATTATCACGAATACACCTTATCTTGTGCTGACATTCTGCTCATGGTTTTCGCTCTCAATATTCCAAAGCCATGGCGTTCCTATGGAGACGCGTCCACATTCGAACAGTTTGAGCAAGTAATGCACGTCAGCGTGTTTCAACAACTCAAGCAACTACAAAGTTAGGTGGTTGAAGGAAGGGAATAATCTTACTTCCATTAATGATGTTTCTATGATATCTAATATCTTATAAGTTTTCACATTTATCCGAGGGAGTGGGTACATGTTCTCTCTACTTTTGTTATGTCCATATTTGTAATTTTTATTCTATCGTTTGTCATTCATGTCTATCCACTGTAATATGTGTAGATGTCATTAATTTGGCATATTTATCTTCACTGAAAAGTCAAAGTTTATATGTTCTCTTGATAAGTTTACAAAATCCTAATTTTCTTGTATTTGCTTATGAACTACTATCTTTACTTTTTTTATGAAGTGACTAACTGGTAAAAAACTCATCATTTTTATTAACAGATTTTTAGTTACATTTACTTTTAAAGAACAGTAATATTATAAAAAAAGGCAAATATTGGGGGAAATCCATACTGACAGAACAATTCATTTTTATTAAAACCTTGTACAACCACCATTATTTTCTATCACTCCTCGTGTCTCCCCGCGGCATAGCTTGCTAAAGTTTCCGGTTTCCTACCATTATTTCCCATTCCCTCTTTGCATGTTCTATTATTCTATTGTATCTCATTCTTTACATTTGTCTGTTATATTTGTATTTTCTCATTTTCCTGTTTGTCAGTTCAATGTCTGTAAACTGTATATACATAGTCATATTTGTGTTATATATGCATATATATACATATTTGTATCATATTTATCATTGTGTGTGGTGCTATGATATTATATGTTTATGGAATAAGCATTTTCATACGACTAATTGTCCAGACATGCAGTAGCTGAACGCTTGTTTATATAACCAGACTGCTGACCACTTTTATAATATTATGTTAATTTCATAATCTTCTATATGCTAATGAATACCCTTAATTCCCGATATTCTGTCTCGCTGTTAACCCCAAATAATGTTAACTAAACAAGGAAAAATTTATTGTCGATATATGGTGGGGGGGAGCTTGCGTCATTATTACATATGGGAAATCCGAAATGAACAACGAGGTTGCCATTGAAAGGCTTAGCAGACACTCTTGAAAATGACACAGGCAGACTAAAATTGAAAATCGTGGTCGTATCATTGGGATGAGAAAAGTGGTCTCTCTCCTAGTGAACTTTCAGGGAGCTGGGAAATCTCCCGGTCTGTAATTTACAGGTGGATAAAGAGGTGGGAGTTTTTGGAGAGGCACCCTGAAAACGATCGCCTTCGTTCCGTGCTCCCCGAAACAAACGAAATCAAGATGCTCAGATTAGGGAGATGGTGGAGGCGAACCCCTTCACCATGCAGTTAGATCAAGAAGAATTGCAGCTCCAGTAACAAGTCAACGGGGAGAAAAAGATTGCACGCGAGATGGTATTCGTCAGGCCGTAACACCAGCCATCAATGGTAGGTTGACCGAACGTCATTCTGCCAGTCGCCTCCAGTTGTGCCCAGCAGTATGTTAAAAAGACTTAATGATCAGGATTACGCGGAGAAGAGTACATCTGGAGTGATCAGAGAAACGTTTGTTGCCAGCCGCGCTATGGAAAGCTCCACTGCTGGAGGCAGTAGATAACACAAGGTGTGCTAAATTACTTTTTCAGCTTCTTTAACTTTTATTAAGTATTCTGGTGTATTTGAAAGGATCACTGTCTATATATGATTATTAGCCGTATGTGCCCTAATATTTTTATGTTCTAAACTCTCAATTCTATATTTTTCCAGATATGATAGGGTACTAAAACATCACGAAATCTGCGAGGGAGTGGCCACTTTGACTTGTAGTATGTTGGGTGGATATTCCGTCGCTTATAGGCGCTGGTAAACTGGCTAGTAATAGTAGGGAGAATTATTCAGGTAGAATATATCGAATCATTAAATTGTTTCTTGCGCGTAGTGACGTAGCTATGCCTTGCCATTCCCAGAAACGATCTTATTCTGCAGGATAACTACCCAGTTGACACTCGACGTCGAGGCGTTAATAGATGGTTTCGTGACGCGAAAAATCACGGGAAAAAAATAAAAGAAAACGCAATTAGAGATCCTAAACCCATGGCCTACATGGTCCAGCTAGGCTATGTGCTTAAATCCATCGAAAATGTCTGGACAATATACAGTCAGTGCTGGAAACTAGCAAATGAAAGAACTCATTGGATCATTACATAGGTAAGACATTGCAAAGAGGGAATGAATATGTAGGCTGTGTAGGAGGGACAGAAGCTAGCGAGAGTTATAGAAAATGGCCTCTTGATTCATCTATATGTGGTTGGACAGGTTTTAATAAAAATATAGATAATGTTGCCTGTCAGTATGATTTCCCCCACTATTTGGCCTTCTTTTTCTAATCTCTATTAGCAGTCTTTAAGTAAAAATATAACTACATATCTTAAAAGAAATGATGATGTTTAAATTAGTCAATTCTACAAAGCAGATGATATTTTCAGTGAAGCAAATTACATGTTACTTTTTTCCAGAAAGCGTAGTTGCAAAATGTTCGGAATGCAAAACTATATTCTAAATCGCTATAATGAGGTTATTTAAGGAATGTTAAAATTTACATTCGCAGGGTATGGTATGTTTAGTGAACTATCACTTCTTTAAGTGCAGTGGCTAATTTGTGTCTTTGATCAGTTAGATTTAATAAGAAGTTTCCTAGGTGTTTTAATTATTATCATTTTCAGGGCAACCTATTTGGCTTTGAAGTAGTTATGGAAACAAGATATGATTATATAAATAGTCATGCCAGTGGTTAGGCATATGTGAAAAGGTCCCTGTTTAATAGAATATTAGAATGCAGTAAAGTTTTGTATTTTTTTTGTGGTGTTTTCTAAAGAAATTCATCGGTAAATCTATAAAAGCTGGTTTACGGCTTAAAACAGATGGTATGTAAACTACGCATTATCTTTGTAATCATGGTGTCGTAAACAGGGTACTTGGTTATTTTGCATAGCTCATTTCGTGAATCTTGTATATTAGGCTAGGGAGCGCGGTGTTAAAGTAGTTGAGAACTTTTTCAACATGTGTCTTGTGCTTAAAAAGATGCACATAAGGTGTCGATGCATATCTTGTATAGAAAATTGGCCTAAATTCGGGATGGGCGACACAGTTGTAACCTTATTTAAAAACTTAAATGGCTTTACACACACACACTACACACACGACGCACAGCTACACACACACACAGCACACTAAATAACGTTACCAACGACACACTACACATCACAGCACACACAAAGAAGACACAGCAGCACACACAGCAATAGTTCAGCACCCACACTGCACACACTATACTACATACAGCATAGCACATACTTACATACACATACACACATACACTGCACGTACAGTCGAAGGATGAAGTATCACGGGATAGCCCGTACGGCATCGAAACACATAGGCAAGCACATATTGGTATATTCTTGTCTAAAAATGTATTCGCGTTCAGGCGAGTTGAGTTTGGACGATTAATCGTACGATTATAGGTATACATACAGACGTATACGCATTTTTGATTGCAGAGATCCACATTTTGAGAGGGCCAACAATGCTTGAATTGATAAATCAGCAGGTATAGTAGGGGAGGGCTATGAAGTATATCAGGGAAAATTATGGGGGTTAAAACAGGCTTAAATATTCAGTAAATATTAATGGCAATAATGGCATATTACGAACGAAATAATAATCGAAACGGCCCCGCCACTCGTTGAAAATATAGCGGCCCTAACACGTCACGTTTCTAAAAAAATCTAACGGCTGACGGCCGTGTTAAAATCGACGGGAATCCTGGCGCCGCTTTTGATTGAAGATCTTAGCGAAAAGTCACTCTTATCAGCCGTGAAACCACGTTTATTAACGTCGTGGTCTTATCTATCGGGGTTCCGCCCCTCGGCGCTCGCACTGGAGGGGCTTAGAATCGCAGTCAATATCATGGGCAATAATTCATATATTAGCCCGGAAGTAATCGTTAAATTCAGCTCAAGAACTCTAGGCGGAAACGCCGGTCTCTACACCGTTGCGAAATGATACGGCCCTAAGCGTTGTACGACTAGTACACCAAAGGTCAGGACGTCACAGGATTCCTTCCTGTGTTTTCTGAAACGATTAAGCGGGTATAAGAACCCGCGGCTCAGTTTGGGTTGGTCGGCTTATACTCGACAAGTAGTGTCGTGTGTGTGTGTGTGTGTGTACATACACCAAATTGTGTAGGATATTATGGTCAGGACTCTGAAAAACCGTGCTTGAGTAACAATTACGATAGCTAAGTGTGTGTGCTAAGGGTGAACAGGTGGCTAAGGTAACAGGTGGGCTGTAGCCACGACCGTTGGCGAGACTCGGTGAATTTATAGTGTTGACGAGCACTTGACCTGGCGCTCGCACTCGTCCCCGCGGCCTCGACCGCAGGGAATTAATCACCTATAGAATGGACAGGACATACCACCATTGTGGGGGGCCAGTGGCCTAACTAGCGCACCATGCCCCTTCTAACGCCCCTACTGCTATGCGAGGGATTGATCCAGGGTCCGAACATAGGGATACTGAACGATGGTGGATTCGACTGTGGCCGACGGGTCTGATGCTGATTAAAACGAGGGATTCTACTCATTCAGACCAGAAGGGAGAAAGTGAAAGCGATCCAATAAGACTTACTTGCTAGCATACCTGACGAGAAGCTTATAAGCTGGGACGAGCTACAAAGAGGCGCGGAACCCATCGCAGCGCCCCCGGAGAGGTAGGCGATGAGACTGCCTTTCGGCGGAGGACACGACTTCCGTCGATAAAATAAGGTGGATGGTAGGAGGGCAGCTGCAGCTTCCGCCGGCTGTACGCAAGAGGAGGCCGGCGCTAGACTATGGTTGGAAGTGGAGATGGATATCCTCGCGCTACGTCTATACACGATAACAAAGAAAATCAACTAACATTTGGGCGCGACTATGTTAATGCAGTTGGGGGGTACTTGGTTTTTTATTGTGGAGTGTGGTTGGGGGGATTCCTGGGGCGGTATCGAGTTCAGAACAAAGACGAAACTTTCACCAAAAAGAAAAAATACGGGAATAACCGGTATACCAGGGAAAAAGGCGCCGCGGAAAACACGAAGCTTCCGGGGTTTAAAGCCCGGAGGATCGATAAGAAGACAAGCCCTTGAACAGGCTCATCATTGTATGAGCTGAACAGGACCGCAACACGAAAGAGTACGCTAATTCTTTGTAGATACATAGAGTCCGGCTCCATTGCGACTGGTGCTCAGAGTTGTATAGTCTGTTCTACAATGTCAAGGTTATGCCACGTAGCTAATATTGCCGGAAGGAAACAGCGGGTGCTGATCTGTGCAGGTAAGCTCACCAGGCAAAGACTGCCGCTGCAAGTAAACGACGGAAAGGACAGTGACACACACAGGTCAGTGACAACCATAAATACCGCATAAGTTGGTGGGGCAGAAATCTAATGACAATAATGTGGCAGTATCAGCATTTACATATTCGAACAAGCCTCTGGGTTTTTCTCTGCTGTATCATGTATACAAGGTGTAGAAAGTTTCAGACTGATTCAAGCTGCCCAACTTCAGCAAGCATGGCTACAATATGCATGGGAGTGTATTTTAATATGCTAGAAGAGACATTATCATTTTTGAGATGAGTTCAATGCAATGAAATGGCGAAGTAGTTCTGGCAACATTTTGTGAACAGATCTATGACAGTATATTACGAAGCAGAGCATGCAGACTCACGTGGCTGGGGGCAGGCTAGATTATGTAATAGTAAGGGATCTGTGTCATCGGAAGACTTCGAATGCATGCTATGCAACTAGAGCAAATCAGGGACCTACTTTGCGAATAGTAACAAAGATTCGCTGTTGATAATAACTCAGTCTAACAAAAACAAATAGTGGTTCTCAGAAAAATTTATGATCTCCCCCCTTCAGCGCTTTTGAGTTCATGCACTTTAATTCATTCGTATCTAGACTAGTTTACAATGATTTACAACATTTTATACAGTGTTGATAAATTTTTCCATGGATGTCATGACAACCGTGGTCACTGATTACTACAACACTTGGGTCTGTCCAATAGATAAACCTTTCAAGAACTAGCAACTGCACAACGCTCCAAACAACCTAAGTGGTGCCGCTACATTATTGAAAGGGAACAAAAGGGCGAGTCAGGAGCTTTATGATATCTACAAGCAGGATAGACTACCCTATAGAGCAACCTACTGAATTTCTTAAGGGCTATACAGAAATACTCTGCGGGATTATAAAACTCTATTTCATAAATAGAACACTTTGAAACAGATCGCTATGCAATCATTAACAATAAATCCTCAATGCTCGAGGTCTGGAAAAAAATTAATCGAATTTCAGGTCAAACAAACTAAGCACCCCCGTAGTTCGCATAGTCCTCTTGCGCAATGAAATATGCTGCTTAGGTCAATGGGCTGGAGCAGTCCAATTGAGCTCACTTCCCACAAATATTCAGGAGTCACCTTAGTCAATCTAAAATGGCATGCGCAAATTTGCCATTGATATGAGATGTTCATGCATACTGACGCCGCTTTTCAGACTTTGCTGAGTAATGCACTGTTGGGGAACTTGAACTTGGGGCACTGATGTCAAAGGCAAAGCGGGTCCGGCCCCAGGTAAGGCTGGATTACTAGTGTACTCCGCCTTATAGCTCAGTACTCTGGAATCCGCCTTTTGTCGACCTGATACAGGTTAAGTTGGTCACCAAAGGCATTCTGGCTGGCCCCTGACTACGCAGTCTAATTGCATCCGGCATATATCGAAATCAAACGGGGCCTGATAAATACTGCTTGGAAAACTGACCAATTTCATTTATAACCTCTTATGTGTATGCAAATTCTAGAAAGGGATATTTATGAACAGGCTCAGGTACAGGTTACAAGGGTGAACGTATTATCGTCGCAGTACTGTTATCGGATTCCCTATCGGGACGTAGCAACACACATTGCTTTGGGCAGTATACTTTTCTCACTCTAATCGCGGGAAGGCAGGCACTTGTTTTCTTACCTAAAGTTCAGCTTTTGAATTGGGCAAACAGCAGAAGTTATCCTTAAAGCAATTATACTTTGGCATCCGGTGTAAGATATTGAACTGATTAGAATGTATCTCATCGAAGCAGATCTGCAAGTGTCCTGTTCAGGGAGTGAGACTTCCACTTCTACATCATGAGAAAAGTTTTTGAAGCTATGGGATGCGCACAGGTAAAGAGGGAGTATCTCTAGTCTATGCTGTCCATGCCTCATAAGGCACAAGCTGTGGCATGATATCCCACTAGGGGAATACGGTGAATCCTATTACTATTCTATGCTGGATGACATATGCGTCCTAGCATCATCTAAGAGAGTTGATGCAAAATAATTCTCTCAGCCAGAATCACAGCAAAAGGCTCATGAGTGTGGAGTTTTAGTCATTTCCGCTGAGAAACAATGGCTCTAAACCTGTATCATACCCGCCTACCTCACTTTTCGGCATAGGTGACGCAGAGAGCTTGACATATCCAGAAACAAGTATAGAATTCTTGGGGTGAATGTAATATGCAGTTACCTGGTCTTCTCTTCTAAAGAGGTTTGACTCTGGGAGAGTATTGAAACGGGCTTTTGAATAGTTCGTGTCGTATAGAGTTTAACTGCATCATGTTAAGGCTCGCTAGTACTGTTTTACTTGCTTTTACAGAAGGGTCAGTTGGTAGACTACTGCTACTGCGACTTGTTGCAGTGTAAGGATCAGAAGATTAGGTAGTTTTGAGTAGTGCAAAATGAAGCTATGAGGACTTATCCTGCCGGCGCCGCCCAAAGCGAGCAAGGTATGTAAACATGAGGACAGTTAATTAAACTTACGGGCATCGCATTTCTGGATAGAATAATGATTTATGTTCCACCATATTTGGGGTCTAAGCTCTGAGGGAACCCTCGGTATCTCTCAGATTTCGCTAAAAAGCAACTGCAAGCATAAGAATCCACCTGCTAAAAAGTAACGTGACAAATGCACACACCAAGCCAGGTACGCGCGCCCTGCTGATACAGCAAAATCTCGCATGAACATTATAAACTCAATGTTCGCAATTATAAATATACCCGAAAAGGTCGCTCCATTCGCTACCTATGGAAGAATTCACATGTCTACCACTAAAAAAAAAAAAAACAGGTGGTGCTATAACTGTGTGTTGAAACAAATTCGCGCTAGCTAACGTAACGGAACACACAGAATCTTATGTGCGATGATGGGGGCATATGATGTTACGCCGACGGATCCGTAAAGCAAGTCTGGATACAAAAGGCTGGTCGTGGGGGCTTGCGTCTGTGTACAAAAATGCTTACTAACAAACATCAACGTGAATATGAAATACAAAAACTGGGCCACACTACACATAACGGGCTGGGCAGGAATTCTTAATGTCTAGTGCTCTGAGTAGTTTTTCCTGTGGACTCTCAAAGTGCTCTTCTTAGCAATACGCTAGAATTCTTTTCAAAGTCAGGTGGCGATGAGGAATATTGTGAGTTGCCTTACAGTGTAAGTAACCTATTCTAACAGAGGGCGTAATTCTCACATTCAGATTTGTATGGATACGCATCTTCATTTGGCATACCGCAAGCACGACGGCACGTATTACAATTAGCGCGAAAGAAGGACTGCAGGAAGCTATATTGTGAAGCATGAGATCTTGGGTATGCCTCTTGCTAGGGTTGGCCATATATTGAAAAGTTGCTCATAATGGAAGTAACTGAGTAGATCTGATTAACACTCAAGAGGCCTGAAAGCTGGACCATAAGGCACTACGATCTAGTATAAGAGATGGAAAGCTTCCTTATGGGTGCGGAAGCCTGAAGTCAAACCAGACAGTGTCACATTGGTTATTGCTTCCAGAATACCGTTTAGGTTACAGATGTGACTGGCAATCTGCACGGTGCTCAGAAGTGCCGTATGAATCTAATGTAGTACTGTGTACCAAAGAAAACAAACGAAAAAATGAACGCTTGAGCAGCTATATTCTCGGAATGTCATGTGATACTAGCCTTTGCAGACCACGCTAGAGCAAATGAGGTATAAAGAACTATGTGAATATTTCATTTGTCATCTATACATTGGAGATATTACTCGTACTATCCCTAAATTTAATATGTATACTTACGGGCGTAAGCAATTAACAGTGTTATTTCAAAGCAGTTTGGTCAAGGAAGCATATGAAAGTAATATTTTGTATGATGTATGATTTATATTTCTTATTTTAGGCCTGTTACAACTACTACAGTAGTTACAGACTAACTGTAGCAATGTCAGATATATGTAAAACTGTAGTCATGATTTGCCTACGCCTGAGCAGATAACCAGGGTGGTGAGATAAACTGTACTTAACTTTACGGCCCTAAGCACGCCACGTTTGCCAAAAATCTAGCGGCTTAGCGTCGTGTTAAAAAAAGTCTATATCGGAACTCTCGCCGCGCGTTCAATTGAAATCTACGGAATAAGCACATCATTATCAAGCTGTGCAGCCACGTTTAATAAATCTGGGTATGTTGACCTATGCGGGGGCCTCCGCCGCCAGACCCTCCTTTGGGATGATTTACGACGATCGGGGTCTCGCGTGCCCGGACACCGCTTACCATTGGGGTATTTACGGGCTATGGCATAAAATTTATTGCACGATTCAGCCCTTCGGCGGGCTGACGCTTTACGATCTTTATTTTATTTGGAGGAAAGTAGCTGAGCCACAGCCAGGATAACACGGGTGCATCGCGCTGTTGGTGGCGGTAAAGTCGGCTACATAACAGCCCACATCTTACACTATGCGTTTGGGGCACAAGGTTCTTTGTGGGGGGGGGGCACAGTTTTCCGTCTTTCACCTTGGCCATGTTTCACCAGGAAGAAAAAAAGTGTACAAATAGGGCCGTATGGCGCCACAGCCTCTGGCGAACAGGACGTGTCAGTGAAAATAAATCTACGCCGTGTTTTGGTACATAAAATGTTTAACATTGCAATAGTAGCCACCTTCAAATTATAGTAGATAAAATGTATATAATTAAGAATTTTAAGTAGCATAAGGTTATGAAATATGAATGGAGTGATTTATTGATAATATTATAACGACTATACCTACTGTTTCGCACACGCAGCATTAGACGAGCACATGTAGAATCCTCCTACGGAAACACGACTAGTGTTGATGACGTTGTGGACTTAGTAAAAATAAATTAAGGTTGGTATTCTACTTGGAAGCGATATTCCGCGTAGCCAGATATGAGCGTCCTCTGTTTACTTACGATTTTGTTGTTTTGATATTCATACCATCTAACTACTCATTTTTGTTTAAAAAACTCATACTATTATATATATGATTTTCTGCCTATAAAGTACATGTTTATATATTAATATGCATAGGACTATCGATCAAAAATATATGTGATAGTACATTTATAATATAGCGATATACTATGTGTTAATGTGTAAGTATACATATACATATCAATACATATATATAGCATCTGATATATACATTTATGAATACTTACTATGGTATAGTGTTAGCTGTGTTATATATATACATAATTACATACATATGATATGTATGTATATGTGTATATATTATGGCCGCGGTGGCCGAGTGTTAGAGGGCATCGACTAAGACTGGCATGAACGGCAATCTGAGTTCGGGGTTCGAGTTCAAACCGGCGCGCGTTGTTCCTCATTGACAAGGACTCTTGTCACCTCGATTGCTACCTAGGCCACTGGGGTGGCCAAGAGCCAGCCCTTATCAGATGCGTGCCCTAAGCCGGATAAATAGAGAGAATGATACCGTAACTCGTAACTACCGACATGCACTCTCCATGGTAAAGGAAGCTGGGGACCGGCTACCACGTATCTGTCACTCCAAGTAGCATCCAACTGAAAACTACAATTAATGTATCATATGCTGTGATCAACCAAGGCGGCTCAAACATGAACCTTACCGTTAAAAAAATTATGTATTTCATAATAGATGTATGTTTATATATTATTATATAGTTTAGTACATATATGCTATATATTATGATATATATATATATGATAGATTATATATATCTATCGTAGATTACATTATAGCATCATATACTATAATGTGTATGTGTGTGTGTGTGTGCATATATACATATTTTCGTAAAACAATAATATATTTACATATACAATGTATTTATATATAAGTATAGAATACAATATTATTTATGAAAAACACACCATTAACACATAAGCGACGCACCATAACACACCACTCTCAACGCACTACCACGCACACACACACGGCGGTGCGTATCTGGCACGCACGCCCCAAAACAACACCGCCGTCACACCGCGTACGCACGCACGCCCGGCACGCAGCGCACGCATACGCGACTCCCAGCACTACACACAACAATATATACACACACACACACAACTAACACTACACACACGATCATCGCACACTATACACACCATCACACATGCTTACGCACAGCACACCTAGACAAAACACATCACACACGACACTACAACACACCACACACACACTACACACACACACATATATATATTATGATATATCTTTATATATGATACTATATATATAGATATATATATATATTATATATTATAATCGATATGTATATTTTATAATATGAGTTAAATATATATACCTTTTTTTTTCAATGCCTATCCCCAACAAGGAGGCGTTGGCGATCATGAATTTGTATAAAATTTACTTGGGATATTTAGAGCGTGGTTTGCCGTGGCCTTCCGTGCCTGTGTTTTATCGAGTCACTGCATCTCCATTTTACAGCGGTTCTAGGACTGGCACATGTACTTTGGGCTGGCTTAGCCACCGCAGTGGCCAGGTAGGCAATCGAGATGAAGTTCTTGCCAGGAAGCAACGCGGGCGGTCCGGTGACTCGAACGTCCTGAACTCAGATTGCGCGTCGTGAGCATCTTGAGTCCGTTGTGCTCCAACCACTGGACGCACTAAAAAAGTAGCGCGCCCTTCTTGAATATCGGTAGCATCATATATGACTATTTAATTAATATAAGGTTATACTATAATGATCGTAGTATATATATATAATATATATATATATTATGTATATTATTTTTTAAACAGAAGATACATGTTTATTTTTGTGTGATATATGAGGTATATACTATATATATATATAGATATATATATATATATAACGTGATTGAGTATTATATAGATTAATATATCTATATCAAATTGTATTATGATATGGTATATGTGTATATATTTTGTATAATATAATAAGTGCCTTTTTATTAGAGCATATACTATAGTAATCGTATATATAGATGCATGATATATACATGTATTATATTGGGCGTGTATATATGTGCATATATATAATTATAGTGCATATATATGCACACATATAAAGATAGTGAAATATATATATATTATAAGTATATAATATATTATATAGATATATGTTAATTACGTTATGTGTGTGGTGTGTGTGTGTGTGTGTGTGTGTGGTGTTGGTGTGTGTGTGTGTTGTGATGTGTGTGTGTGTGTGTGTGCCTGCTGCGGCGTGCGTGCATGCGATGCATATATAGCATATATATACAGGTATTATATGGGCGTTGTATATATTAATGCATATATCTATCTTATATGCATATATTACAACCATATAAATTATACTATATGATAATAGTAGTACTTATATGATATAGATATAAATATATTATATTATATAATTATTCCTATTGATATGTGTGATGTGTGTGTGTGTGTGTGTGAGATGTGTGGGTGTGTGTGTGTGTGTGTGTGTGATGTGTGTTTGGGTATGTGTGTGTGTGTCTGTCTGTCTGTGTATGTGTGTGAGAGAGATAAAAAAATCATACGCAGGGATTTCATAGGGAAAATCGCCGCGTGGACAACAAGTTTAGAGGCGGCCGAACACGCGATGATTAGAAGAAGCATCCCGAATATCAGGCTAAGGTGGCACTGCCGAATATATCTCTCAGTAGTGAATTTGAGAAAACTAGTTCTGCAGGTAGAATGAATGTCTGTAAAAAAAAAATGTGTGTGTTGTTGTACGTATGTGTAATGTGTATGTTCTATATATACGATATGTAAAGGATTTTAAGTTTCATATATATATATCTATCTATGATAGTAGTAGTATCCATGATAATATTATATGGATATATGTATCCTAGATATTAACCTATACTATATTAATAAATATATATATTGATATATATATATAATGATACTATATATAATTATATATTTATTATATATATGTGTGTGTGTGGGTGTGTGTGTGTGTGTGTGTATTCTAAGTGTGTGTGTGTGTGTGTAATATAAGTGTTTATATACTATATTTATACAGTGACATATAATATAGATTAGATACATTATATATAATAGTATATATATATAATATATATATAGGTAATAGATATAATAAATATCTTATTCCATGTATTTATACATACATATGCATAACATATTTTATATATATGACATGCATATTGTATGTATTTGCATTCGATATTGTACTTATAAGCATATATTAATGTATGCTGTGTCGTGTCTCCGCTACAGAACATAATTTATTATGGTATCCTAATACTATGTATATATATCATATAGTTCGGATATATGTGTATATTTATGAATATGTAGAACTACATAATATATACTCAGATTGCCGTCGTGTAGGTGCTGAGTAGCTATCGGACTCAGAGACTGTCACGACGGCAATCTGAGTTCGAGTCCACGCCGGCCGCACTGTTGTTCCGCTTGGGTCTAAGGAACTTCACGCTCGATTGGCCTACCTAGGCCACTGGATGGGGTAAAAAGGTGTTAAATCAAAGATCCAAGCCAAGTCAGTGCTGGCTGCGAAGCCCGGTATTGAAATATGAGAGAATATTACCTAAAAAGGTTAAATCACGGCAGGTCGCTGCTCCGTGGAAAGGATGATGGGGACCGCTAGCACGTACTGAAAATCCATGATCATCTACAACATGAAATACTGCTATGCAATTAGTAGTATGCATGCTGTGACCACGTGTGGCGCTGCAGACTATAGAACCTTAATCCCGTTGAAAGAAAAAAGATAGAAGATATATATTATGTAGATATATATCTGTTATATTATACATATACATTGTTTGTGTGTGTGTGTGTAAATATAATATACTTCATATATTCTATATTATATTATATATATTAAGAACATAAAGTATAATATATTATTATATATATAATATATATAATTCATTTATTATTTATTTATGCTATGCTATGCATAATTATAGCACATATATAATGTTCATATATATGTTTTGATATAATTACATATAATAGCATATATATATAGGTTAATATATCTGTATGTATGACATACATAATGACGATATTGATATATTATATATACTACCTATATATATATAGGTACTATATTATATATATATATATATAGTCTAATATATACTAGTACATTCTGCGTAGCTGCTAGTGTATCTGTACTATGACAGGTCCTTTTTGGTATCGACATTTTCTCCATGACACTCTACCTCTCTGCTCTTCTTTTCATGCTTGGCATAGTCACCTTTCGCTTTAATTCAGTAGGGCATGTCCATTCATTCTTCCTTAGGTTGCCTTTACTAGCTATTCTTCCTCCATCCCGCTCTTTCAACAATCCTTTTCCACATACTCTTGTCGCAGCTCAATCTTTTTTGGTTTATCCTTTCTGAATTGTTTCTTTTTGTCACATTGGTAGTGGATCGCTCTTTATTGATCTTCCTGCTCTGTCCAGGCTTATTTTTTTGCTCCTTCTCCAAAACCCGCATTTCAGAAAGGCCTTTATCTGCTTTCTTGTGCTTTTCTATCTATACAAAAGTAACTACCGGGGGCGTTCCCAATGTTTTTTTGGTGGTGAAAAAAGACGGCATATTCCATGCTTGAGCAGTTCTTTTCTTTTCCACTGAAAGGCTGCATTGCCATTCAGCAGTTTTTGGCTTACTACATTCGTGGTATCTCTTTTCTCCATATATCTTTTATGCCATGATCCTAATAACAAAATATTTATTTTTGACTCATTTAGAAGATTAGGCTTCTAGCTTACACTACCTGTTGTCTAAACATTAACCTTTGTTCTTACATTAATCTTTTTCCATATTTGCTGTGATGGCCTCGTTTTACTCTGTCGCATCAGTTTCTAGCAACCGCTGAGTTTTTTCACAATAAATCTTTTAGCATCTTTTAATAATGCTCCTCCACATAACTCACCACCTGATGTCATTGCAAATGCTTCTTTCAAATCAGCTTCTCTTCTGTGTAGATTTAGAATATAAAGGTAAAGCTACACGGGCTTCTTGAACTCCATTTACCTGCATGATCTGATTATTCATTTCATAACTCTAGTACACTGCCTTCATAAATTCAGTCACATATCGATCTTCTAAAATCTACGCCTAGGGTCAGTAAATCGCAGGCGCTCTTATACCAGTCGCGCATCTTCTATTAAAAATGTTTTAGCACCTCTGTCCCGGGCAACAGCTGCCTTCCTCCTTGGGTCATCTCACGGCTGGTGCGCTCGCTACTGCTTTTCTTTGCACATTCTATGACTATAGTATCTTGCTCCTCAGAGGGAGGAAAAAGGTGTTATTCGCATAAAAGGACCAGATTCAGAGTTAGGGAGTAGACGCAGCAGACAGACCAAGCCACTATAGGATCCCCCAGCTCCATCACCTCGTCTTGATACTCCTGGGGACACAGTCATTCTCATTCTCACGACTACCTTGTGAGCCATGCTCTCTCCCGACGCCTGTTGCCGATCTACGTTATCATGCCAATACAAGGTACTCCTGTCGAAGTACCTCCTCGTGCTCTCTTGGTTCGCCTATCTTAACGGCCTAGTCCATCTTTATCGCAGAAGCCTACCCGGCATCGTGTCTGCTCCTACTATCTTCGTACTGCCACTGTCATGGCACGCTGTGGCTGAACTACTTCCTTACGAAGCCTTCATGAGCTCTTCTTTCTTATACTATCCGGGCCCTGCTCCTCCGCACCTCTCTTATCATTTTCATCGTAGCTGTTGTGCCTCACGTCGTGGTTTACATTTTTCTTAGCTTGTTGCAAAGTTGCATACAGCGAAAGGAGATGAAAAACTACAATTTTCAGCATCCCATAGGCGGCGAAACCAGGCATTTGCCGACTGTCAAGCTCAGGAACATCGTCATTCAAGCCCCTATTATTTACTCAGCATGAATAAATGAAGGCCTTAGCTAAGAGAGAAGGCAAAGAGCCTCCCCTCCCCTTAAAAACACATTTTTTTTGGCGATTTGTGTATCATAGCCGATTGAAAAAAAAAGTGAAAAACAGAGTTAGCACAGAATAGATAACATCCCCTGATTATTTACTAAATTAATGAGTAAAAAAAAAATAAATAATAATAATCGACAGGTACTACGAGATCCTAGCAGGAGCGAATATCATGACACGCATTGCATCTACCGAAAAGGTCTTGAAGGGTATACTACGCGATGTTAAAAGTCCAAGCTCTTAATTCCACGCTTATTAAAAAAAAAGCTCACTAACTGGCCGGCTGGGAGGTGATGACGTCACCTCTTCGTCCCATATGCTGATTGGATGATGGTAACCAGAGCTGCCAGGCCGTAGAAAGTAATCTGGATTGAACTATTATAATTCTCACTTCACACATGAACCACCATTGGGACAAACGTTAATAAACATAACACACAATAACTATTAGCATGTGTTTGTATAGAGCAGGGCGATACCATCATCTACCAAACTGTTTTACACTTGCTTGATGAAATATGTCAAAAGCTTAGAATGGTAACGGAAAGGTATCAAATAGGTAGACGCAATACCTAAACAATCTAAGATTAAGGGGCGATAATATTGTTCTGCATTCAGTGAATATGCAATGAAGATGCAGCAACTATAGAACAAGTCTGAATAGAGTAAGTTCTGAAAAAAGGACTTAAGATGAAGTAAGAGCAAAGACTAAGATCATGTCAACAGTATCATTAGCGAACAAAACAGATATATGTAGCAAGACGTAATGCGCTAAAGAAAAGGTATTGGTGGTACAATTACTTTACTAGGGCAAGCTCATGACTAGTCTAAACACATCTAAGTCGATAGAGGAAATTAAGGCAACACGACCACATCAGTCAAGGCTGCAGAATAGCGCTTCGCAGAGCACAGGTTATGGCATACTAAGTAGGCTCTTTGCGCATTATGTAAAGAGAAGAATAAAATTCTTTTAACGCAATTGTCCTACTTATTTACGTGGACCTATGGATTACAACATGGACTTTACCTGAACCGAAATACTGACGAGAGGATAACTAATATGGCGCGGCAGTAGAGAGATGGAGAGGTTGATGCTGGGAATTAGGCCATAAGAGATGCGATTAGGGCGATCTTGTGATCTAGGGAACTAGACTAAAAGTGGAATATATATTTTGGTATGCATCAAAAAAAGGAAAGAAGAAAAAAAAGTCTCTCTGCATTCATACTAGTTAATATTATACTTTCGGAGGTTGGACAGGTAAGCCAGGCTAAGTTTTTTTCAGGTAATTAGCATTCTTTCAGTCGATGTCCGTTTTCAATTATTCAAGAACTATCTGTTATAACTCTTAGTGAATAAACATTTCATGTCATCATCTAAATTTCTGGATTTGGGGAGATGAAAATCTATATAGAGCATTCACACCATTATTTATATTTGACATATATACTCATATGTAGACCGTTTAGTATATAGTGCTATATAGAAGACGAATAATATGTACTACATATGTTAATGTTATTATTGTGGCTGTTGTGTGTGTGTGTGTGTGTGTGTGTGTGGCAGAGAGAGTTAGAGAGATCAAAATGAACAAACTCCACTGTTATAAAATTATTTAGGGTGGGCGCATAAAATTTAGAGTGCTAAGTATACAGTTAAATAAATTTTGCCCATGTGGCTTGGAAGTAAATTAGGCGCAGCGTTGCACAGGAATCAGGCGTAAGAATAAGGCCCATTTATAACAATCAATTTCGCGTGAGTTTTTTATTATATTGGCATCAACGGCATTCATTCTGAAAGCAACATGCTATGTTCTCATGTCTGTCCGATCGTGATGCAGTAAGGTCAAATTTGTGTCTCGGCACTGCGCTTCTAACTGTTAATATTAACTTCTGGGAATGTATTGAGAGAGCAAGTTTTTCTCAAGGTACAGAGGCAGTCTGGACAAGCGATGTCCGTTTTCAATTATTCAGAAAAAATATCTGTTGAGAGACTTTTAGTGAATTAATAGCATGTCATAATGTTCATCTGAAATATCTGGATTTATTATTATTTTTTTTTCTAATATGAATCTATAATGAGGGCGATTCACAATCCGTTATTTACATTTAGAATGTAGAAACCAGGCGCCCGATGGTATGTGTGAATTTAAGCTAAAGTCCCAAGTGGAATTCATTGAACACTGTTTACCGGAGTGGAAAGAGTAGTCCACCGAAGTGAGTAATTGTTTTGTCAAGAGTTATCTAGCATGTTCGTGTTTGCTATTCTCGCAAATATCTTTGTTAATAATAATTGCATAATAATATATGAATTCCATATCTACTTTCTTAGACATTAACTTCCCGACAGACGCTCTAATAAAGCATTAATATAAAATATGAACCCCTAACGAATATATTTTTCTGTGATGAATATGCTCTGTAGGGGCTAGGCGCATTTAACAGATCGATGGTGTGAGACACATGACGTCATCGCTTGAACAGAACTGCAGCATAAAGCTGTAACAGCTGGCGTGGAAGTGGCTGATAAGCTTTTATCGTTGAGACGGTTAACAGTTTGGGTTGGCGTTCGCGAAGAGGCCGAATTCAATACTTGTCAGTTATACCAAAATTATAGTTGCTAGTGTTAAGTGAGGTACGAGTTAGCACTGATATGCTCATCCTGTTCTAATTAAAATCTAAACTGTCAATCTTCGCGGGCTAAGGGCTCCACCGCTTCTCCGTCTTGATTATTTCACCACTGGGGCTAAATATATTTAATCTGCTGCTCTGCTCGGCTCGTTTCTCATTCTCTCATCTCTCTCCTTCTGTCGCGAGAGGACCTCTCTCCTCTCTCTCTCTCTCTCTCTCGTCCCTCTCTCCTCTCTCTCTTTTCTTTTCGGTCCCCCTCCCTCTCTCGACTTCTTTGCTCTCTCTCTCTCTCTCTCTCTCTCACACACTACCCACCGCACACACACACAGCAATCACACACACACACACACTCTACTACATCACACACACCACCACCTCAAGCACAGCACACTACGACACACACACACACACACACACGACACACAACACACAGACACAGCACTGAACACACGCACAACACAGCACACACACTGAGGGTGTATGTTTGGTGTGTGTTACTTATCCATTTATCCATTGTTTTACTGTATCCATCTTTAGATAAAACACACTGAGAAAAAACGTCGCATTTCAGCTGACTGTTTCAAAAAGTAGGTGGAAGCTAAATGTCATTCTCATATTTAGAGGCAAATGATGATGTGGCGCGTTTATGCTATGTATGATAGCAGATACATTATTTGTAAATTTGTATAATCGCTAGTGGTTTTAAAACTCAATTTTTCTATTTGGATTGCGACAGGCTTTAAATGGAGAGTTAGCGTACTTGTACGTTACTATTACCTATATATATAGGCAGTGACGCTGAAGATGTTAAGTATGAATAAAGAATGTCAGAAAGACTCATTTGTAACTCTCAACATTTTCTAGCTGATTCTCGAATGAATCTTTAAGCTTCCGACGAGTTCAGCTTCAATGCAATTTATAAAAACTAGATACCACTAATATTTGGAGTAGGTATATCGTGTGGTCTGGCAAACTGCTAGTAAGTACCTTTATTTGCAGTCCACACAACCAGATATAATCCATCATATTTTTAGTGATATAGAAGCTTATATATTATATGATTCTATTCTATGGGATGAGGGAGTGACTATAAGTTATATGACATGATTATTATGTTTAATTAACAATAGTCCCATCTCTATAATTATAATATCCTTACATCATCCTCACCTATCACATATGAATAGTTATGTTATTATTTAATATGATAATATTTATTTATAATAATAATAATAATAAATAAATAATATAGATTAATAATAATAATTAATAAATAATAAGTATAATATATAAGGCAACTAATTAATAATAATTGTCATTCTTTATTGTTGCATTATATTTTTTTTTTATCACATAATTTATAATATTTATTATTTTCCTTTTTTTGGTGTTCTTGTGGCAGTGTGTAACTACACTCTAGGTGAGATAGTACTAAATGCTATTGCTGGGCATGCATATCTCTTTAGATTGTGTTATATTCTGGATTTTGTAAAGAAATATAAGAATAAAGGTAGATGAGTATATATAGTATATAATATATTAATATGTTATATATAGTGATTATATATCATAAATATATAATGAGTAGATATATATTAATTTATATTATTATACTATATATATACATATAAATTATTAAGAAATTAAAATCAAGTATATAGTAGTTAAGTCTACTGACAAAAACTGACGGGAAAGTCAGTAATGTATAAAGACGTATAATCTAATTCATATGAATGCAATTAGAGTTACTAATTAGTTATGTGGTGCATTCAGAAGAGAAATCAGATTACTAGAGTGTTTCTTTTCAGTTAAGCTATCTTGCGCATCTCAACACCGGTCTCCCCGACAAAAGCCCATCTTTTCCTTGCTTCCTTTCGCTCAGGTTCCGTGCAAGAGACCATTTCCTGATGAAGTCCGCCAAGGCGTTCTGACGCGATCTCGACTGGGACGCAGGCTGGGCAACGCGGGCTGTGTCTACAGCCTCGCTCACTGTCGGGCGGCCGGCGCAGACACATCACTAGCGCACCACGCACACGCACGTACGCACACTCACTACGCACACAGCACATACGCACAAACGCAGCACGGCACGACGCACTTATCACAGCACGCACTACCGCACCACAGTCACACACTAAGTTTTGTATTTTTTTGTGGGGGTTTCTAAAGAAATTCTCGGTAATCTATAAAACTGGTTACGGAAAACGTGGTAGTAAACTCCCATTATTTTTGTAATCATGGTGTCAAACAGGGTCTTGGTTATTTTGCTCCATTTCGTGAACCTGATTTAGCTACCGGGGTTAAAGTAGTTGAGAAACTTTAAACTGTGTCTTGGCTTAAAACGCATGAAGGTTCGGCAACATATCTTTTATAAAAAAATTGGGCCTAAATTCGGGGGGGCCCACATTTTGAAACCAAATTTATTAAGTTTACACACCAAAAACCACACCCCAACACCCACACACCACCAAAAAACACACCACACAACCACACACACACACACACCACACACACCAACGCACACCATACCTACACATACACAAACATACCATAACACTCCGCACACAACCGCCACACACTACACACTATTGGTAATTCTTTCTAAAAATGTATTTCGCGTTCACGAGTTTTTATGATAATCGGTTGACGATTATAGGTATACTAAGACGTTCCCATTTTTGATGGGGGAGCTCACATATTTAGCCAACAATTTGAATTGAAAATCCCGATAGTAGGGGAGGAAAGGGAAGTAATCAGGGAAATTATGGGGAAAAACAGGCTTAAATACAGTAAATATATGAATAATGCAAATATTACAACGAAAATAATCGGAAACGCCGCCACCTTGAAAATATAACGGCCCAACACGCCACGTTTCCAAAAAAAACTACGGCTTAGAACGCCTGTTAAAAAGTCAAAACGGGAAAAACTCGCCCGCTTTATTGAAATCTACGGAAAAGCACATCATTATCAAGCTGTGAAGCCCCCCGTTTATACTCGGGGTCTTTATCTATCGGGGTTCCCCCCCCGGGCCCCCCATGGAGGGCTTAAATACAGTAAATATAATGAAATAATTCAAAATTTACAACGGAAGAAAATCGTTAAAATCAGCTCAAGAAACTCTACGGAAACGTCCGCCACCGTTGAAAATATACGGCCCAACAGTTGTAAGACTAGTAACACCAAAGCAGGACGTCATCAGGATTCCTCCTGTGTTCTGAACGATTTTACGGGGATAAACCCCCTCAGTTGGGTTGTCCTTATACCCAGAGTGTGCGTGGTGTGTGTGTGTGTGTGTACATACACCAAATTGTGTCGGATATTATGGTCAGGGACTCTAGAAAAACCGTGCTTAGTAAAAATTACGAATACTAGTGGGTGCAAGGAAACGGTGTAAGGTAACAGGGTGCTGTCCAACGACGTTGCGAGACCTGGTGAATGTAGTGTGACAGCCTTACCTGGGCTCGCACCCTCCCCGGCCCGACCGAGGATTAATCACCTAAAAGGGACGGACAACCACCAGTGCCAGGCCAACTAACCCCCCAACCCTCCACTCTATGGGGGGTTTGATTCACCGAACATAGGATTGACATGTGATTCGACGCGACCTGATGCTGATAACGGGGATTCCAACTCTTCAGACCAGAAGGGAAAAGTGAAACCATCCGAATGACCCAGCACCTGACCGAGAAACAAACGGGACGACCCAAAAGCGCACCATCGCCCCCGAGAGGTACATTAACGGGCCTTTCGGAGGACACGCTTCCGCCCGATAAATAGGTGGATGAGGAGGTCCCGTTTCCCGCCCTCAAGAGGAAGGCCCGCTAGACATGGTGCAGGGGAGATGGATATCCTCGCGCTACGTCTATGTACGACGAAAACAACAACATGTGGCCCTGATGTTAATGGCAACTTTTTTGCGGGGATCTCTTTTGCAGAACAAAGACGACTTTCAGCCTAAAAAGAAAAAATACGGGAATACCGGTTACCAGGTTCCGAAGAGGCGGCCGCTGAGAAGCACTGCATCTTCCGGGTGTTTTTAAAGCCCGGAGGATCTATAAGGACGGACAGCCCTTGAACAGGCTCATCATTGTATGGAGCGGTGAACACCGCCCTAAAGAGTACCAATTTTTTGGGAAGATACATAGAGCCGGGCTCCATTCGACCGTGGTGCTCAGAGGTTGAAAGTCTGCTACAATGTCAAGGTTATGGCCACGTAGCTAAATATTGCAGGAAGGAAACAGCGTGTGCTGTCTGTGCAGGAGCTCACCAGGCAAAGGACTGCCCTGCAAGAAACGACGGAAAGGACAGTGACACCAGTCAGTGACACCATACCGCATAAGTTGGTGCAGAAATCTAATGACAATAATGTGCAGTATCAGCATTTACATATTCGAACAGCCTCTGGGTTTTTCTCTCTGTATAATGTATACAAGGTGTAGAAAGTTTCAGACTGATTCACTGCCCAACTTTCAGAATCATGGCACAATATGCATGGGAGATTTTAATGCTAGACATTATACATTTGGAGATAGTCAATGCAATGAAAATGGCGAAGAGTTCCAACATTTTGTGAACAGATCTATGACAGTATATTGATACAGACAGGCAAACTCACGTGGCGGGGGGCAGGCTAGATTATGTAATAGGAAGGGATCTTGTGCATGGAAACTTCAGAAGCATGCTTGCAACAGAGCAAATCAGTGACCACTTTGCAATAGTAACAAGATACGCTGTTGATAATACTCAGTCTACAAAAACAAATAGGGTCAAAATTTCTATCCCCCTTACCTTGAGCATCATTTTAAAATTTCACGTATCTATGACTGTACAATGATTACACGTAACAAGTGTTGAAAAATTTTCCATGGGATCAACAGTGGTCACTGATTACTACAACACTTGGGTCTGTCCAAAAAAACCTTCAAGAACAGCAACTCACAACGCTCCAAACAACCTAAGTGGTGCCCCTACATTATTAAGGGAACAAAAGCGAGTTCAGGAGCTTTATGATATCTACAAGCAGGATAATACCCATGACAACCTTACTGAATTTCTTAAGGCTAACAAAAACCTACGGGGATTAAAAACTCATTTCAGAAATGAACACTTTAAAACAGATCCTACAAAGCTTTAAACCCAATAACACCTCAATGTCGGAGGTCTGGAAAAAAATTAATCGAATTTCAGGCAAACAAACTAACACCCCGTAGTTCCATAGTCCTCTTGCGCAAGCAAATATGCTCCTTAGTCAATGGGCTGGAGCGTCCAAATTGAGCTCACTTCCCACAAATATTCAGGATCACCTTAGTCAATCTAAAATTGCACGCAAATTTGCCATTAAATATTGGATGTTCTGATACTGACCCCTCAGACTTTGCTGAGATCACTGAGTGGGAACTGAACAATGCACTGATCAAAGGAAAAGCGTCCGCCCCAGGTAAGGCTGGAATTACCTAGTGTACTCCGCCTTATAGCTCAGGTACCTGGTAATCCCCTTTTGCACCTATACAGGTTAAGTTGGTCACAAGGCATTCTGGCTGGCCCCTGGACACGCAGTCTAATCATCCCTATATCGAAATCAAACACTGATAAATACCGACCAATTTCATTAACCTCATGTGTATGCAAATTTCTAGAAAGATAATTTTGAACAGGCTCAGGTACAGGTTACAAGGTAAATTATCTCACAGACTTTTACGGATTCCTATCGGGACGTAGCACACAACATTGCTTTGCAGATACTTTTCTCACTCTAATCCGGGAAGCACACTGTTTTTTTTGCCCTTTAAGTCAGCTTTTGACAGGGGCAAACAGAGAAGTTACCCTTTAGAACAATTAGTAAGTTTTGGCATCCGGGGTAAGATATTGAACTGGATTAGAATGAAATCTCTCGAACAGATCTGCAATTTGTCCTGTTCAGGGGAGTGAGAAGTTCCACTTCACTGGGTCTTTTGAACTTGGGATGCCACAGGGAGGAGTTCTCAGCCCTATGCTGTCAATTCCTCATGCACAAGCTGGTGCAGAAAATCCCACTAGGGGAGGTGAATCCATTATATCTATGCGGGATGACATATGCGTCAGAGCATCATCACAAGAGAGGATGCAAAATAATTCTCCACAAAATCACAGCAAAGGCTCATGAGTGTGGATTAGTCATTTTCCGCTGAGAAAACAATGGCTCTAAACCCATGTATCATACCCCCACCCACTTTTCGCCATAGGTGACCAGAGGCTTGACATATGCCACAAGTATAAATATTTTGGGGGTGAATGTAAATGATGCAGACCTGGTCTTCTCTCTAAAGAAGAGACTCTGGGAGGGGATTGAAACCTTTGAAAGTTCTTGTGGGAAGAGAACTGGCATCAATGTTAAGCTTGCTAGACTGTTTTACTTGGCTTTTATAAAGGTCAGTTGTAGACTACCATGCACTGCACTTGTTGCAGTGTAAGGAATCAGAAATAGGTAGTTTGGAGGTAGTGCAAAATGAAGCTATGAGGATTATCCTCGGCGCCCCAAGAACAGCAAGGATAGTAAACATGAGATCAGAATTAAACTTACCATCCATTTCTGATAGAATAATATTTATTTCCACCATATTTGGGGTCAAAGCTCTGAGGGAACCCTCGTATCTCTCAGATTTCCAAAAACAACTGCAACATAAAATCACGCAAGTAGACGTGACAAATCACACACACGCGCGCCCTCTGATACACAAAATCTCCATGAACATTATAAAACTCAATGTTCCAATTAGTAAAATACCAAAAGGTCGCTCCATTCCACCATGGAAGAATTCAACATGTCTACCACTAAAAAAACAGGGTGCATAACTGTGTGTTGAAACAAATTGCGCTAGCAACGGTAACGGAACACACAGAATCTATGGGCGATGATGCATATGAGTGTTACGCCGACGATCCGTACAGTCTGGATAAAAAACGGGTTTGTGCTTGCGCTGTGTAAAAAAATGGTTACAAACAACATCAAGTTAATATGAGAATACAAAACTGGGCCAGCACTACACAAACGGAGCTGGCAGGAATTCTTAATGTCTAGGGGCTCTGGAGTAGTTTTCTGTGACTCTCAAAGTGCTCTTCAGACGCTAAATTCTTTCAAAGCAGGTGGCGATGAGGAAATTGTGAGTTGCATTAAGTGTAACGTAACCTATGCAACAGAGCGAAATTTCAACATTCAATTTGTATGGATACCATCTCATTTGGCATACGCAAGCAGGGACCACGTAGACAATTGGCGAAAGAAGACTGCAGCAAGCATATTGTGAACATAGATCTTGGGATGCCTCTTGCTAGGGTTGCACATATATTGAAAAGTTCTCATAAGGAAGAACTAGTAGATCTGATTAACACTCAAAGGCCTGAAAGCTGTACCATAAGGCACTACGATCAGTATAGAGATGGAAAGCCTTCCTATGGGTGGCACCGAAGTCAAACCAGACAGTGTCACATGGTTATTGCCAGAATACGTTTAGGTTACAGAATGTACTGGCAACTGCACGGTGCAAGAAGTGCAGATGAATCTAAATGTAGACTGTGTAACGAAGAAAACAAACGAACGCTTGAGCACTATATCTCGGAATGTCATGTGATACAGCCTTTCAGACCACCTAACATGAGGTATAAAGAACTATGTGAATATTT
>NC_051386.1:27327826-27330326 GCF_015228065.2 Penaeus monodon | reverse complement strand
CTTCCACTGAAAGCTGCATTGCCATTACAGTTTTTGCTCTAATTTCTGTATTACTTTTCCCATTATCTTTTATCCATGATCCTAAATAACAAAATATTATATTTTTACCATTTAGAGATAGGTTCACAACACTACCTTGTCTAAGCATAACCTTTGTCTTTACATTAATCTTTATTCCATATTTCTGTGATGCCTCGTTTACTCTGTCCATCAGTTTCAGCAACCATGTTTTCATAATCTTTTACATCTTTTAATAATGCTCCTCCAACATAACTCCCACACTGATGTCATGCAATCATTCTTCCATCACTCTCTCTGTGTAGATTAGAAATAATAGAGGGGAAAGCGTACAGCCTTCTTGAACTCCTTTACCTGCATGGATCTGATTATTCATTCATAACTCAGACCACTGCCTTCATATACAATTCACATATCGATCTTCTATCACGCCAGGGTCTTTTAAAATCCAGCATCTTAACCCAGTCCACTCTATTAAAAATGTTTTACACCTCTGTCCCCAACAGCTGCCTTCCTCCTTGGGCAGACGCTGGTGCCTCCTCTGCTTTTTCTTTTGGCACTTCTATGACATAAGGTATCTGCCCTCAGAGGGAGAGTATCCATAAAAGGACACAGAGTCAGAGAGGGAGAGACGCAGCAGACAGACCAAGCCACATAGGATCCAGCTCCATCACCTCGTCCTTGACCCTGGGGACACAGGGTCATTCTCATTCTCCTACTACCTTGTGAGGCCATGCTCCTCGCCGACGCCTGTTGCCGATCTACGTTATCTGCCAACAAGGTACTCCTGTCGAAGTACCTCTTCGCCCTACTTAACGGCCAGCCATCTGATCCAAGCCTACCCGCATCGTGTCTGCCCTACTACTTCGTACTGACCACTCACGCCTGTGCTACTCTCCTGACGAAGCCTCTGAGCTCTCTTTCTTACCTACCCCCTGCTCCCCCTCTCTTATCATTTTCACTAGCTGTTGTGCCTCCAACGTCGTGGTTTACATTTTTTCTTTGGCTTGGTTCAAAGTTTGCAATAACGAAAGGAGATGAAAAACTACAATTTGCATCCATGGCGAAACAGGCATTTGCCCTGTCAGCTAGGAGCATCGTCATTAACCCCTTTACTCACATGAAAAATGGAAGGCCTTAGCAAGAAGAAAGCAAAAGAAGCCCTCCCCTCCCCTAAAAACACATTTTTTTTGTCGAAATTTGTGTTACATAGCCTATGAAAAAAAAAAGTGAAAAAAACGAAAGTTCACAGAATAATAACATCCCCTGATTATTTAGCTAAATTAAATTGATAAAAAAAAAAATAATAATAATCGAAAGGTAGCTAACAGATCCTAGCAGAGCAATATTCTGACACGCATTGCATCTAACCAGAAAAGGTCTTGAAGGGTAACTAAACGCAGTTAAAGGTCCAACTCTTAATCCAACTCTTAATGTTAAAAAACAAAGCTCACTGCCGGGCTGGGAGGTGATGACGTCACCTCTCGTCCCAGATGCTGATTGGATGATGGTACCACTGCCAGCCGTAAGAAGTAATCTGGAGAACTATTATAAATTCTCACTTCACACAGACCACCATGGGGACAACGTTAAATAAACAAACACACAAATAAATATTACATGTGTGTGTTAGACAGGGCGATACCATCTCACCAAAACTGTTTACAGCTTGCTTGATGAAATATTCAAAAGCTAGAATGGAACGGAAAGGGTATCAAAATAGGAGACGAATACCTAAACAATCTAAGATTAGCAGATGATATTGTTCTCTTCAGTGAATATGCAAATGAAATGCAGCAACTAATAAACAATCTGAATAGAGAAAGTCTGAAAAAAGGACTTAAGATGAAGAAGACAAAGACTAAGATCATGTTCAACAGTTCATTACGAACAAACAGATATATGTACAAGACGAAGCGCTAGAGGTAGTGGACAAGTACATTTACCTAGGGCAACTCATACAAGCAAACACATCTAGCGAAGAGGAAATTAAGCGACACATCAGTCAAGGCTGTAGCGCCTTCGGCAGACACAGTAGCATACTAAGAGGCTCTTTGCCATTATGTAAAGAAAAATCTTTAACCAATGTGTCCTACTAGTTATGACCTATGGATTAGAAACATGGACTACAACCAAATTACTGGAGAGGAAACTAATAAGTGCCCAGAGAGAGATGGAGAGGTTGATGCTGGGAATTAGCCAAAGAGATCGGATTAGGGCGACTTGGATCAGGGAACAGACAAAAGTGGAATATATATTTGGTAGCATCAAAAAAAAGAAAGAAAGAAAAAAAAAGTCTCCTGCGATTCCATACTGTTAATATTAACTTTCGGGAGGTTGGAGAGAGCAAGTTTTTCCAAGGTAAGAGCATCTGTCAGCGATGTCCGTTTTCAATTATTCAAGAAAATATCTGTTAAGACTTTTAGTGAATAAAGCATGTTCATTCATCTAAATATCTGGATTTTTTTTTTTTTATGAAAAT
>NC_051386.1:27302826-27320326 GCF_015228065.2 Penaeus monodon | reverse complement strand
TTCTAGAGGAGGGGGAGGGCTCCTTTTACTTTCTTTCTTGCTAAGGCCTTCCATTTTTCATGGGAGTAAAGGGGTTAATGACGATGCTCCTAGCTGACAGGGCAAATGCCTGTTTCGCCATGGATGCAAATTGTAGTTTTTCATCTCCTTTCGTTATTGCAAACTTTGAACCAAGCCATAGAAAAAATGTAAACCACGACGTTGGAGGCACAACAGCCAGTGAAAATGATAAGATTGGGGGAGCAGGGGGTAGGTGAGAAAGAGAGCTCTAGGAAGAAGGGGATATAAATAGAAAATAAAGGAGTGAGAAAAAGAGATAGTGAAAGAGGAAAAAAATTCTCACGTCAAAGTCGGTTACATCTCAAGGATTTATCGCGCATCTTGTGCGCTGCAATCTGGGAAATCCCCTGTACAACTGGTTTTATCCTAAACGTTTGTAGGGTTAGACAGCAGCACCCAGGAGAATGTTTACGGAATTCAAACTCCATATAAATTTATTTATATACTTATACAAGCAAGTAAAAGTAAGTACCAACCTTTCCCTCTTGCCCATGAAGTTGTTACACACAACACTTCTCTAACATTTCTTTTAGAAATTTTGTTATTACCTCCTAAAACGTATAATTTCACGATATGAATATCTATCACATAAAGTCTGAAGAAACGATCGATATTCAGTGGCTCACTTATTCAAACTTCATTTTGTAATAACTGGCGACGAAAGCAAAGTTACCTGGCTATAAAGACTTTAAATTTATTGTCTTCAGTTAAACTTTTGTCTCCAGAGCAAGGATAATCTTGCTTTTAGTCATGTGTTCTGACGATTTAGGATAGAAGTCTTCCCTGATAACAAAGACTCGTGGAAAAACACGTGGAAAACATGACCAGTGGACCGTGGAAAACCCCTTTTTTCACGTGAAAGCCACCGGCTTTTGCACAACCGCGCCACGTGGTATGGTGGGCAAATTTCCATGAGGTATCCACGTGCAAATAACACGTGGTTTTAACAAAAAGATCTTTTGTACAGTTGTTCATGTGATTTGGAACTAACACCCACGTAAACTCCATGTGTTTTCCTAGTGATATCCACTCATTTCCACGTCTTCAGGTCGGCTTGTCATTTTCTCCCGAACGGTAACGATGACAACCTACCTGAGGAATTCAGTATATTTATTATAATTTTTTTTTCTTTATTCATATATATATGACATATATATGAATTATTGATTTAACATGAAAAAAGCGTAATTTACCTTCTATCACGTGCACAAAAGGGCGACGACATGCATGAAACTGCTTTATACGCACACCACGTACACTATATGTGTACATTCCAATACACCTGCTCACGCACGTACAACTGTGTCCGCACCACACAGCGGCAAAGACAGTTCAGAATCTGGCTCAGTCATGATATTATATAAAACCGTATAGATCTGCTTGATCTCTGCATGTTAACTAAACCTTTACAGTTCCGAAATTTTCCTGGGTAGATTAAATATATCACGACAAAATCGATGAAACAAAAGGTTTGGAAGAGAAGTACGACGGAACTCATAAGCTTTCAAAATGCGGTTGAACACAAATAATTTGGCAAGCGAAATTTGGTTTCCAGATCCACCGCCAGCGCTAGAAGGGTTTCGGAATTACTCGACTACACTCCGGCGGCCAGTTTACACGGCCGACGATCATTATTCAGAATATCATGCAAGCTTTTTTGGAAGAATGTGCGGTGGATGCAAGTTTGGTTGTCGCACCAAAGGCAAAAAAGTCTATCAAGCAAAACATTTTTTTTTTTTTTTTTTTTGCTTTTGTTTTTGGATTTTATTTTTCAGTCACACTTAGTAATGTAAGTGAGGGGGACATCCCCGCCGCCAAGCTTACTATGTGGTCTTGCAAAAAAAACTTGATGGAGCCGCTTTGTGGGGTTATTTCAGTAAATAGATAATTTCCGAGTATTGCATTTCTTCTGTTTTGTTTTTCGTTCTACAACGACCGCAGACAAAATAATTTAGAACTATGGCTGCTAACCTCTAGAAAAATGTTTTCTTTGACTCCTTTCCAAATAGTATCTTGTACATGTGAATATACAAAGTTAACTGGATGTTGATCGCCTTCCTTCCTTGAAAAAAGTTATAAAGATGTTTCACTCCTAGACTCCTGTACTGCTCTCTCTCTCACACACACACACACACACACACACACACACACACACACACACACACACACACACACAAACACACACACACACACACACACACACACACACACACACACATATATATGACTGCCACGATGGTCCAGTGGTTAGAGCACCAGACTCCAACCCTCAACCCTCATTAATTCCCCGCCGCGGCGGTCATAAAAATGCCTGCCTGATTGCTGCCTCGAGTCCGATCTCACGGCGAAAAAACGACATATCGCCTTGAGAAGTCAAAACGCAGGTGTCGTAGGTGAAGTCGCCGCAGTGGCATAGGGGTTAAACGCCGAACCGCGGTTGATCGGGAAGGGCATGCAATCAGGCAAGGGTGAGACTGCCAAATGTTTTCTCACCATCATCATCATCACATGTAGCTTCATCACGGATAAAACTATTAACAAATCTACTCCTCTTCCTTGGTCTCTGATACCTTTTTGAGCGAATCGCTACCTTTTGTCTTCATAACATCATGATTTGCAGAAAAATGACCATCGGCTAGACTTTCTCACTTGCCCCATAGAGACACCATAACCTTAAATGAATCATTTGTTTGTTTTCCTTTCCTCTCCACTCTCAAACTTTCCTCCTCGTCTTCCTCTTTCTCCTCCGCATCAATACCGCTAATTGTTAAGGATGTCTATAAGCAACACTTTCTTAAGAACTGAGATAAAATCTCTTATCATCAAAATTACTCAAACCTCTCTTAACATTCGTGTAGTAAACATTACCCCCTTTTTATTAAGGAAAGAATGCTGGACAAACTTATGATCAATGGAATTAAAAAGAACATCTTTAAACATCTCATGTGTAAGTCGCTTTTTCTCAGCTCTTTGAATACTTTTCACAGTAATTTCACATTTGTCATCTTCGAGTAAAACAGTACATTTTCGACCGTAAACATACGACCTCCTTGATAAGTTCATGTCCAAGTTGAACTTTCCTGCTGCTATCATACAGTTCATGGTCAGCAGGAAAGTTCGAGCGATCGATATAATCTCTTAATGGATAGCTAAGAAGTTCACTTTTCAAATCCTCATTCTCCAAAGATAAAATAAAGCTATCAGTATCGTTATATATGGGAGAGGCACGTTCTCCGTAATGATCTTTCATACCGTATACCAGAATTATCTAACGAGTACTTAACTAGCTCGAAAATATGGTACCTATATAATTGCGGCTGGTTCATATAAACAATGGGTATTTTACTAATGGTAATTACCCTATTTGTTCACAGAGGAGTCATCCTCTGGAAATGGGGATCCCTGACAGAGGCAAGAACTTTTTTCTTTCTGGTAATAACTTTTGTTTTCAGGGATCTATTCAGTGGGTTTAGCAAGCATCTCCCAAATATACTGTTACCCAGACATTTGAACGCCATCCTTCTGCTCTTCCCCACAGATCGTGCTCGCTTCTCGACGTTACCTCTAATAAAAGGCTCGAGGATTTTTTTCTGAGCAAAGGAATAGACAGAGTAAACTCGAGCAACTTCTAAACCCAGGATCACCAATAATTGCAACAACTTAAGTGAAACGAGATAATTGATCTGAGGGAGATGTGAAGCAACTAATTTCTTTTAAAGCTAGAGGCAATTCGTCTGTTCTTTGGCAACCTCCGAGATACCGGTAGGGCACCTATGAAAAGCCAGTAGGATCTCTCGGCATCAGGGTCATGATTAGCAATACCTCTCTCTAAAAACAGTTGCATCTCCATTTCATTTAATTGTCGAATATCTCCTATAGGTAAGATACAACTCCTGTAGCATGCGTAATGATTATTGAAATCAATATAAAGAATATAATTGCTCTTTTAATTTGGCGCAATACTACTTAGTTCCTTATTACATGCTATGAAAAAAATTGGACAACGGTTTTAAAACCACCTCTAAACGTTTATTCTACTCATTAGTTTTCCTAACCCTGATCTGATATAAGCGCATTCTTTACTTTCTCGACCATTAAAAAGGATTAAGACCGTAGTTCAGATAATAATAATAATAATAATAATAATAATAATAATAATAATAATAATAATAATGATAATAACAATGATGATGATAATGATGATAAGGATAACAATGATAATAGTAATAATGATGATGAAAATAATAAGGAGAATAATAATAATAATATATAATAACTATAATAATAATAATAATAATCATAATAACGATCACAATAACAAGAATAATATGTAATACGAATGATACTAATATAATAATAATAATTATCAATAATAATAATAATTCTTATTATTAATTATTATTATCATGATCATATTTCCATTATTATTATTATTATTATTATAATAATAATGATAATAATAATAATAATAACAATAATAATAATAATGATAAAAATGATGATGTCAATAGTAATAATTATTATTATAATATTTATTATTATAATATCAATAATAATAATAAAAAAAAAAATAATAAAAATGATACTACATGATAATAACAACAAGCAACAACAACACATCAACAACAACAACAACAACAACAATAATAAAATGATATAATAATACTAATAATAATATAATAGTAATAGACAGTGTTTCATACGACGGAAGACCATCTAGGGAATCCATGGATTCCCCTAGTCGTGAACATTGTCGACAATATAACCATCGCTTGTCAAGACTTGATTTCAAAATATAGATTTCATCATCCTTTGCTTTGACCTCTCCATATTAAATTTTGTTGAAATGGAAGGGACGACTAAGCCGATGATGTTTTAACCTCCCCTGACATCGAATTGCTCCGCTCGTACCTACAATTAGTTGACCCTGTTTGAACACCCCTACATTTCTATACATCCCCCACATGTTTCCAATAATATTACCATATTATAAACGGAAATGACAAATGGCAGGTGCGTTCTGTCATTCTCTGTATATTTTGTCAGGTTATATTAATTAACTCATTTCGCACGATAATGTTTATTATTCAATTCGAATTGCCTCCGCCGTAACTACAAATAGTTGACCCTGTTTGAAACACCCTACAGTTTCTATACATCCCATGTTCCAATAATATTACCATATATAAACAGGAAATGCAATGGAAGGTGCGTTGTTTTTTTTTTTTTTTTTTTTTTGTTGTTTTTTCGTGTCATTCTCTGTATTTTTGTACAGGTTTATATTAATTAACTATTTCTCAAGATAATGTTATATTATTCAATTTAAATTATTATATTGTTTCTATCTAACCTTCATATTATATGTCCGTGTTGATATTGCAGCTAATCTTGATAATAGGGTGACGAACTATACACCCGAAACGTCTGACAATACAGATGCTGTTCCCGATAAGACTGGTTTTATCTTTCCTTATACGCTTCCGCTTCCCGACTGGCAGTTCAAATCACTACGATTATATATATTTATATATAAATTATATATATATATATATATATATACCCATCATATAGATTTATATAATTATTTATCTCATATTATATTTATTATATATTATTATATATATTACATAAGATTACAGTATGTATATGATATCTCTATATATATATATATATATATCTATATATATGATATCATATATGAATTATATAGATAGATAGATAGATTAGATATAATATATATACTATATATACCCATAGATAATATATATATATATATATATATAATATATATATATATATAATAGATATAATAATAATATATATATATATATATATATTTATTATATATATATCTATATAAGATATCCTATATTCAATATATCTATATATATAATTATATATAATATATATGTAACATATGTCCATATATCTGTAACATATGTAAAAAAAAAATTATATATATAAGTATATATATATTATATAATACTATATATGATATCTAGAATATGTATACTATATATATAATATATATATATATTTATAATATCATATAGATATATATATATATAATATAATTAATATATATTATAATAATATATAATAAATTTATATTATATAATATATATGTGATATAAACAATAACGAATATATTTAATATAAATATAGATGTTTATGTATAATATGTATAATATATATTAATACCTAAAATTATAAATATATCTAATAAATATATATATAATTTTTTTTTATATATATATATATATAATATATATATAAGATACAATAATATATGTATATATACATAAAATATATATGTATATAATATAATATAATACTTATAACATATATAGTACATAAATAAATACAAATATATATAATGTATATAAAATTATAATATAGTATATATATATATATAGATATATATAATCTATCTGTAATTTCTATAATATATAGTATATACAATATATATCTGATATATGTAATCATAATTATCTATATATATATATATATATATATCATATAGTATATGGATATATCTATATCTCTATATATATACTATACTACTATATACTATCTATCAGACTATATTTATATATATCCTAATCATATCATCTATATATACTTATCTATATTATCTATAAATACTATTATATACTATCATCATAATACATATATCCAATATATATAATCTATTTAACCTCACCTATACATATATATTTTCATTATATATATCCATATATATCTATCATCATAGATAATATCTCTCTACTCTCATCTATCTATATATCTACATATGAATCTCTCACATGTCATACTATATATGCATATATCTAATATATGTATGATATATCATATATCTCTGAATATATATATATATATATATCTCTCTGCTATATCAATGTACTTTATTTCATTTAATATCATCTCTATACCATATATAATACTACATATATCATATATCTATCTCTCGTATCTATACTAACAATATATCTATTTATATATCTAGATATAGATATATTCTACTGTCTATCTACTATAGATTATATTCTATATATGTATCATTCTATATATCTATATATATATCATTATATATATATATATCATATATCTCTCTATTATCATATAATCCATATAATATATATATATTATTATTATATATATATTCTCCTATATATTATATATATATTAATTATATATTGTAACTATATATATATAATATATATAATATATATAATATATTTATAACACACGACACACACACACACAGCACACCACACAGCACACACACACAACAACACATATTATACATATCTATATATAGTATATATATAGTAATATATCTATATATATATATATATATATGTATATATTGTATATGTATATAATTGTATCTAATATAATGATATATATAAAACATTATATATTAATATATTATATAATATATATTATATATATATATTTTTTTTTTTTGTTTTTTTTTTTTTTTTTTATATACATAAAATCCTTTATATATAATATATCTCTATATATATATCTATCTATATATAAATCTATCTTTATATCTATAGGCTATAGGTATAATATAGACTCTCATATCTATATTATTATTATATATCTCATATATATCATCGTACTATAATATATCATCTATTCTTTAATATCTATAATATCTCTCTCTCTCTCTCTCTATATCACTATATAACTCTATAATATCTGATCTCTATATCTCTACCCATATTCTTCGTCACCATCGTCTCAACCTCTCTCTCTTATACTATCTCCTATTCTCATATATATATTTCTCTATATATCTCTATTGATATATATCTATCTTCATCTATATATCCTAATCTAATATAATTAACATATATTATCTATCCTCATTATATCTATATCTGACTCCAAATCCTCTCTGTCATATCAGTCTAATCTCTCATGTATCCTTACATAACTATATGTAATGTATATCATATACTATACCATATAATAAATATATGCACTAATATTTTATATTACATATATAGTGCATATATGTAAATATATGTAATATACATATATCTGTTCATATACATGAAATACCATAATGATATAATTATCTATAATCTTATAACATATATAGTTACATAAAATATCGACAATATATGTAATATATATAACATATCTAATAAATTTATGAGAACATATATAATAATGCATATAATATATATACATTATATAATATATATTTAATATCTTCATGTAATATTATATATAATATACTATCTCATATATATATAATATTTATCATATATATCATCATATCTATAGAACTATATATATGATTATATATATAATATATATGAAATACCAATATACTCTATAGAATATATGTAAATGTACTATACTATATACTATCAGAGCTATATATATATAATTATACATATATATAATATTACTAACATATATGATAGATTATAATTAGTATACAATATATATTATATATTTAAAATACATATATATCAATCTCTATAATCTATTCTCTTAACCTTATAATAGATCTAATATCTATATGATATATTAAGGATATATATATTATAGATATCGATGATATATATAAAGATATAATATATATATGTATAGTATATATATCTCTTCTTCTTTTAAACGTAGGTTCATGTCTAGCCGCCGTGGTCACAGCATGATACTATTTTTTTCATGTGTGATGCCTTGGCGTGAGTAGGTGTAGGGTCCCCGCAGTTCTTTCCACGGAGAGTGCACGGTGTTACATTTTTAGGTCAATTCTCTCTATTTTTCCGGTCTTGGGACCAACACTGACTTGGGCTGGCTTGGCAATCGAGGTGAATTTCCTTGCCCAAGGGAAAAACGCGCAGGCCGGTGACTAGAAACATAGAACTAAGATTGCCGTCGTGACAGTCTTGAGTCTGATACTCAACCATTCTGGCCATCGCGGCCTTGACGATCAAGGGACTTTCCATGAATTTTTCTGGCAATTTAGAGGCGGTGGTTTGTCCATGCTTCGCCCGGTGTTTTTTTTTTTTTTTTTTTTTTTTTTTTTAATCGGGTCACCACATCTCTATTTTACCCGCCTGACTTGGGCTGGCTTGGCCACCCAGTGGCTAGGTATTGCACTCGAGGTGAGCTTCTTGCCCAAGGAAACAACCTGCCGGCCGTGACTCGAACCCTCGGACTCAGATTGCCGTCGTGACAGTCTTGAGTCCGATGCTCTAACCATTCACCACCGGGGGGGGGGGGGGGCGGCCCCCCGTAATATATATATATATATATATATATAATCCATATAATATATATAATATATATGTAATATAATAAATATAATTAGATTAGAAGTATAATATGCACATTTATTAAAATTTAAAAAGTTAAGTTTATATATTATAATATAAATTATACTTAAATATTCAAAATTAATTGAATATTAAAAATTAAAAAAATATCTTCCCCCCCCTTTAAAATATATATAGTATTATTTAATTCCTTATATATAATAAAAATCTAAATAATATATAAAATAAACTAAAATTAATATAAATAAATTATTTTAATAAATAAAAAATATTATAATGTTATTAGATAATGGTTTACAAGAAAAAAAAAAATTATTTAAAAACTATATTATAATATATAAATAAATAATTTATAGATATAATAATTTCAAATAAAATTATTATTATAATAAGTAAAATAAATTTTGATATAAATTTATTTTTTTATGATAATATAAAAAAATAAATAATAATATATAATATATGTTGGTTTAAATATAATAGATTACTGAAAATGTTGGTTGGGGGGGGGGGTTTTTTGGGGGGGGTTTAATTAATAATTATATATATCCATAATATATATATATATTATATATATATCTATATATCATAATATATAAATATATATATGTATATAATATATATGTATATATATAATATAATTACAATATATATATATATGTATATGTTTAATCTATATAGAATAATATATATATATATTTTTATATATATACTCAATATATAATATACATATTAATATGTATATATATTATGATAGATATATATATATATATATATATATTATATATATATATATATATATATATATATCTATATTCTAAAGTCGGACAAAATATTCTACAATACATATAGCATATATAATTTAGAATAATATAATAGATATAATAGATATATACTAATAATATCGTCTATATATTATATAAAATTTATATATATATATAATAATATAATTATATCATATATGATAATAGTATTTATAATATACTCTATAGTGTATACCTATAGTAAATAAATATATATATATATATATATATATTTCTATATATATCTATATCTATATATATAGTGTATATGTATATCTCATGTCTCTGTGCCACTCTGCATATCTATCCTAATCACTTATTGCTATCTATTAACATGTCTAAGCCTTATTCATCTATCTCATATATCCTCAATACTATCTCCTTCTATATATGCTATCTCTAATCTATATGTATCATATTTCTCGTATCTATATTATCTATATCTCTACTATATATATTTATATATATTCTATCTTTATGATCTTACTCACTATTCTACCTCTCTCCTGTCATAATAGATCTAATGTATAGGCTATATATATATATATATATATATTGCTATTATCTATGTAATATATATGTAAATCTATGTAATATAACATAATATATATAATTATGTAAATATATGTAATCGTATAATATATAATAATAATTATAATATATATAATAATATAATATATATATCATATATATAGATAATATAGTATCTATATACTATTATCCTGTATCTAATATAATAATATATATAGTAATATATATAATATAATATCATATAAATTCCACCTATTAAAACCATGAATCAACCTATGTAATATATCCTATCCATTCATATTAAATATATGATCTATATCCTTACTATATATTTGTATCATTTATATACTATTATAGTCTTGACTCCTTCCTCACATATCTCACTAGATATAATAACTATCTATATATATATACTAGCTATAATCATATATATAATATCTGTACAGATATATTTTATATACAATATAATTATATCTATGCTCTGAATGCTCATCTAATTTAAAATACATATAACAATATACAATATTATATTATCTATATATATATATATCATATTATATATATCTATCATTACATATATATAATATAATCTATCGTATAGATAATATATATATACTATAGATATATATATATATATATTTCGATATATATGTAATCTGTATAATATATATAATATTATATGATATACGTATGTCTATGATATATATGATATAATATATCTATTATATATTATCTATATATCTCTCTATATTATCTATATCTATACTTAATATAATAATATCTCCTATATCTATATATTATATCTATATATATATAGTATATATATATACTATATGATAAAATAAACATAGGTATACAAAATATATATATAATGTTATATATATATCATATATAATATAGTATAGTAGTATATTAAATATATATATATATATATATATATATATATATCTATATTTATATGCATACTATATATTAATATACTTATTATATATCTATAAGATTTATATACATATAATATATGATGGTATACATCCATATTACATATCTAATATATAAGATATAATATACTATATATAAGATATATAGTATATATAATTTATATAGTTTTTATATAAATGTTTAATTACTATAAGTATATATAACTATATATCTATATATGGTATAGTTATAATCTATATATATCAAGTAATATATATCTTAGTGTATCCAAAAAATGATACATATAATGTATCATAATATATGATATATATATCATAGATATTATGATATATTATATATAGTTAATAAGAACTATTTTTAATGTAATATATATAATATATATAATATATATATATGAGGTATTTATATATTTATATATTTTTAATGATATATATATATATATATATCTATATATATAATTATAATGTATCTCTATGTATATCTTACATCTATATTCATATAACTATAATGTATATACGCTATGTACTGATATGTAGGTGTATACATATATATCATATCTATACTATATCAATTCTAATTTTAATATATATATAATATTTATAGATAATATATATATATATATCTATATATATATCTCTCTCTCTCTACCCTTTTAATACTTATATCTCTCTCTATATTTATCTATATATATATATATCATCATCCTACATCCTCAAGGGTCTAACGCCGACGGGGCGCATGGACCGCATCCACCCGGTCGCTTCCCAGCCACGAGGACCCCTCGGACGAGTCTCCGGCGGCACAGCACGGCCCATCTCTATGGTCCCTCCGACAGGTCTCGTCGAGCTGCCCAAGGCCATGATCTCGCTAGGCCTCCACAGGTCTCCTCCACCCAGGGTTGTCTCGCAGAGAGACAACCTGGTGGGCTAGGGTCGTCCTAGTGAGGGCGACTAGTGGCCGATATATCTGAGTTGGCGATCCCGGATTACTCAAGTAACATCTCATGCCAGTCTCGACGGTGTACCGCCGTTGGACACGTGTTCCTGCCAACTGTACCCCATGATCCGGCGAAGGGACTTGTTACAAAAGGCAATCAAAGGCGAGAACTCCAAGGCACTGGATAGCGTCCAGGTTTCGCTTCCATAGAGCAAAACTGGAAGTATCAAGGCCTTGAAGACACGCCCGCTTTGTTCCTTCTGCATAGTACCGACATCTCCAAACGCCCTTGTTGAATCGTTTCATGGCTCCTGTTGCCATACCAATCCGTCTACTGACTTCCTGGTCTGACAACCCAGAGGATATGGACTACGCTAGCCAAGGTAATGTAAAACTTTCTGTGCTTCAACCTCCTCGCCGCAGCATGGATCCGACTGAACGGGTTACCCTAACAGGCCCCCAAAGTACCTGGATCCTTGGTCTTGGTCCGGAGACCTCTAAGCCTAGGGCTTCGCCTCATTGCTAAATGCATCAAGAGCCGCCACAAGTGACTCCAGGACTCAGTAGGATGGCAACATCGTCGCAAAGTCAGTCCGAGACCTTACATTGCCTAGGGTTGCTCCGCACTGCTTTGGGTAGTAGCTCTGCCCATTCTCCAGTCTCATACAAGTGTTGAAAAGTGTGGGTGCAAGGACACAGCCTTGCCTCCACCCCTGAATTAACAAGTGAATAGTTCGACATACGCCCCACCACACTTTACAGCACTTTCAGTCCTAAGTATAGGAGGCTTTGCTATCCAGGCCAATAATCTGTGTCGGAATTTCCCGCTGAGCCTCAGGATCTCCCATACGATTCCCGATGCACCGAGTCAAAAACGCCTTCTTGAGGTCGTGTAGGCTGGCCAAGCACCCACGACCAAAACTCACGACGGTGTGGGTTTCCACAAATTACTCGAAACGCTAGGGACACGTTCTATTGTGGACTTGCCCGGAGTAAATCAAGACTGCTCCGGTCCCTCTGGTGCTCATTAGTTGGTTTCGGATCCGTTTTACAGAAGAATGGACTCGAGAACCTTGCCCTGTATGCCTGAGCAGTCTGTATTCCAACGGTAGTATGCTACAGCCCATCGATCCCCTTTCCCCTTCCAGAGAGGATGACCTGGCGGCCCCTCACAGGTCCAGGGAAATGGTACCAGACTGCCAAATGGCAGTCAGGACTGTAATGCAGGCCCCGAGCCATACAGGTTCACCCCCAGCCTTTAGCAAGTTCAGGCAGGGATATCACAATGCCTGCAGCTTTCTTTCCCCCTCTTCAACTTGGAAATCCGCCAAGCCTAACCTCTGTTAGGGTAGGAGGTTCCTCGCTGATGCGTAGGTCCGGCACAGGTCACTGAGACCATCGCTTGCATCCAAGCTAACTGTTTTGGAGTGATCCACCTGGTACAACTGCTCAAAATACTCAGCCCGAACGTTCACTGAACCCCAACCATGATCTGAGATGATCCGTCCATCCGCTGATCGGCACTGAACAGTCACTGTGAGCAGAGGGCCTTAGGTTCAGTTTTTTCTCATGGCTTGGTAGGCAGGCGAAAAGGGCATTTTACCAAAGAAATGGCCTTCGACCTCCTCAGCAAGATTCCTGATGAACTTTCCTTGTCCCTTCTCAGCAGTGGCCCGAGCCCTACGCACCCATGGAACGCCGCAAGACTTGATTCCCTTTAAGCCGAGCCTTGCGACACGCTTCATTGGCCTCTAAATGTCTCCAGGGAGATGGTATTCTTCTGCCTTGTCCTTGGGCGTACGCCAATGGACTCTGTAGCTGCTTCGGTGTTACCGCTTGAGGACTCCCCACAGAGCAACTGATCCGTCAGGTTGCTGTTTTTCTGAGAATCGGTCCAGAGACTGCCGTGGCTGAACCCACGGGCACCATCCTCCTCCCTTATCTGTCCCATTGAAACACCTTAGGGTGGCCCCTGGAAGGACGGTGAGGTTTGAAGTGGACCCGCAGGGTATCCAACAAGCAGCTATGGTCGGGCCACAGAACTCAGCACGTCCGGTAACCCTGCATTTCTGGATGATACCTCCATCGCGTGCTCACAAGGATGTGGTCGATCTCCTTTGCCACTGTCACCAAAGCGTTCGTCTGTACCAATTCCAGGCGATGCGAGTTGGAGCCGCTGGTACCAAGGATCCAGAGATCCTCATATTCTGGGACCTAGCCAAGTCCCGGAGAAGGAGGCTATTCTCGCTGCTGGGATCACTCCCGAGCCATGGGTGCCGACAGACATCTGTAGCCAGCTCGGTCACAGCCGATACCGCATTGAAGTCGCCCAGAAACAATGCGGAATGTCTCGCCGGGGCAAATCGTCGCCACAGAATGCGAGTTTTGGCGTAGAAGCGCCTCTTCACATCGGTTTTATGTTCATGCGGGTAGGATCGTATCCAGCAATAAGATACATGAGCCAAAAGCATGCTTCAAAGTCTCATGCCATGATACGCTCATCAACCGGTGTCACACATCGAACTACCGGCAGGCTGAAGTCGACTGGAGATGGCTAATGGCATACACCCTTGGCGGTGGTTACCATCGCTGCGGCCCGACCAGTAGTAGGTGTTAACCACCCCAAACTGATCGTGCCCGCTACCAGGTCTTCTCACCTCTGAGAGGGCAGCCACCTCAACTCCCAGTCTGTTCAATTCCCGCGATAGCAAGGTAACCGCTCATTCATGCCGCAAGGACCGGATGTTTTCAAGCGCCTACCCGGAAAGCCCGCCTGAGGTTAAGCCTACGGGTGGTCACTCCGGGTGTCACGCCACCTCTGCCGCTCACGCCAACACAGCCCCCAGTCTAAAGGGGGTCGGCAAGGCTGTGGGACCGCCTATCCACCTGTGGGGTTCCCGATGGCTTTCCCCCACAAGCTTCATGGTGGGTTGCGCCTGCCGGGCCGCAGCGGGACGAGTAACTCTCGCTCCATCCTGCACACCGTACATTTGCCCTCTTTGCCCTCCCAGCAGGTGGGGGAGGGGGGGGGCGACCCTCACAGCACGCCTGACTTTGCTGGTGGTGAGGGACAACACCCCTCCCCCCAGCAATTTCTCCATTTAAAAAGGCGTTGCCAGAGGGGCATTCTGGGGGGAGGAGGACTGGCAAGGCCCACCTTCCCCCGACCGCCCCATTTTCCCCCGGGTGGCTAGGGGGCAGGATTTGGTACTAACCAGAGCGTGTCCCACACGCCAGTGGGCCATAACTCCGTACCTCGCGGGGCCCCTGCTGCTCCGAATCCCCCACAGATTAGCCCTGGGACCGCAAGGTACCCAGTTACCCATGGGTGGCCACGGGAGGCCTGCAGAATCGTAATGATGGAAGTCTGTGACCTGGCAGGGAGACTTTGCAGAAGCTGCTCCCTTTTTTCCGCACTGGGCTAGACACGGGGTGGAAGCGTGCAAGCGAGAAGGCATGCAAGCACTTAACATCTTATCAGGCTACCACAACATCGCTTCACATCACCATGCACGTGAAGCACCCACCCATATAGATATATATATATATATATATATATATATATAGTATATATATATAATATATATGTGTATATATATATATATATGATATATGTAATAGATATATATAATATATATAATATATATAATATATATATTATATATGATATATATCATAGATATAATAAATATATATAATATATGTAACAGATATATATTTATATATAAAATATAATGTATATATATGATATATATGTAATTATATATCTATATATATATCTATATATATATATATATATCTATATATATATTTATATATGGTTGAAGTTTTCATGGTTGATGTGGTTAGCCTAGTATAGTGGTTAAGTGCTTGCTCCTTCTCAGCTTGTGCAGTCGCCACCGCTGGCTAGCCTAGTGCGAAAAAGGGAACAGCTCTGCATTAGCCTCCCCTGTCAGTTCACAGCCTCTCCGTCGAGACTTTTCCAGTGCCTCCTCGTGGCCACCCATGGAAATTAAGCACCTTAGGTCCCAAGTTAAACTGTGGGGATCTCGAAGTAGCAGGAGGCCCCAGAGTCATGGCCCACTGGCGTGTGGACATGCCCTGGCTCCATACCAACTCCTACCCTTCTGACCCCCTGCGGTTTATGCGTGGCTCTGGGGAGGTGGGCCTTTCCAGTCCTCCTCCCCTTAAGAAACTCACCGGCAACAAACAAATGGATATATGGGGGGGGAAGGGTTTTTGTCCCTCCCACCCCAGCCAGTGAGGTGGGTTCCAGGTCCCATTGGGAGGGCAAATGTTGGGCACAGTATAGGAACAAGAGTTTACCTCGTCCCACCTGCATCCTGGCAGGTGCCAACCCCGTATGATGCCTGTGTGACAAAGCCCAAAGAACCCCCAGAGCGGACATTGGGCCTCACAGGCTGCCACTCTTCTTTAAATGGGGCAGTGTAGGCAGAAGTGGAAGAGGTGACTTCCAGCCAGAGCGACTGCCCAAGGCTTAACCTCAGGCGAGCTATCTGAGCAGGTACTAGGAACATCTGGTCCTCGTGGCAGGATGAGCGGTTATCCCTGCAATCAAGGGAAATGAAGCAGTTGGGAGTTAAGGTGGCTGCTCTCTCAGAGGTGAGAAGTTCCTGGCAGCAGACAATCAGTATGGAGGGAGGAGGGTATCTTACTCTACTGATTAGGGTGATGGTCGTATCTCCAGGGAGTAGTCATAGCTATCTCCAGCCGAAATCAACCCTCTGTATTAGAGGTAACGCCCGGTTGATGAGAGTCTTCTGGCACTGACATTGAGTATGCCTTTTGGCTTCCTGTCTCTTTTTGTTGAGTATGCTCCTACCGATGTATGGCAGACTTGATGAGACGGGGTTTTCTAACCCTAAACCTACATCGTGGGCAGACAAATGTCCCAGGTTAAACATT
>NC_051386.1:27280514-27295226 GCF_015228065.2 Penaeus monodon | reverse complement strand
GGAAAATAAGATTGGGGGGCAGGGTAGGGAGAAGAGAGCTCTAGAAGAAGGGGATTAAAGAAAATAAGAGGAGAAAAGAATAGTGAAAGAGGAAAAAATTCTCACGTCAAGTCGGTACATCTAAAGGATTTACGCGCATTTGTCCTGCAATTGGAATCCCTGTACACGGTTTTTACCCTAACGTTTTAGGTTAACACAGCACCAGGAAATGTTTAGGGAATTAAACCAATAAATTTATTATATACTTATACAAGCAAGTAAAGAAGTACAACCTTTCCCTTTCCCATGAAGTTGTTACACACAACACTTCTCTAACATTTCTTTTAGAAATTTTGTTATTACCTCCTAAAACGTATAATTTCACGATATGAATATCTATCACATAAAGTCTGAAGAAACGATCGATATTCAGTGGCTCACTTATTCAAACTTCATTTTGTAATAACTGGCGACGAAAGCAAAGTTACCTGGCTATAAAGACTTTAAATTTATTGTCTTCAGTTAAACTTTTGTCTCCAGAGCAAGGATAATCTTGCTTTTAGTCATGTGTTCTGACGATTTAGGATAGAAGTCTTCCCTGATAACAAAGACTCGTGGAAAACACGTGGAAAACATGACCAGTGGACCGTGGAAAACACGCTTTTTTCACGTGAAAGCCACGGCTTTTTGCACAAACGCGCCACGTGTATGGTGGGCAAGATTTCCATGAGGTATCCACGTGCAATACACGTGTTTTACACAAGATCTTTGGTACAGTTGTTCATGTGATTTGGACTAAAACCCACGAAAAATCCATGTGTTTTCCTAGTGATATCCACATCATTTCCCCGTCTTCAGGGTCTGGCTTTTCAATTTTCTCCCGAACGGTAACGATGCAACCGACCTGAGGAAATTCAGTATATTATATATAATTTTTTTTTCTTTATTCATATATATATTACATATATATGAATTATTGATTTAACATGAAAAAAGCGTAATTACCTTCTATCACGTGCACAAAAGGCGACGACATGCATGAAACTGCTTTATACCACACCACGTACACTATATGTGTACATTCAATACACGCTTGCGCACGCACACTGTGTCCGCACACACAGCGGCAAAGACAGTTCAGAATCTGGCATCAGTCATGATATTATATAAAACGTATATGATCTGCTTGATCTCTGCATGTTAACTAACCTTTACAGCTGAATTTTCCTGGGTAGAGTAAATATATCACGACAAAATCGATGAAAACAAAAGGTTTGGAAGAGAAGACGACGGAACTCTAAGCTTTCAAAATGGCGGTTAACACAATAATTTGGCGCGAAAAATTTGGTTCCAGATCCGACCGCCAGCGCTAGAAGGGTTCGGAAGTACTCGACTACACTCGGGCGGCCACTTTACACGGCCGACGATCATTATTCAGAATATCATGCAAGCTTTTTTGGAAGAATGTGCGGTGGATGCAAGTTTGGTTTTCGCACCAACGGCAAAAAATTCTATCACGCAAAACATTTTTTTTTTTTTTTTTTTTGCTTTTGTTTTTGGTTTTTTTTCAGCACAAGTATTAATAGGGGGACCCCCGCCCCAAGTTTATATGGGGTCTTGAAAAAACTTTGATGGAGCCGCTTTGTGGGGTTATTTCATAATGAAAATTTCCGGTATTGTTTTTTCTTTTTTGTTTTCGTCTCAACGACGCAGACAAAAAAATTTAGAACTAGGCTGCAAACCCTTAAAAAAATGTTTCTTGACTCCTTCCAAAATATTCTTGTCATGGAATATACAAATTTAACTGGATTTTGATCGCCTTTTTTCCTTAAAAAAATTTTAAAGATTTTCACCCTAGATCTGTACTGCTCTCCTCTCACAACACACAACACACACCACACACACACACACCCACACAACACACACACAACCACACCAAAACACACCCCACACACACAACACACACCCCACACACACACACACACAACACCCCACACATATATAGACTGCCACGAGGGCCCCAGGGGTTTAGAGCACCAACTCCAACCTAAACCCTCATTAATTTCCCCCCGCCGCGGCGTCTAAAAATGCCTGCCTATTGCTCCTCGAGCCGATCTCAGGGGAAAAAAAAAAATACCCTTAGAAGTCAAACGCAGGTGTCGTAGGTGAGTCGCCGCAGTGGCAGGGGGTTAAACCCGACCGCGGTTTTGGGGAAAGGGGTCAAACGGCAAGGGTGAGGCAATGTTTTTTTCCCTCATCATCATCAATGAGCTTCATCACGGGTAAAAATAAACAAATCCCCTTTCCTTGGCCCCGAACCTTTTTTAGCGAACGCTCTTTTGTCTTCATAACCATGATTTTCAAAAAATTTGACCCCCCTCGGGTAGACTTTCCACTTGCCCCATAGAGACACCCTAACCCTTAAAGAATCATTTGTTTTTTTCCTTTCCTCTCCACTCTCAAAATTTCCTCCCCGTCTTCCCTTTCTCCTCCGCATCAATACCCCTAATTTTTTAAGGTTCTATAAGCAACACTTTCTTTAAAACTGGATAAAAATTTTTATCACAAAATTATCAACCTCTTTTCATTGGTAGTAAACATTTCCCCCCTTTTTATTAGGGGAAAAATGCGGACAAAAATTATGACAAAGGAATTAAAAAAAAATTTTTAACTCTCATGTGAATCGCTTTTCTCAGCTCTTTTTAAAACTTTTCACAGTAATTTCACTTTGACTTCGAGAAAAAGTACTTTTTTGACCCTAAAAATACGACCCCTTTATAAGTTCATTCCCAAATGAACTTCCTGCTGTATCATACATTTTATGGCAGCGGGAAAGTTCGAGCGACGATATAATCTTTATGGATAGCTAAAAGTTCACTTTTAAAACCTCATTCCCAAAGTAAAAAAAACTATCGTATGTTTATAGGGGGGCCTTTTTCCCTAATGATCTTTATACCGTATACCAGAATATTAACGATACTTAACTAGTTTAAAATAGGTACCAAATTTAATTGGGCCCGGTATATAAACTGGGTTTTTTATAATGGAAATTCCCCTATTTTCACAGAGGAGTACCTCGGGAAAATGGGGATCCCTGACGGGGCCCAGAACTTTTTCTTTCGGGTAAAATTTGTTTTCAGGGATCTATTCAGTGGGTTAGCAAGCATCTCCAAATTACTGTTACCCAGACATTTGACGCCTCCTTCTGCTCTTCCCACAGATCGCCGCTTCTCGACTTTACCTCTAAAAAGGCCGGGATTTTTTCTGAGCAAAGGAATAGACGAGTAAATCGAGCACTTTAAACCCAGGATCACCAATAATTGCAACAACTTAAGTGAAACGAGATAATTGATCTGAGGGAGATGTGAAGCAACTAATTTCTTTTAAAGCTAGAGGCAATTCGTCTGTTCTTTTGGCAACCTCCGAGGATACCGGTAGGGCACCTATGAAAAGCCAGTAGGATCTCTCGGCATCAGGGTCATGATTAGCAATACCTCTCTCTAAAAACAGTTGCATCTCCATTTCATTTAATTGTCGAATATCTCCTATAGGTAAGATACAACTCCTGTAGCATGCGTAATGATTATTGAAATCAATATAAAGAATATAATTGCTCTTTTAATTTGGCGCAATACTACTTAGTTCCTTATTACATGCTATGAAAAAAATTGGACAACGGTTGTAAAACCACCTCTAACGTTATCTCTCATTAGTTTTCCTAACCCTGGATCTGATATCAGCGCATTCTTTAATTTGCTCGACATTAAAAAGGAATTAAGACCGCATTCAGATAATAATAATAATAATAATAATGATAATAATAATAATAATAATAATAATAATAATAATAATAATAATAATAATAATAACGATAACAATAACAAGAATAATAGTAATAATAATGATAATAATAATAATAATAATAATTAATAATAATAATAATTTTTATTATTATTATTATTATTATTATTATCATTATTATTATTATTATTATTATAATAGTAATAATAATAATGATAATAATAATAATAATAACAATAATAATAATAATGATAAAAATGATGATGTCAATAGTAATAATTATTATTATAATATTTATTATTATAATATCAATAATAATAATAAAAAAAAAATAATAAAAATGATAATAATGATAATAACAACAACAACAACAACAACATGAACAACAACAACAACAACAACAATAATAATAATGATAATAATAATAATAATAATAATAATAATAATAATAACAGTGTTTCATACAGAACGGGAAGACCACTAGGGAAATCCATGGATTCCCTAGTGCGTGAACATTGTCGACAATATAACCATAGCTTGTCAAGACTTGATTTCAAAATAATAGATTCATCATCCTTTGCTTTTGACCTCTCCATATTAGAATGTTTGTGGAAATGGAAGGGACGACTGAAGCTCAATGAATGTTTAACCTCCACTGACATCGAATTGCTCCGCTCGTAACTACAATAGTTGACCCTGTTTGAAACACCCCTACATTTTCTATACATCCCAATGTTTTCCAATAATATTACCATATATAAACAGGAAATGACAAATGGCAGGTGCGTTCGTGTCATTCTCTGTATATTTTGTACAGGTTATATTAATTAACTATTTCTCACGATAATGTTATATTATTCAATTCGAATTGCTCCGCTCGTAACTACAATAGTTGACCCTGTTTGAAACACCCTACATTTTCCCATACATCCCAAAGTTCCATAATATTACCATATATAACAGGGAAAAGACAAATGGCAGGTGCGTTCGTGTCATTCCTGTATATTTTTTACAGGTTTTTATTAATTTAACTATTTCTCAAGATAATGTTATATTATTCAATTTAAAATTATTATATTGTTTTTCTAGACCTTCATAGTTATAGTCGTGTTGATATTGCAGCTAATCATTGATAATGGGTGACGAACTATACACCCGAAACGTCTGACAATAAAGATGCTGTTCCCGATAAGACTGGTTTATCTGTTCCTTATACGCCTCCGCTCCCGACTGGAAGTTCAATCACTACGATTATATATATTATATTAAAATTATTATATATATATATTATTTATAAATATCTATATTAATATTTTATATATAATATATATAATATAATGAAAACATATGTAAAATATTGAACATATGTAAAAAAAAATTATATTTTATAATAATAATATTATATATAAATATGATATTAAATATGTATAAATAATATAATATATATATATATTATAATTTTCATATAATTTTAAAATATATATAATATAATTAATAAATATTTATATAATATAAAATAAATTTATATTATATATAATATATTGATTATAAAATATAAAATTAATATAAATATATATGATATATGTATAATATGTAAATATTATATATAATATATATAATATATTGTAATATTATAATATATATTATATATAATATATATATAATATTTATATTATATATATATATATATATATATAATAATATATATAATTATTTAAATACTATACAATATATTTTTTATATATATCAATATATTTTTATAAAATATATTTATATTTTTAATTAATTAATAAAATTAAAATATATTATTATTTAAATTTATAAATTTTTTTATATATAATTTAAAATTTAATATATTTAAATATAAATAATATATATAATATTTTTTTTTTTTTTTTTTTATAATAAAAAAAATTTATATATATGTATAATATAAAATATATATTAATATATAACTATATAGAAATTTAAAATATGAAAAATTTTAAAATATTATAATTTATAATTTTAGAAATATATAAAATATTTTTAATATAAAAATTTTTTTTTTAATATATTTAAAATAATTAAATATATTTATAAAATATAATAAATATATATAAAAATTTATATTTTATATATTAAAATATATATATATAAAAAAATTTTTAAATAATATAAAATTTTATTATATAAATTAAATATATAAATATAAAAATATTTTTTATATAAAAAAATATATTTTTAAATTATATATTAAAATTATAATATTATAATATAATATATATTATTATATATATATATTTTTTTTTTAAATATTTTATTAAATTTTAAAATTATTTTTTTAAATTAATTTTATATATTAATTTTTAAATCTTTAATTTATTAATTCTTTATTTATTTTTTTAAAGACTAATTTTTAATTTAAAGAATTTAATAAAGGGTTTTATTAAAAATATAAAATTTGTAATTATTATTTTTCTTTTTTAAATTTTTACAATGATTTTATTTTTTTAAATTTATTTTTTTAATTTTCCCCTTTTTTTTTTTTTTTTTTAAATAAAATTTTTATTTTTTTTTTTTTTTAAAATATTTTTTAAAAAAAACCCCCCTATAATGAATAGATTTTTAATTTATATTTAACCCATTTACCCCCCATAAATTTATAATTTTTTAATTAATTTTTATTTTTTTTTTTTTTTTTTTTTTTTTTTTTAATTTTAAAATTTTTTTTAAACCCGGGTTTTTAATTAAATTATTGTTTATTTATTTAAAAAAATTTTTCAAAAATTTTAATTTTTTTAAATTTTAAAATTCCCCCCCCCCCAATATTTTTAATATATTTTTAAAAAATTATAATAAATAATTTAATCTTATTATATAAATTATTTACTTTTATTTAAATAATTTTTTTAAATTTAAAATTTAATTTTTTTTTTTTTTTTTTTTTTTTTTTAAAGAAAATTCATTTAAAAATTTTAAGTTTTTTAAATAATTTTTCCCAAAATTCCCCCCTTATTTTATTTAATTAAAAAAACCCCCCCCTTTAAATATTATTTTTATTAATTTTATATATAAAAATTAAATTTTTAAAAATAAAAAATTAAAAATATTTTTTTTAATAATAAAATATTATAATTTAAATTAAATATATTATATTTTTTATTTTTTTTTTTTTTTTTTTAAAAATTAAATTAATTATTTTTTCCCAAAAATATTTTTTTAATATATATTAATATAAAATTTTTTATAAATATATATATTAATAATATTTTTTATATTTTTAATTAAATATATATATATATTAATTTTAAATTTATTTTTATTTTTAAATATTTTTAAATTATATAATATATTATTTATTTTTATTTATTTTTAAAAAATTTTAATAAAAAAATTATTATATTAATATAATATAAAAATAAATATATATATATATTATTATTATTATAGGAATTATATTAAATATAAAAGTTATTTTAATATAACTTTGAAAAAAATTTAAATTTTTAAAAAAAAAATTAATTTTTAATTTTTTTTAAAATTATAAATATATAAATATAATTTTTATAATATTATATATATATTATATTCTAAAAAAAATTTTCCCATCTATCTATTTTTATTAAAAAATTTAATTAAAAATAATATTTATGTTTTATTTAAAAAAAATTTATATTTTTATTTTTTATTTATATTTTTTTAATATATATATTATCAAATTTTTATTTTATATTATTTATATATAATATTATTTATGTTTTTATATCTATTTTTCCCTTGTTTATTAATTTATTATTTTAAAATTTAAAAATTTTTAAATTTTTTCCCTTTTATATTTTTTTATATTTTATTTTTATTTATATTATATTTAATATATTTTTATTATTTTTAAGATTTAAAAATTTATTTTTTAAATTTTATTTCTTATATATATATAATATTTGTTTTTTTTTTTTTAATTATATCATATATAAAAATTAAATTAATATATATAATAATAAAATTATAAAAATATATACTATATGTATATATATAATATATAAAATATATATTTTAATAAAAATATATATATATATTATTTTATATATATAAATTATATTTAATATATATATTATAATATTAAAAATTATGAAAATTTAGTAATATAAAAATATATATAATATTAAATATTTTAAACATAAATAAAATAATAATATAATATATATAAAAATATAATAAATATAATATTTAAAATATTTTATAAATATTTATTTATAAAAATAATATAGTATTAATTAAATATATAAAAAATATTTTAATTAATATATACTATTTTATTTTAAATATTTTTATATATAAAATTTTTGTATATTTATATATATAAAATTTATTTAATATTATAATATAAAAAATTTTAAAATTATATAATAGTAAAATAATATATAATATGTAAATATTTTTTATATCAATATAATTATATTTTTAAATGTCTAATTTAAAATCATTTTCAAATTTTTTATATATATATATAATTATATTTATCAAAATATATATATATAAATTATTAAATTTATATAATATATATATATTAATTTTTTCTATATTTAAATTTGAAAATTAAAATTTTTTTGTTAATTCTAATAATTGTATAAATATATATATAATTATAATTTTATATTTTATATTATATTAAATAAAAAATATTATATTATATATAATTATTATATATATATTATATTATAGATATTATTTAAATATACTTTTATATAATATTTTATATTATAATATATAAAATATATATAATATTAATATTTATAATATATATAAAAAAATATATATATATAAAATTTATTTTATAAAAATTTTAAATTATTAATATATATAATATAATCTATATATGTATTTTTATAATTTATAAAAATTTTAAAATTTATGTAAAATAATATATAAATATAATATTAAGTATTAATAATAAAATTTATATATATATATATTTTTATATATAAAAATATATATATATAATATTATATTAATAATAATTAAATATATTAAATATTATGATTTTTAATTAATTATATAAAAAATGTAATATATGAAATTTATTAATAATATAATAAAATTAAAAATTAAATTTATTTAATATATATTAATTTTATAGAAAATATATATATATATATTAATATATATTTTTTTATTTTAATATTATATTTTTATATTTATTATATATATATATTCTCATCTCATCTAAAGGGCTAACGCGACGGGGCGAGGGCCGATCCCCCTTCGCCCCCAGCCACGGGGACCCCTGGGGGCATTCCGGCACACCGGCCCTTTTATTCCTCCGACAGGTCTCGTCGAGTCCCCAAGCCATGATTTGGGCCCCAAGGTCCCCTCCACCCGGGGTTTTTCCGCAGAAGACAACCTGGGGGGCAGGGTCGTCCTAGGAGGCGACTGGGTGGCCTATACTGATTTGGCGATCCCGGATTTTCAAGTAACATTCATCCATCTCCGTGTAAAACCCCCGTTGGACACGTGGTTTCCGCAAATGTACCCTGATCCGGCGAAGGGACGTTACAAAAGGCATCAAGGGGAGACTCCCAAAGGGACTGGATAGCGCCGGTTTTTTCTTCCATAGAGCAAAAAAGGAAGTATCAAGGGCCCTTTAAGACACGCGCTTGGTCCTTTGATAGTACCGACATCTCCAAACGCCTTTTGATCGGTTTTATGGCTCCGTTGCCAACCAATCCGTCTATGACTTCCCGGTCTACAACCAGAGTTGGACTACGTACCAAGGTATGTAAAACTTTTGTGCTTCAAATCCTCCCGCAAACATGGATCGACTGAACGGGTTCCCCCAACAGGCCCCCAAAATCCCGGGTCTTTGGGCTTGGTCCGGAACTTAAGCCTAGGGCTTCCCTCATTGCTAAAAGCATCAAGAGCCCCACAATGACTCCAAAGGGCCAGTTTGGATAAAATCGCGGCAAAGTCAAGTCCGAGACCTTAATTGCCTAGGTTGCTCCGCACTGCTTTGGGTAGTAGCTCTGCCCATTTCCAGTCCATACAAGTTTGAAAGTGTGGGTGCAAGGACACGCCTTCCCACCCGAATTAACAGGGAAAGTTCGAATACCCCCCCCAACTTTTCAGCACTTTTTGTCCAAAAAAAAAGAGGGTTTTCATCAGGGCCCAAAAATTGTGTCGGAATTCCCCTGACCTCAGGATCTCCCATACGATTCCCCTGCCCGAGTCAAAAAGCCTTTTGAGGTCGTGTAGGCTGCAAGCACCCAGACCAAACTCACGACGGGTTCCCCAATTACCGAACGCTAGGAACGGTCTATTGTGGATTTCCGGATAAATCCGACTGCTCCGGGCCCCGGGGCTCATAGGTGGTTCGGATCCGTTTCAGAAAAATGGACGAGAACCCTTTCCCCGTATGCCCGACAGGGAAACCACGGTAGTTTTCTACGCCCCCTCGTCCCTTTCCCCTTCCGAAGGGAGACCCGCCCCCACGGTCAGGGAAGGTACCAGACTGCCAATGGCAGCAGGATGTTGCAGGCCCGAGCCCTAGGTTCACCCCCAGCCTTTAGCAGTTCAGCAGGAACAAATGCCCGCACTTTCCCCCTCTTTAACTTGGGAAAACGCCAGCCAACCTCTGTTAGGGGGGAGGTTCCTCGTGTGGTGGGGCCGGCACAGGCACTAGAAACGCTTGATCCAAACAACGTTGGAGGGTCCACCTGGTACAAATGCTCAAAATACTCAGCCCAAAGTTCGCGAACCCCCCAACATGATCTGAATGATCGTCCCTCCGCTGTCGGAGCAGTCACTGGAGGAGGGGTTAGGTTCGTTTTTTCCAGGGGTTGGTAGCAGGCGAAGGCATTTACCAAAAAAAGGTTCGACCTCCTCACAAGATTCCTGTGAACTTTCCTTGTCCCTTTCAGCAGTGCCCCAGCCCCACCACCATGGAACGCGCAAGACTTGATTCCCTTTTTGCCGACCTTCGACACGCTTTATTGGGCCCCAAGTCTCCAGGGGGATGGATTTTTCCCTTTTCCTTGGGCGTACGCCAAAGGACTCTGAGCTCTTTTGTTACCCCTTAGGATCCCCCCAGAGCAAATGGGTCCGCAGGTTGCTGTTCTGGAATGGGCAGAGCTGCCGTGGCGAACCCACGGGCACATCCTCCTCCCCTTTTCTGTCCCCGGGAAAAACCTTTGGGGGCCCCTGGAAAGGGCGGGGAGTTTTTTAAGTTGACCCCCAGGGGACCACAAGCAGCCCATGGCGGGCCCCAGAATCAGCCTCCGGAACCCTGCATTTTTGGGGGACCCCCATCGGTGCTCCAAGGATGTGGGCGATCTCCTTGCCACTGTACCCGTTCGCTGTACCAATCCACGTGCGAGTTGGAGCGCTGGTACCAGGCCAGAGATCCTCTTTCTGGGACCTCCCAAATCCCGGGGAAGGAGGCTATTCTCGCTGTGGGGTACTCCCGAGCCATGGGGCCGACAGACATCTGTAGCCCGCCGGTCACAGCCGGGTACCGCTTGAAGCGCCAGAAAAAATGCGATGTTCGCCGGGGCAATCGTCGCCCAGATGCGAGTTTTTGGGTAGAACCCTCTTTTACATCGGTTTTATGTCATGGGGAGGACGTATCAGCAAAAAGAACATGAAACCAAAAAACTGCTTAGTCTCAACCATGATCGCTCATCAAACCCCGGGTCACTCGACTACCGGGAGGTGAAGTCGACTGGGGAGGCTATGGCTACACCCTGGGGGGTACCATCGTGCGGCCCGACCAGTATAGGTGTAACCCCCAACTGATCGGCCCCCTACCAGGTCTTCCACCTCTGAGAGGGCACCCCCTCAACTCCCAGTCCTTTTAATTCCCCCGATAGCAAAGGGCCGTCTCCTGCCGAAGACCGGAGTTTTAAGCGCCCACCCCGGGAAAACCGCCTGAGGTTAACCTCGGGTGGTCACTGGGGGCCGCCACCTCGCCGCTCCCCCCAACACGCCCCCCGTAAAAGGGGGTCGGGAGGGTGTGGGGCCCCTATCCACCTTGGGGGGGGGAGGGGTTTCCCCCACAAGTTCATGGTGGGTTGGGGCCTGCCGGGCGCAGGGGGCGATAAAATTCGCTCCATCCTGCACCCGACATTTTTTTCCCCCCCAGCGGGACCCCCAGCCCGCCCCACTTTTCTGGTGGGAGGGGCAACACCCCTCCCCCCACAATTTCCATTTAAAAAGGCGTTTCCCAAAGGGCATTTTGGGGGGAGGGGGACTGGCAAGGGCCCCCCTCCCCCGACCCCCCCATTTTTCCCCCGGGGGGCTGGGGGCAGGATTGGTACAACCAGAGCGTTCCACACCCCGGGGCCATAACTCCCTACCTCGGGGCCCCGTGCTCCGAATCCCCCACAGATTTTGCCCTGGGACCCCAAGGTACCCAGTTACCCCTGGGTGGGCCCCGGGGGCCGCAGAATCTTTAAAGATGGAAGCTGTGATGGCAGGGGAACTTTGCAGAAGCTGCTCCCTTTTTTTGCACTGGGGCCGGGGTGGAAGTGCAAGCGGAAGGCATGCAAGACTTAACACTATCAGGCTACCACACATCGCTTCCCACCATCACTGAAGCCCCACCCATATAATAATATATATATATATATATATTATATAGTATATATATAAATATATATGTAAATTTTTAAAAATATATAACAATAATTTTTTATTGAAATATATGTGTATATATATAATATATATATATTTTATATATTATATAAAAAATTTTAAATAAATTAATATATATTTTACATACATATTTCATTATAATTATATAATATAAAAATAAATATAATAGAGTAATAATATATATAAATAATAATAATATTTAATTAAAATATTTTATATGATATATATCTAAAAAAAATAATAAATATATATAATATTTAACAGATATATATTTATTTAAAAAATAATGTATATATATGTATTTTGTATTTTTATATTTAAAATATATATTATATATATATATAATATTATATATATATTTAAAATAGGTGAAGTTTTTTATGGTGATGTGGTTTTGCCTAGATAGTGTTAAGTGCTTGCTCCTTCCGCTTGCAGTCCCACCCCTGGCTAGCCTAGTGCAAAAAGGGGGGCAGCTCGCATTAGCCTCCCCTGTCATTCACAGCCTCTCCGTCGAGACTTTTCCAGCCCCCTCGTGGCCCCCCGGAAAATTTAAACACCTTAGGTCCCAATTAAAATGTGGGGTCTCGAAGACAGGAGGGGCCCCCAAATCATGGCCCCGGCGTGTGGACATCCCTGGCTCCATACCAACTCCCACCCTTCTGACCCCCTGGGTTTTTGCGTGGCTTGGGGAGGTGGGCCTTTCCAGTCCTCCTCCCCTTAAGAAACTCACCGGCAACAAACAAATGGATATATGGGGGGGGAAGGGTTTTTGTCCCTCCCACCCAGCCAGTGAGGTGGGTTCCAGGTCCCATTGGGAGGGCAAATGTTGGGGCACAGTATAGGAACAAGAGTTACTCGTCCCACCTGCATCCTGGCAGGTGCCAACCCAGTATGATGCCTGTGTGACAAAGCCCAAAGGAACCCCGCAGGCGGACATTGGGCCTCACAGGCTGCCACTCTTCTTTAAATGGGGCAGTGTAGGCAGAAGTGGAAGAGGTGACTTCCAGCCAGAGCGACTGCCCAAGGCTTAACCTCAGGCGAGCTATCTGAGCAGGTACTAGGAACATCTGGTCCTCGTGGCAGGATGAGCGGTTATCCCTGCAATCAAGGGAAATGAAGCAGTTGGGAGTTAAGGTGGCTGCTCTCTCAGAGGTGAGAAGTCCTGGCAGCAGCACAATCAGTATGGAGGGGAGGAGGGTACACTTACTACTGATTAGGGTGATGGTCGTTATCTCCAGGGAGTAGTCATAGCTATCTCCAGCCGAAATCAACCCTCTGTAGTAGAGGTAACACCGGTTGATGAGAGTATTCTGGCACTGACATTGAAGTATGCTTTTGGCTTCATGTCTCTTTTTGTTGAGTATGCTCCTACGATGTAGGGCAAACTTGATGAGAAAGGGTGTTCTACCCTAAACCTACATCTGGGCAGACAAATGTCCCAGGTTAAACATTCACTTTGTTCGGGGCGACTTCAATGCGGTATCCGGCGTGATTGAGTCGGTTATGAGATGTCATTGGTCCCCATGGCTCAGGAGCTGATCCCAGCAGCAAGGACGCCTCCTTCTTCGCTTTTTTACTAGGTCAAAATGATTGAGATTTCTGTCAACTACTGCTTAAACTGGTGATTGTGGGGTGAGTGCCCACTGGTAGGCGGGAGTGCTGAGGTGAAAGTGGGAGATCAACGGGGGGCCGGCCAGGCCTCCCCCAGTCAGCTAAGGACTGGACAGTCCTTGTGTTGTGCTATTGTCTTTTTCCCGTCTGGAGGATCAGGGAATGCTGTTCTCGGTTCTGGATTTTGTGGCAGGTGCACGTGTGATTGCTCAGGGAATGAGGGCAACATGGCTGTGGAGCTAATGTGCCCCAAACCCTTTAGAAAATATACTGAACTACAGGTTTGGGTCTGCTACTACATGCTAAACCATAGGCTGATTGTGGCTACCCTACGGTCCACTTCGAAACTCCCTGTCCCCAGAGACCACCCCTAGGGTATTTCACTTGGACAGATTAAAGGGAGAGGAATGTACCTGTAGGTTCAACATGGCAGTCTCTGATCGGTTTCACAGACTCGATAACCTGATGGATCCAGTAGTCTATGGAAGACTTCAAGTAAAAAGCACTAAATGCAGTGTAGGAGTCCATTAGCAATGCCCGATGGCAAGGCAAACTTTTATCTCACGGGAGACTTTGGGGGCCCACAGAAGTGTGTCACATGGTTCAGCTGAATGGCAATCAGGATTTGGGCCCCATTCCTTGGTATGCAGAGTACAGAAGAGACAAGGAACAGTTATCAGGAATCTTGCTGTG
>NC_051386.1:27256101-27275414 GCF_015228065.2 Penaeus monodon | reverse complement strand
TATAATTTAATATAATATATTTTATATATATATATATATAATATATATATAATATATATAAACATATATATATATATATATATATATAATATAAAAAGATATATATATATATATATATGTAAAAATAAAAATATAATATATAATTATATATATATATTTTTAAAATAATATATTAAATAAATAAATATATATATAAAATTATAATATTATAAAAATACACATATAATACATATGTGTGTATATATACAATATAACATACATATATAAGTATATATACATATATAAATATACATATATATTATATACATATATATATATACTTTTATCTATATATATAAAATTTATATATATATATATATATATATATATATATTAAAATTATAATAAAATATATAAACACACACACACACACACACACACACACACACGCGCGCGCGCGCGCGCGCGCGCGCACACATATGCACACACATGTATATATCATATGTATATATGTCATCATCATCGCCGACCGGGGCGGATATCCACCCTTTGGAGGTACCTCACGGCGAGTCTCCCGGCAGACACTCGGCCCATCTCTAGCTCCTCGCGGCGAAGGGACTTGTTACAAAAGGCATCAAGACGAGACTCCAGGGCACTAGATAGGTTTTGCTACCATGCAGCAAGGCCTTGAAGATACGTAGCTTGGTCCTTCTGCATAGGTGCAGACATGCTCTTGTTGATTTTGTTCCTGCTGCCAGACCAATCCATCTGCTGAGAGTTTAGAGACATGGACCAATATATGCAAAACTCTCAGTGACTTTAACGTCCTCACCGCATGCATTTATCGAATGAACAGGTTCTCCTAATAGACTCCTCCAAATCCTGGATCTTGGTTTTGATCCAGACCTCTAGGCCCAAATCTGGCAGTAGCAAGGCCTTAAAGATACATAGCTTGGTCCTTCTGCATAGGTACTCTCCAAATACTTTTGTTGATCGAGTTTATGGCTCCTGCTGCTAGACCAGTCCGTCTGCTGACTTCTTGGTATGACAGCCCAGAGACATGGACTATGCCGCTAAGGAATGTGAAGCTCTCTGTGACTTCATTGTCCTCACTGCAAGCATGTATAGACTGAACAGATTCCTCTAACAGACCCCAAAAATCCTGGATCTTGGTCTTGGTTCAGGAGACCTCTAGGCCCAAGGGCTTTGCCTCATTACTAAATGCATCTAGTGCCTAAGTAGTTAGTACAGTTCCATCCCCTTTCCCCTTCTAGAGAGGGATGACCATGCGCTTCAACAGGTCAGGGGGAATGGAGCCAGACTGCCAGGTGGCAGCTCTATGCTACAGGGTCACCCCCAGCCTTTACCAGTTCAGCAAGGATATCACATATGCCTGCAGCTTTTCCACCCTTCAGCTTTGAGATCGCCTACTTAACCTCAGTTAGGGTAGGAGGTTCCTTGCTGATTGGTGGGTCTCCCACATGTATTGTGATACCTACCTGGTACAATTGCTCAAAATACTCAGCCCAATGTTAGCGAATCCCAACATGATCTGAGATGATCTGTCCATCCACTTAGCAGACTGCAGTGATCTGTGAGGAAGTCTTAGAAATCAGTTTTCTCAGGGCTTGTTAGACAGGACGGAGGTCATTTACCAAGAAATGGCCTTCGACCTCCACAGCAAGATTCCTGATAAACTGTTCCTTGTCTCTTCTGTACTCTGCATACCAAGGAATGGCGCAAGTCCTGATTGCCATTCAGCTGAACCATGTGACACACTTCTGTGGCCTCCAATGTCTCCAGTGAGATAAAAGTTTGCCTTGCCATCGGGCATTTGCTAATGGACTCCTACACTGCATTGAGTGCTTTGTACTTGAAGGTCTTCCATAGACCTACTGGATCCATCAGGTTATCGAGTTCTGTGAACCGATCAGAGACTGCCATGTTGAACCTACAGGTACATTCCCTCTCCTTCAATCTGTCCAAGTGAAATACCCTAGAGTGGTCTCTGGAGGGACAGGGAGTTTCGAAGTGGACCCGTAGGGTAGCCACAATCAGCCTATGGTCAGCATGTAGTAGCATGACCCCACAACCTGTAGTTCAGTATATTTTCTCAGGTTGGGTCACATTAGCTCCACAGCCATGTCTGCCCTCATTCCCTGAGCACTCACACTGTGCACCTGCCACAAAATCCAGAACCGAGAACAGCATTCCCTGATCCTCCAGACGAAAATGACAATAGCAGCAACACAAGGACTGTCCAGTCCTTAGCTGACTGGGGAGCCTGCCGGCCCCCCCGTTGATCTCCACTTTCACCTTCAGCACTCAGCCATACCAGTGGGCACTCACACCCACAATCACCAGTTTAAGCAGTAGTTGACAGAAATCCTCAATCATTTTGACCTAGTAAAGAAGCGAAGAAGGAGGCTGTCCTTGCTGCTGGGATCAGCTCCTGAGCCATGGGGACCAATGACATCTCATAACCGACTCAATCACAGCCGGATACCGCATTGAAGTCGCCCAGAACAATGTGAATGTTTAACCTGGGACATTTGTCTGCCACAGATGTAGGTTTAGGGTAGAACACCCCTTTCTCATCAAGTTTGCATACATCGGTAGGAGCATACTCAACAAAAAGAGACATGAAGCCAAAAGCATACTTCAATGTCAGTGCCAGAATACTCTCATCAACCGGTGTTACCTCTACTACAGAGGGTTGATTTCGGCTGGAGATAGCTATGACTACTCCCTGGAGATAACGACCATCACCCTAATCAGTAGTAAGTGTACCCTCCTCCCCTCCATACTGATTGTGCTGCTCGCCAGGACTTCTCACCTATGAGAGAGCAGACACCTTAACTCCCAACTGCTTCATTCCCTTGATTGCAGGATAACGCTCATTCCTGCCACGATGGACCAGAGTTCCTAGCCTGCTCAGATAGCTCGCCTGAGGTTAAGCCTTGGGCAGTCGCTCTGGCTGGAAGTCACCTCTTCCACTTCTGCCTACACTGCCCCATTTAAAGAAGAGTGGCAGCCTGTGAGGCCCAATGTCCGCCTGCGGGGTTCCTTTGGGCTTTGTCCACAGGCATCATACTGGGTTTGGGACCCCTGCCAGGATGCTGGTGGGACGTGTAACTCCTTTTCCTATACTGCTGCCCCAACATTTGCCCTCCCAATGGGACCTGGAACCCACCTCACTGGCTGGGTGGGAGGGACAAAAACCCTTCCCCCCCCATATATCCATTTGTTTGTTGCCGGTGAGTTTCTTAAGGGGAGGAGGACTGGAAAGGCCCACCTCCCCAGAGCCACGCATAAACCGCAGGGGGTCAGAAGGGTAGGAGTTGGTATGGAGCCAGGGCATGTCCACACGCCAGTGGGCCATGACTCTGGGGCCTCCTGCTACTTCGAGATCCCCACAGTTTAACTTGGGACCTAAGGTGCTTAATTTCCATGGGTGGCCACGAGGAGGCACTGGAAAAGTCTCGACGGAGAGGCTGTGAACTGACAGGGGAGGCTAATGCAGAGCTGTTCCCTTTTTCGCACTAGGCTAGCCAGCGGTGGCGACTGCAAGCGAGAAGGCATGCAAGCACTTAACACTATCTAGGCTACCACACATCACCCATGAAACATTCACCCATATATATATATATATATATAGATAGATCTATATTATATATAATATATATATATATATAATACATATATATCATATATATACATTATATTATATATAAATATTATTATAATATATATACACCATATAATGACATATAATATATATGGATATATATTATATCATATTACATATATATTATATTAATTATACATATAATATATATATATATATATATATATATATATGGTGGGTGCTTCAGTGCATGTGATGGGAAGCGAGGGTTGTGGTAGCCTAGATAGTTTAAGTGCTTGATGCCTTCTCGCTTGTCAGCTTCCACCCCCTGGCTAGCCCCAGTGCGAAAAAAGGGAGCAGCTCTGATAAGCTCCCCTGCCAGGTCACAGGCCTCTCCATCATTAAGACTTCTGCAGTGCCTCCTCGTGGCCACCCATGGGTAACTGGGTACCTTGCGGCCCCAGGCAAATCGTGGGGGATCTCGGACAGCAGGACCCCGGGAGGACGGAGTTAGGCCACGGGTGTGGACCGCTCGGCCGTCCCAACTCCCCCCCCACCCCACCGGGGAAGGGGGCGGTGGGGGAGGTGGGCCTTTGCCAGTCCTCCTCCCCCCAGAAGCCCCTCGGGCAACCGAAAAAAATGGAAATGCGGGGGGAGGGGTTTTTCCCTCCCACCAGCAAGTAAGGGGGCTGTGGGTCCCCGGGGAGGCAAAATGTCGGGGGCAGGATTGGAACGGGTTTACTTCCCCCTGCCCCCCGAAGGCGCCACCCCCCATGAAGTTTGGGGGAAACCCCTGGGGAACCCCACAGGGGAAGGCGGCCCCACAGCCCCGCCCCTCTTTATCTGGGGCTGTGGGTGGGGGCGGCAGAGGGGCGTGCCCCCGGAGTGACCACCTGGGGCTTAACCAGGCGGCTTTTGGGTAGGGCTTGGAAAATGGGTCCTTTGCGGGGGATGACGGTTCCCTCGTATCGCGGGAATTGAAGCGATGGGAGTTAGGGGTCCCCTCTCAGAGGTGAGAAAAAACCTGGAGCGCAGATAGTGGGGGTTAACCATTACGGGTCGGGCGCAGTGAGGTAAACCACCCCAGGGGGTAGCCATAGCAATCTCCAGTCACTTCAGCCGCAGTAGTCGGGGTGACCCCGGTTGATGAGGTACATGGTTTTGAGACTAAGCATGTTTTTGGTTCTTTTTCTTATGCGTACGCTCCTACCGATGTACATAAAACCCCGATGGAAAGAGGCGTTTGACGCCAAATTGCATCTGTGGCAGACGATTGCCCCGGCGAACTTGCATTTTTTGGGGCGATTTAAATGCGGTACCGGGTGCCCGAGGGGTACGAGATGTCTGTCGGCCCCCAGGCGGGAGTGCCCCAGCAGTGAGATAGCCCTTCGGGACTTTGCAGGTCCAGAAAATGAGGACCCTTTGGCTCCTGGACCAGCGCCCCAAAACTCGCATCGCTGATTGGACGGATACGGGTAATGTGGCCCAAAGGAGACGCCCACTTTTCTTCAGACACGATGGGGGTCCCCAAAAAGAGGTTTCCCGGAGGGCGAGTTCGTGGCACCGACCATAAGGCTGTTGGGGGTACCCTGGGTCCATTTCAAAACCCCCCCCCCCCTCCAGTGGCCACCCTAAGGTGTTTACTTGGACAGATAAGGGAGGGGGAGTGTGCCCGGGGTTCCCCACGGCAGCTCTGACCGTTTTCTCAAAAACCCAGCAACCGACGGATAGTTGCTCTGGAGAGCCTTTTCAAGCGGTAACACTCAAAGCACTCAGGAGCCTTTGGGCGTACGCCCAAAGGAAAAGGGGCAGAATCCCTTTCCCCCGGAGACTTTACGGCCACTGAAACGTGTGCAAGGCTGGCTGAAGGGGAAAATCAAGTTTTGCGTCATCCAGGTGCGTAGGGTCGGACACTGCTGAGGGGGACAAGGAAACCCTTTCTCAGGAATCTCTGAGGAGCGAAGGCCATTCTTGGTAAAGACCTTTGCCTACCTCCCAACCCCAAAAAATGAACCCTAAGCCCCTCCACAGATGACTGCAGTCCGATCAGGGAGGAGGGATCACCCAGTCTTTGGGGGTTTTCGTGAACGTTGGCGAGTATTGAACAGTTGTACAGGTGGACCTTCCAACATTTAGTTGGAGCAAGCGTGTCTCAGGCCTTTGCGGCCCCAAACCATCGGGAGGAAACCCCTCCCCTTAACAGGGGTTTGGCTGGGATTCCAAGTAGAGGGGGAAAGTGCGGGCATATGTGAACCCCCTGTGAAGCTAAAGGTGGGGGAACCCTAGGCCGGGGCCGCATACGCCTGACTGTTTGGGCAGTCTGGTACCTTTCCCCCCGACCTGGGGTATGTCGAATTCTTCCCTGTTAATTAGGGGTGAGGCAAGGCTGGCCTTGCACCCCACTTTTAAAACACTTGTAGGATGGATAATGGGAGAGTATAGCCAAAGCAGGGGACAACACAGGCAATTTTAAAGGTCTGGGACCTGATTTTCCCGACGATGTGCCATCCTATCTGAGTCCGGGGGATCATTGTGGGGGCCTTTGATGCTTTTGCAAGAGGCAAAGCCTGGGCCTAGAGGTCTCCGGACCAAGACCAAGATTCAGGACTTGGGGGCCCTTTTAGGGGAACAGTTCAGTCGACCCATGTTGGGGCGAGGACGTTGAAGTACAAAAATTTTTAAAACCCTTGGAGCGTGGTCCATATTCTGGGTTTTCAGACCCGGAAGTAGTAGACGGTTGGGTTGGAACAGGAGCCATGAACCGATAACAAAAGCGTTTGGGAGTCGGTGCCTGCAGAAGGACCCAAGTTTCGTTTTTCAAGGCCTGATACTTCCAGCTTTCCCTTTTGGAAGCGAAACCTGGACGCTTCCAGGCCTTTGAGCCGCCTGATGCCTTTGTAAAAGTCCCTTCGCCGGATCATGGGTACAGTTGGGGAGGACCCCCTGTCCAACCCGGGGGTTACACCGTGAGAGGGGATGGGGCCCGTTATTGATAATCCGGGGTCGCCCAACCCGGCATATGGCCACCCAGCTCGCCTCCCTAGGACGACCCCGCCACAGGTGTTCTCTGCGAGCAACCCGGGGGGGAGGGGACCTGTGGGAGTCCTGGAGATCTGGCTTTGGGCAGTCGACGAAGGACCGTCGCGAGGAACTAGAGATGGGCCGTGTGCCTGCCTGGAGACCGCCTCGAGGATCCCTGGGGGAAGCGAAGGGGGGGTATATATTATATATATTAATAATATTTTATAAATATATATAAATATATAATATATACAGACAATGTATTATACTTTTTTATTTTTAAAAAATATATTTATATATATAATATATAATAATATATAATTTAATATATATGCATAGTAATTTTTATGCATATATATTATAATATATATATATAATAGATATAAATATATATGCATATGTTTTTGTAGCAATTAATATAATATATATATTAATTTTTAAAATATGATATATATAGGTGTGTGGTGTGTGTGTGGTGGTGTGTTGTGTGGTGTGTATGTGTGCGTATAATTATATGATATATAATATATATATAATAATATAATTAATATATAATTTATATATATATATGGGGACGCGGTGGCCCAAGGTTTTAAAACGCGGGCTCAAAACTGTCACGACGGGAATCGAGTTTGAGGGTCGAGTCACGGCCGGCGGTGTTCCTTTGGCAAGGAAATTCACCCCGATTGCCCGCCAGCCCCTGGGGGGCCCAAACCCCGCCCCCAAATCGTGCTTCGGGAAAAAAAAAAAAAAAAAAAAAACGGGCGGAAGGAATGGCAAACCCCCGCTTAAATTTCCAAAAAAATCATGGGAAAACCATGATCGCCAAGGCCCCGGGGCCGAATGGGGAGCGTGGATCGGGGTTGTCGCGGGCAGTTTAGTTCGGGGGTTTGAGTCACGGCCGGCGCGTTTTTCCCCGGGCGAGGGAAATTTTACCCATTGCCTCCTGGCCCCGGGTGGCCGAGCCGCCGGGTCAGTGCTGGGCCCCGGCCCGGATGGGTAGAAGAATGAACCCAAAAAAGGTACCCCCGGCACTATCCGTGGAAAGGGAATGGGGAAACCCCACCAGTATACCCAAGAGCTACACATGAAAACTACCAATTTAAAATTTAGCTGTAACCACGCGGCTCAGAAGAACCTACCGTTAAAAAAAGAAGAATATATATAATATAAATTTTATATATTATATTATATATATATTTTAATATATATATAAATTTTATTTTTAATAATAAATTTTTAATATATAAATAAATATATATAATAATATAAATAGATAATTTTTATATAATAAATAAATAGAATATCATAAATTATATATATAAAAATATTTTAATCTTAGAAAATATATAAGATATATATTTATTATATTTAATTATTATATAATATATTATATATTGTGTGTGTGTGTGTGGGGTATGTGTGCTGTATATTTATAATATTATAATTAATTAATATAAAATATATAATTAAATATATAATAATATAATATATAAAAATGTAATATAAAATAGATATTTATATAAATATATGAATATAAAGATTATTATATATCAGCACACAACACACCACACCACACACACACCCACACAAATTAATAATAATATATTTGTATATATATAAATAAAATATATTAAATAATAATATAAATATATATTTTATAATATATATATATAGTATAATATATTTATATATAAAATATATATTATAATTATATATATATAATATATATATGAAATATATATGTGGGTGGTGTGTGTATGGAGCTGTATATTTTAAAATTTTGTGTGTGTGTGGGGTTGGGTGGTGTGTGGGGGTGTGTGTGTTTGGTGGTGTGTGTGTTTGGTGTGTGGGGTGGGATGGGTGTGGTGGTGGTTTGGGTTTTGGGGTGTGTGTTGCGTGTGGGGTGTGTATCGGGAGGTGGTGGGGTGTGTATTTTTTTTGTCTCCACCCCTCGAATTGCGTCTGAAGACTCTTGATGCATCTGTTTACAGGAAAAATTTTTTCCACAATCATCACACCAACGTATTTTCCCCCTCGAAAGCCCCACGAGGGAATGTTGTACCCATACAATAGGGCCCCCCTCCCCAATCGCTGTGAACGAGGGGAAAGGCAAAAACCCAAAGCAGGTTTGGGACCCCCCCCCTTGTCAGTTATGAAAGCCCAAGGGATCCAGTTCAATTTTTCCTTAGGTTATTCCCTCGGGGTTTGGCTTACACAACAAACGAAAGGCATCACCCAAAAGACCCCCAGAAAAGGATAGAATATAAAACAAATATTATGTAAATAGAAAAAAATTTTAAATTTTTATTATATAATATATATTAATATTATAATATATATATAATTTATATTATAACACAATATTATAATATATTTTTATAAAATAATTATAATATTTTATGTGTGGGTGTGTGGTGTGGGGTGGGTGTGGGTGGGGTGTGTGGGTGTGTGTGTGGGGTTTGGGTCGGTGGTGTGTGGTGTGTGTGTGTGTGGTGTGGGGTGTGTGGTGGTGTGTTGTGGTGTGTGTGGTGTTAAACTCAATGGTATCTCTAGATGTGCCTCCTTTAAAATTATTGTTCGTATTTTTTTCGCAGAAGATGGTATGTTTTTAGAGTAATTTTTAGTGATGAGCTTACGTTAGCTTCAAGAAATAGGTGCCTGAATTACAACGAAGCACGCCACCTTGTCTACGTACGTTAAAGATTTACAGAGACGTGAGTGCACTAAAATACCCACACAAAGAAGGACACCTGATCTCACCTCCAAAACAACGCACACGTGACTGGACGTTGAATCTGCCGCGGCCACAGTGCGCGGCCCGAAACAAAATACGCGCGCTATCCGTCGTGGCCGGGTCCCCATAGAGCAATATCCACACACTTGCGAGGGCCATTGACTGAATGTATAGCTGCCAAGGGGGAGAGGAAACGCTTCCTTCTCTTCTGTCTTTCTATCCTTTCCTTCACCCTCTCCTCCCTCCCCCATATTATCTATCCCTCCTCCCCTCCGTCACTCTCTCTCCCCTAATCTATCTCTCCTCTCCCTCCACCCTTTCACCCTTCGACCTCTCTCTCTCCTTTCACCCTTCACTTTCTATCCTCTCTTCTCTACCTTTACCCTGTCTCCTCCCTCTTATCTACCTCTTCCCTCCCTTCACCACTCTTTACTCTTCCTTCTCCTCTGTCTCCTGCACCCCTTCTCTCCCTTCCACCTTACCACCCCATCTCTCCTGGCTCCCTTTCTTTGAATATGCAAAAGGAATTGTATTATAATCGAGTTAATATACTGCCTTCATCTTTCTTTTTATTATTCAATATGTTAACAGATGCATGACATTAAAAAGTATTGCATTCAGTAATAGATCTGTTCATTTGCGATTCCTACTCCAGTAAAGAAAGTGTTAAAATATCATGCATATATTTTTCTTTCTTTCTTACTAAGAAATTTAAATACTTAACAGACCATCGGATATGTATAAATATAAAAAATACGAACAAAACTTCTGAGAAATCTTAATCTCTCAAAATTAAAACAATAAAATAAAACACGGTTAATTTCAAAATACATTAACTAAAAATGTCTCATTTATCTTTGGAAAGGAAAAATGAAGAGATTAATATATCTATCAACTGATATATCCTCATATCACAGTGTAAAAATGAAGGGGGAAAAAAAACAAAAAACAAATGAAAAAGATAAAAGGTAAAATCAGAAGTAAAGGAAAGTAAAATAAAAGAGAAAAACAGGAAAAAAAGATAACTGTAAAAACAGTATTGGGTTTTCAGCCTCTGTTTTGAGTTTGGGGAACGGGAAAAACCACTCCACCTCTGCAACCAAACGATAGTCAAAGAATAGTTCATGGGTTTTAACCTTTAAACGGTTTAGTAAAACCCTTAAAAGAGACGGCTCGTGAGAAGAATAAACCACTATGTTTTAAAAAAGGGGAAGAAAGAAACATTTCCCCTTCCCGGTAATTTCATGTTTTTTTTTTTTTCAACCAACCCTTGTTTGGGTTCAATTTTTTGTGTGTGAAGAAATGGCCTTTTTTTTTGCTATTGTCATCTAATTTTAATCATTGTAGCCGATAATTTTTAAATGCAAAAGAAATTAACAAATAATTTGATTAGTTAATCAATATGTTATAAACCCCAGACTGAATTTCATTAGATCCCCCTTTTTTGGGAGATTTTTGCGATTACATAGGTAAGTTTTCTTAGTAATGACAACGGTAAAAAATTTTAGAATAAAAACCCAAGAAAAAAGGAAACAAATAGCCCCATTCATTTTGCAATGAATGAGGCAAAAATTTAGTGTTAGCCCGCAGCGAATCATAAAAAAGGATTGCGGATTTTGCTTACACTAACGTTTTGAGGAAAACCTTCGCTAAATTTATGCTGCACCAAGGGGACAAGAAAAAAAAATATCTAATTTTTTTACACAAAATTTCGTACCCCCCTGCAGAGAATTTTCGCCCCCCAGCGATCACAAGCACAACAAGGCTCTCAGCGGGATGCATTAAGGGGTTTACTTTTTGCTGTTGTGGCCTTTTAAATGAATTCCAAGAAAAAAAGGCAAGGGCGGTGGGGGGCGGTGAGCAAGTGAGTAAAATAGGAGGTTTTTTTTTTTTTTTTTTTTTTTTTTTTTTTTTTTTTGGGGGGGGCGGGCACGGTGAATAACATCAATAGACAAAAAACAAAAGCCTATTGGATTAACGAAAGTCAAATTTTTGACTAAATGTATGGTGTTTTTTAAATTTTATATAAATATTTATGGTTTTCACGGATAATATTTTATGATTTATTATATTTTAATGTTGTATTTTAACTACACTATTTGCAGTACTTTTTAGGAAAAAAAAGATTTATCCCGGGGTTTGGGGTGATATGGTGATCACAATTATAATTTTTGGAAGCAAGATTTTCTTTTTAACCCTTTTTGGTTTGAGGAAAATTTTGTTTTTTGATATAAATAACAGCTTTTAAGAATATGAAGATCGTGAAACCCGGGGAGTAAATGGGGAGGCGGTGCTGTCCCAACTTTTCTTTGTATGGAAAATTTCAATTAGATCTAAAATTTGGGGTGGCTTTAGGGGGGGGGGAACAGACAAAGGGCGGCAATAGTTTTGGGGGTACGTACCCCCCTCAAAAAAAATGACGTCCCCGGGGTTGGGGGAGGAAAATAGATCAGGAGCTTGGGCCCAGGGAGTGGATAAAAATTTATATTTATATTAGGGGTGTTTTTTGATTGTCAAATTTAGGGAAAATTTTTATGTCCAAAGTTTTTGAGACAACCAAGTCCATTAAAAAAAGACATTATACATTGCATGCAAAAATTTTTGTTTATGTGTAAATTTTTTAGGAAGGGGCCCGCTTTCATCAGAAATAATGGTTGGACTATAAAAAGGTTTAAAAACACTAAACTGTAGGGGACCTACAATTTTAAAAAAACACACGTGTAAATGAATTGAATATTAAGTGAAATTACATGAGGCCAAGCACCATCGCCCAAAAAAATTATAAAAGGGATTTTTGGGCTTTTAGTTTTTAGATTGAAATTGATTTTGGCAAACAATTAACAGTATATTATTTTCTATTAAAAAAAAAACATAGGAAAAACGGCGCCGCTAGCAGGGTTTTACAAAATCCGCCCCAATAAATCGCTATAATTTCCGCCGGCTATTAAACTGGGAGAGAGACATCAGCCGAGTGGCAAGCTGTAGCATCGCTTCCAGTATGTGGAACTTCCCTCTTGTTCGGAAAGTGGAGAAAAAAGGGGGTAGGAGAAAGCCTGCAAGAAGGGTTTGAATTTTGACCACGCAGCATTATCATGTTGCGTGATGGGACAATTTCTAATCTTTTTATGTTGACCCCGGGGCCAAGGGGGCCCGCCCTCGGGGTTGGGAGGGGACACTGCGAGATTTCGCGAGAAGCTGCAGCTACTTTCGCCCAGAGAGACCTCTCTGTTAAATATAAAGCTCCCTTTCACAAAAGTAGGATGATGATTTTCCCTAAAGATCATTTTTAAAGAACCTACGGGAAGAAAAAAATTTGAAAGACAAAGCAATTTTTATGGGTTTTACTATTTCGTTCAGTTCCCATCATTTTAAAAGGCATTCTTTTTTAAATTTTAATTTTTAATTTTCAACAAGGGGCAACTTTTAAGTGCAAGTTACTTCCATAAGGTAGTGCTATGATGATGTGACATATATAAGAACTTTTCCTGGTCATGAATTTCGTTTAAGAAATTTTTAGCCCCTTTTACTCCTCACTCATAAGGACATGAACCCATGGGGTCGTGGTACATTACGGTACTTTTTAAAAAGACAAAAAAACTTTAAAATTAGAAATATATATAAATATATAATTAATAAAAATCTATATAATAATAATATAGGAGAGAGGGGAGAGAGAGAGGGGGGACGAGAGAGAGAGAGAGAGAGAGAGAGAGAGAGGAAAGGTATGTAATGTATAAATATATATTATATAATTAATATAAATATATATATTAATATAATATGTAGTATATTATAAATATATATAAATATAAAATTATATTAATATTATAGTGTATATATAAAAATTAAAAATTTAAATAATATAATATATAATATAATATTTTATGAAATTTATTTAATAAATAATAAAATTTAATATATATTATTATTTATAATATGTTTTTGGGTAAAAAATTATAAAATATATATAAATTTATATAATATAAATAAATTTATTATATTATAATGTAGGTAGTGTAAAATAAAATTAATAAATTATAAATTAGAAATATATATATATATATATAACAAACAAAAAATAAAATTTAATAATATAATAGATTAAGAATAATATTTTAAAAGATATAATAGAAAATAACACATAAAAAAATTTATAGAATAAATAATATAAAATAATTGGGATATATTTTAAAATTATACAAATTAAATAATTATATATATATATATATATATATATAATTTTTAAATTTAAAAAATTATTAAAAAATAGTATATATATATATATAATATTATATAATAAAATATAAAATACATACAACATACTCCCTCTCCTTCCTCGCCCCTATCTCTCTCCTCTTCTCCTCTCTTTCTTATAAATTAATATATATTATTTTTTTAAAAATTAAATTTTTATATATTTTCAAATTTTTAAAGTTTTTTTTTGTTTAAAGGTAACCCGTAATGTACCCCGACTCCCAGGGTCAGTCCTTTAAGAGTGAGGGGTGAAGGGTAACAAAACTTGAAAGTAATCATGACACAGGAGAATTTAAGTATTGATCACAAAATCATAGCATACTTAGGGAAATAAAATTTCATTTCAAGTTTTCCATCTATGTTTATAATTGAAAAAAAAAGTTTTAAAAAAAGAAAGCACTGTTTAAAAAGGAAAAGAAAAAGAAATGTTAAACCATCAAATATTGCTTTGTCTTATAACTTTTTCCCCGGGAAGGTTCATTAAATGATGTTTAGAGGAAATGCTCATCATCTACTCTTGGTAAGGGCTTTTATTAGTACAGAAGAGTTCATTAGGGGAATATGTAGGAGCTCAGCGCAATCCGCAGTGTACAATCCCAATCCGGCCATGGCATTTGGGCCTTGGGTCCAGGGTCAACATAAAGAAATAGAATTGTCTCCCTCCGGAACATGATAAGCTGTTGGGGTCTTATAACAAAAACCCTTTGTTTTGGGAGGCTTTTTCACTAGCACCTTTTTAATCAGCGTTCCGAAACAAGAGGAAGTCCCATATATGGAAAGGGAGATGCTACAGCTTGCCACTGGCTGAGTCTCTATCACAGTATAAAGCCGTGCAGGAATTATAGCAGAATTAGTGGGGCGGAGTTTGTACAAACCATGCTAGCGAGCGCCGTGATTTTCCTATGATTTTTTTTTTAATAGAAAAATAATAGTAGCATGTTTAATGTTTAGCCATAATCAAGTTACAAATCATATAAATGGAAAGACACAAAATGCCTGTATAATTTTGGACGATGAGTGCTTGGCCTCATGTGAATTTCACTTAATATTACAATTCATTAACACGGTAGATGTTTATTAAATTGTAGGTCTCCTACAGTTTAGTGGTTCTTAACCTTTTTATAGTCACTAACCCATTAAGTTTCTGATGAAAGCTAGGCCCCTTCCTAAGAAATTTACACATAAACACAACTTTGCATGCAATGAGTATAATGTACTTATTTAATGAGACTTGGTTGTCTCATAAACATATGAGACATACAAAGTATTCCTAAATTTGACAATCTAAAAACACACCCTAATATAAATATCAATTTTTATCCACTCCCCTGGGTCCAAGCTCCTGATCTAGTTCCTCACCCACAGTCCAGGGACGTCATTTTTTTTTGAGGGGGGGTACAGTTACCCCCACAAGACTATTTGCCGCCTTAAGGTCTGTCTCCCCCCCCCCTAAGAGCCACACCACAAGAACTTTTAGATCTAATTGAATTTGCACATACAAAGCAGAAAAGATTGGTACAGCAACCGCACTCCCAATTGACATCCCTGGTTATCAACGATCTTCATATATCTTAATGCTGTATATTTATATGCAGAAATACTAGATTTACCTCAACCAAAAGGTTCAAGAGAAGATGCTTGCTTCTAAACATGTATATATTGTGATCACATCAGTATCAACCCTACCACGGTACTCACTCTTTTTCCATAAAACTGTACTGCAACTAGTGATAGTTAAACTACAACAGTAATATATAAATAAATCTATATATATTATCCGTGAATACCAGTAAAATATTATATATAGAAATTTAAAATACACCATAACATTTAGTCAATATAGACTTTATCGTTAATCCAATAGGCTTTTGTTTATAGTCTATTGAGTGTTATTCACCGTGCCCGCCCCCCCCAAAAAAAAAAAAAAAAAAAAAATCCTCAGCTGATTGTACTCACTTCGCTCACCGCCCCCCCACCGCCCTTGCCATTTTTTTCTTGGGAAGTTCAAGTTTAAATGCCACAACAGCAGAAAAGTAACCCATTAATGCATCCCCGCTAGAGAGCGCCATTGTATGTGCTTGTGATCGCTGGGTAGGACGAAAGTTCTCTGCAGGGGGATACTGAGTATAGTGTGAAAGATAGATATTTGTTTTTTTTCTTGTCCCTATGGCTGCAGCATAATTTAGGCGAGAGGTTCTCTCAGAGACGATTCAGTGTAAGCAAAATCCGCAATCCATTTTTTTATGATTCTGCTGCGGGGCTAAGACACTAATTTTCGCCTTCATTCATTGCAAACATGAATAGGGCTATTTGTATTCCTTTTTTCTTGGTTTGTAATTCTAATATTTTTTACCGTTGTCATTACTAAAGAAACCTTACCGTATGTAATCGCAATAATCTCCACAAAAAAGGGGCGAATCTAATGACGTTCAGTCAGTGAGTGTCATAACATATTAGATATAACTAGATCCATAGTTATTTGTATAATTTACTTTTGCATTTAAATAATTATCGGCTACAAAATGATTAGAAATTAGATGAGCAAATAGCAACAAAAAAGAGCACATTTCTTCACACAGCAAAGATATTGAACCAAGCAGAGGTTGGTTGAAAAAAAGGAAAAAAAAACAATGAAACTTACCGGAAAGGGAGAACTGATTTCTTTCTTGCCACTTTTTAACACATAGTGGATTTATTCTTCTCACGAGCCGTCTCTTCAAGGGATTTTTAACTAAGCCGTACGGTATGGTTAAAGCCATGGAACTATTACTTTGACTATCATAGTTTGTGTTGCAGACTGGTGGAGTGGTTTCCTGTTGCCAATCTCAAAGCACGAGGCTGAAAACCACAATACTGTTCTACAAGTTATCTATATTTCTCTGTTTTTCTCTCTTTTATTTCACTTTCCATTTACTTCTGAATTTTACCTTTTATCTTTATCATTTGTTTTAGTTTTCTTTCCCCCTTCATTTGTACACTGTGATATGAGGATATCAGTTGATAGATATATTAATCTCTTCATTTTTCCTTTCCAAAGATAAATGAAGACATTTTTAGTTAATGTAATTTTGAAATTAACCGTGTTTTATTTTATTGTTTTAATTTTGAGAGATTAAGATTTCTCAGAAGTGTTTCGTATTTTTTATATTTATACATATCCGATGGTCTGTTAAGTATTTAAATTTCTTAGTAAGAAAAGAAAGAAAAAATATATGCATGATATTTTAACACTTTCTTTACTGGAGTAGGAAATCGCAAATGAACAGATCTATTACTGAAATGCAATACTTTTAATGTCATGCATCTGTTAACATATTGAATAATAAAAAGAAAGATGAAGGCAGTATATTAAACTCGATTATAATACAATTCCTTTTGCATATTCAAAGAAAGGGAGCCAGGAGAGATGGGGTGGTAAGGGTGGAAGGGAGAGAAGGGGTGCAGGAGACAGGAGGAGAAGGAAGAGTAAAGAGTGGTGAAGGGAGAGGAGAGAGGTAGATAGAGGGAGGAGACAGGGTAAAGGAGAGAGAGAGGGATAGAAAGTGAAGGGTGAAAGGAGAGGAGAGAGGTCGAAGGGTGAAAGGGTGAGGGAGAGGAGATAGATTAGGGGAGAGAGAGTGACGGGAGGGGAGAGAGGGATAGATAATATGGGGGAGGGGAGAGAGGGTGAAGGGAAAGGATAGAAAGACAGAAGAGAAGGAAGCGTTTCCTTCCCCCTTGGCAGCTATACATTCAGTCAATGGCCCTCGCAAGTGTGTGGATATTGCTCTATGGGGACCGGGCCACGACGGATAGCGCGCGTTTTTTGTTTCGGGCCGCGCACTGTGGCCCGGCGGCAGTTTCAAACGTCCAGTCACGTGTGCGTTGTTTGGAGGTGAGATCAGGTGTCCTTTTTTGTGTGGGTATTTAGTGCACTCACGTCTCTGAAAAATCTTTAACGTACGTAGACAAGTAGGCGTGCTTCGTTGTATTCAGGCACCTATTTCTTGAAGCTAACGTAAGCTCATCAACTAGAAATTACTCTAGAACAGTACCATCATTGCTGCGGAAAAAATATACGAACAATAATTTTAAAGGAGGCACATCCCTAGAGATAGCCATGGAGTTTTAAAAAACACACACACACAACACACACACACACACCACACACACACACACACACACACACACACACACACAACACCCCACACCACACGCCACACACACACACACCACACCACACACACACACACACACTCCACACACACACACACCCCACCACACACACGCACACACATATATATATATATATAATATATATATATAATATATATTTTATATATATATGGTGTGTATATATATATAAAATATATTATATATATATTATATATATATATATATATATATATAATATTATATATATGTTTTTCTTTTACATAATATGTGTGGGGTATATTCTTTCTCACTTTCTGGGGGATCATTTTGGGGATGCCCTTTCGTAGTTGTTGTGTACAGCCTAGACACCAGAGGGAATAAAGCAAAGGAAGAATTGAGAGCTGGAGTCCTTAGGCCTTTCATAACTGAAAGGGAGGGGGTGCCAACCGCATTGGTTTTTGCCTTTCCTCGATACATCAGCGATGTGGAGGGGGGGACCTATTGTAGGGTAACAACATATCCTCGTCGGGCGTCGACGAGGACAATACAGTTGGGTAGAGTGATGGGGGGAAAGATTATTCACTGTCAACAGAGCATCAAGACTTCAAGACGCAGATTCATGTGAGGATGACAAAAAAAATACACACACACCCCCACTCACACAATACACACACACACACACGCACACAACACACACAAACACACACACACACATACACACACACACACCACACCCCACACACACACACACGCACATATATATATATACAGCTCACATACACACACCCCAAAACCACACTATATATAGAAAAATATATAAAACATATATAGGTATTATATATATAATAATATATATTATATATATTTTAAATATAAAATATATACATATATATAAAGATATATATAATATATAATAATATATATATATATATAGTATATATAATTATATATATATATTATATTGTGTGGTGTTGGTGTGTGTGTGTGTGTGTGTTTGTGTGCTGTATATATATATATATATAATATTATATAATATTAATATATATATATATAATATAAAATAAAATTATAGATATATATAATAATATAAAATATATAATATAAGATTATATATATATATATAATTATATATATATATATATACAGCACACATACACACACACACACACACACACATATTATTATTTTATATTAATAATATATCTTAGATTTTAAAATATATATATTTTTATAACATAAAAAAATATATATATAATATATATATTTTGTTGTATAATATACATATATTATATTTTATATTTATAAAATAATATAATATATTTTATATATAATATTATATATATATATATATATATTCTTCTTCTTTAACGGTAGGTATGTCTGAGCCGCCGTGGTTACAGCAGATACTTAATTGTAGTTTTCATGTTGTGATGCTCTTGGAGTGAGTACATGGTAGGGTCCCCAGTTCCTTTCCACGGATAGTCCCGGTGGTACCTTTTTTAGGTAATCATTCTCTTACCCATCCGGGCCCGGGACCGCATGACCCGGGGTGGCCCCCTC
>NC_051386.1:27252886-27256001 GCF_015228065.2 Penaeus monodon | reverse complement strand
AAGGGAGACAGGTAGCAAGGTGCGTATCTTTATGTGCTAGAATTTTATCTTTTATCTTTGGCCAGGCAAACCCTAATGATCAGGTGGGAAAATATCACGTAAAAAATGAGTTTGTTTAAAAAATGTAGTTACTTATAAAAAATGCTAATAACTTTAAAAAAGTAAAATACTAATTAAAAGAAAACTTACAGCTATAACTAAATTAGTTTTTTCGTTTTGTTTCCTCAAGCCTACAGCCCTTAACTCTGGCGGTCCCTGATGGTGATAAACGTGGCATTATATCGAGATGTGCTCCCATAATTAATTCTAATAGGCATCCATAATCTCTGAAGATAGAATAACACGAAAAAAATATATAAATATAAACTAAAAATCCCCGCTCATAGGACATCCGTGTGGCCTCCTCGACAATCAGTGTCCAATTTGCTCCGTCCATCCATTCAGCTTGTATTAAGGGCAGGAGAGTTAGCAGGTCCATACTTAAATCGTAGAGTTTTTCTAAAGGGACATTTCGGCTTACATAGGTCAGGCTTCCGAAGGAGAAATCCATATAATTTGTGTTTAAAATTTCCATTACAACCCGACAGTCCACTACAGTTCCAAGGAGTGTGAAAAACAAGTCTAAAAACTTACTCCCAATACATGTGCTGTATGATATCTTATATCTGAAAAGGAAGATCTTGCTCATTCGGACAAAAAATAATTTAATCTTGCTCTCTGCTTTTATTTGACACGCATTCATTTTATATTTTCCTTGTATTTGTCAGTCCATGTCAAAAGCTTTGATACATTATCTTGATTTGTTTACGACAGAAATACTCATTTCTCGGTATGTGAAAAGTTATCTAAACGCTTGTTTGTCCAGCTAAAACTTGATTGATATAAAAATATATTAGAAAATATACAACACGAAATCGGATATTTGATTCTCTATACGATAATGAAATCCATAAATGTCTGAATATTAATTTCGCGGGTAACCCTAATATATAATGAAGAAAATATATACTATGGAATATGACGTCATAACGGCATATGGGAAATCTGATATGAAAACGAGGCTGCCAAGCTGACACCTTTTTCAAGATGGATGCAAGCCAATCTGAAATAGCAAATAGAGGCCGCCCCATTGGGATGAAGGAAAGTAATTTCTCTCCCAATGAAATAACCTGAGAGCCGGGTATCTCCTACTCGATGGTATACAAGTGAATAAGGTAGGAGGAGGGCATCTTAAACGTACATTTTTTCAAGATATCAGCTATCATGCAGTACATGATAGCCTCTTTGGAGGCTACAGAAGGCGAGACACAAGAGATTGTTAAAGGATGCTTGTACAAGTAGCGGGTGGTATGAAGAGGTGCGTGATGACTTGATAGTTAAACTGTCACACAAACCTCTTACAGAGACTCAAAGGTAAGCCTTGTCTTTAGGTTTAAAATTCGACACCGGTACCCTTAGGAAAGGCATGGCTGACTTTATTGAATCTCTGCAATTGAGAGAGGATTCCTGCAGGGAGTTGTGACCTGTGCAGTCGCCAGTGCCAGAGGACGTGAGCCTGCCATTCCTGCTAGGTACATTAAGGCCCTACAGGAACTTGGCAGGGACGACTCCGTCATCATTGATCCGGGTGGTCGTATCGTAATTATTGATAACACCGATTATGTCAGTAAGATGGAAGTACTGCTCTCGGACGTCTCTACTTACAGGAAAGCCAAGACAGGAAACGCGGAGGCAAGGTGCCTAGAGTTCAGCAGAGCAGCACGGAAGATCCTCAGATGTTCGGAGAAGGGGAAGTCTTTGCTGCATCTGCTCGAGGAGACGTCACGAAACGCCGACGACCGTTGGGGAACATCAAACCCCAAGGAAGTTAACCCCCGTGAACCCTCACCAACGGGACCCCGGGAGTTTCCCCCACACCGGTTTAGCTAAAAGCTTGCATCCTCCCCCTCGAGGCCTTAAAAAACTCCATCGCGTTGTCATCTATCAAACACCACTGAATGAGGCCCAAACTCAAAGCATCGGGATAAATTTAAAAAAAGCTTGTCAGCTTCGACATAAATCCTCTTTCCCAAACATAACCGATTTTGCCCCGGGCCCTCAAGCTGGAAAAAAGGCTGCAGGAAGGGATGAGGATAAAAATACCACTGCTGAGAGATGAATACGTCTTACTCATATGCCTCTGCGTGGAGTTTGGCCCGTTCGAAGACCGAGGACGTGAGTACAAGGAAATTGGACTCACCTCTTTTAGCGTCCTTCCAGCTGTTTAGGGAACCCCCGAGGCTGACCACTATGGAACTCGTGGGGAAAAATGTAGCCCCTGGCTTCGCCCTGTAGGACATCCTCGCTATAGTACCAAAACCAAGAAAACCTTAAAGATTTCCCTTCCCCAGACTAAATGCCTGCCCCCTCCATACAGTTCAGCACAGCAGAGGAGATGAATAAACAGCTTCCTTTCCTCGATACATTAATCTATAGGAGACATGACGGCCCGATGTTCTCTGTATACAGAAAACCCACAAACAAAGATGATTTCATACACTGTCTCTCTGCCCACAATAAAAACCAAAGAAGCATGGTCATTGGTGCTTTTTTCCTGGCACTTTAAAATCTGTAGCCTGGAGTTCCTGGAGGACGAAATGCAACACGTCAGTGACACATTTCAACGCCTCTGTTACCCTCGCGCCTTGCTCACCACTTCCGACTCATGGCGGAAAATCCCACACAGAACAAGACCCCACCATTATCACCCCACACTCGCAGCTGACAGAACACCGGGGAAGCCTGTTGGGCCGCAAAATGAAGATAACTCCCCACCTCTGGCAAGAAAATCGGAGTTTTTCGTCGGGAAAAAAGAGGTCAGCCACAACAGCCTCTACCCAAAAGTGGTACAGAAAACCTTGCGGTGGCTGCGAAAGGTATACTGGGTTGACCAGGACGTGGCCTCCACAAAACAACAATTCTCCCCAACACCGCAGCGCCCTCCGACGACATAAAGAAAAAGCGCGTTCGTTTTTTCATCGCCTCCGACGGCCCAACTCCCTAGTGGCCCCCAACCTCCTCATTAAACAAGCCCTGCCCCCATGACAAAGGAAAGGGTAGAAGCGGCGTTCATTCA
>NC_051386.1:27231948-27236948 GCF_015228065.2 Penaeus monodon | reverse complement strand
TTATCTTTACCTTTATTCTCGTATTATATTATCAATATCATTAATAACATTATTATTGTTTTATCATTTATATATTACTATTAACATTATTTTTATTGCTATCATTACCATTATCCTCGTATTATAATATCGTCATAATTATTATCAATGTTTCTGTTTTCCCAAGTATTATAATTATTATTATCGTTATTACTATTATCTTATGAATATAACATTGTAATCGTCATATTCCCTAAATGATGCATACCTTTTCTTCTCATTACAGATGAACCCACAAATGTTACCTGTGAACTGTATATACGTAGTTTTGGATCCATTAATCCGACCACAATGGTAGGTACATTTTGACATCGATTGAGCGTAGTGTGAGCATTGAGTATATAAATATACACACATGCATGTATATTAATGTACACCTGCGGAATTATATTTTAGTACACTTGCTGGGTTCTACTATTGTATATCTGGCAACAGATGTACAGCAGTACATAGTATATAGTATTTTTATGAATGAGGCGAAAACCCTAGGCTGTTTGTTACACGGAGTGTAATTGGTAGAATATAAATGACCAACAAGTGTATTAGTATCTACTTTTGGAAACTACGTAATCCATTTGATGTTTTGTTTTCTTTACACAATAGATAACATGTAGTATTAGCTGTCACTGACTTTGTTGGGGGATATTTTTTAAAAAGCGATTTCCTGGAATTGTCTGTTTATCGAAATGGCAGCGCCTGTGGAGGTGAGGCAATATGGCCCCCTTCTTTCAACACAATAATTTTCAATTTTACCTGCATATTCCTTGAAACATGAAAACGCTACATTCTTTAAACGTCAATGTATGGCAGCTAAGTTAAATAAGAATCTTTGGAAAAATCGTTGATACTACACCATCTAGTAGCGGCTAATCGAACAAATATTTTTTCTCTTTCTTTTCGCCATCAAACAATGATTAAATAAACAGAAAACATGCTACACATTCTTCATTATAGAACATAATTTGGACGCCAAACCGCAGTAGAGTTACAGTGAATATAGTTTTATTAGTGTGTATGTGAGTGTGTATGTGTGTATGTGTGAGTGTGTGGTGTGTGTGTGTGTGTGTGTGTGTGTGTGTGTGTGTGTGTGTGTGTGTGTGTGTGGTGTGTGTGGTGTGGGTGTGTGTGTGTGTGTGTGTGTGTGTGTGTGTGTGTGTGTGTGTGTGTGTGTGTGTGTGTGTGTGTGTGTGATGAGTAAAGAAACACTATGTATAATTCATTTTTAATGCTAAAATCTCACAATAGTTTTCGCTATTATTATCCCATACGTCGTTGCGTTTCTCTGATGAGTCGCATTTACATTCGAACAGCCGAGTGAGAAAATATACGTTTGCTAGTTTCAGCTCGAGAAACCACCAGCTGGGAGAATATCGAAAGTCTAAGAACTTACTCTACGCATGTGCTATACGATATCTAGTATCTCGAAAAAAAGAAAAGAAAAGAAAAGAAAGAAAGAAAGAAAAAAAAAGTTTATATATATATATATATATATATATATATATATATATATATATATATATTCATTCTGATGAAGTAGGCTGTTCATCTCGCGTTATATTTTTATTTGTCATTTATTTATTCTTTATTTATTTGTCATTTATTTATTCTTTTGTTTTCAATGCACATCCGTTTACAGTATCTGCGTAGGTGTAGATGAAAATGGCATACTTGTGTTTTGACACTAAATCAAAGTTTTCATTATTATCCTCTTATATTTTTTAACTCCATATGCATATATATATATAATATATATATTATATATATATATATTTGTATATATATGCATGGATATGTGTATATATATATATATATTATATATATATATATATATACACATATCCATGCATATATATACATATATATATATAATATATATATATAATATATATATATTATATTATATATATATGCATATGGAGTTAAAAAATATAAGAGGATAATAATGAAAACTTTGATTTAGTGTCAAAACACAAAGTATGCCATTTTCATCTACACCTACGCAGATACTGTAAACGGATGTGCATTGAAAACAAAAGAATAAATAAATGACAAATAAATAAAGAATAAATAAATGACAAATAAAAATATAACGCGAGATGAACAGCCTACTTCATCAGAATGAAATATATATATATATATATAATATATATATATATATATATATATATATAACTTTTTTTTTTTCTTTTTTCTTTTTCTTTTCTTTTCTTTTTTCGAGATACTAGATATCGTATAGCACATGCTAGAGTAAGTTCTTAGACTTTCGATATTCTCCCAGTGGTGGTTTCTCGAGCTGAAACTAGCAAACGTATATTTTCTCACTCGGCTGTTCGAATGTAAATGCGACTCACAGAGAAACGAAAACGACGTATGGGTAATAATAGCAAAAAATATTGTGAATTTAGCATTAAAAATAAATTATACATAGTGTTCTTTACTCATCCACACACACACACCACACACACACACACACACACCACAACACACACACCACACACACAAAACACACACACCCACACACACACACCCCACACCCAAAACACACACACACACACACACACCACACCCACAACACTCCCCACATACACACATACACACTAAACATACAACATAATAAAACTATATTCACTGTAACTCTACTGCGGTTTGGCGTCCAAATTATGTTTATAATAAAGAATGTGTAGCATGTTTTCTGTTTTTTTAAATCATTGTTTGATGGCAAAAAGAAAGAGAAAAAATATTTGTTCGATTAGCCGCTACTAGATGGTGTAGTATCAACGTTTTTTCCAAAGATTCTTATTTAACTTAGCTGCCATACATTGACGTTTAAAGAATGTAGCGTTTTCATGTTTCAAGGAATATGCAGGTATAATTGAAAATTATTGTGTTGAAAGAAGGGGGCCATATTGCCTCACCTCCACGGGGCGCTCCCAAATTTCGATAAACAGACAATTCCGGGAAAATCGTTTTTTAAAAAAAATACCCCCAACAAAGTCAGTGAAGCTAATTACTACATTTTTATCTATTGTGTAAAGAAAACAAAACATCAAAGGGATTACGTAGTTTCCAAAAGTAGATACAAATTTACAACTTGTTGGTCATTTATATTCTACCATTACACTCCGTGTAACAAACAGCCTAGGGTTTTCGCCTCATTCATAAAAATACTATATACTATGTACTGCTGTACATCTGTTGCCAGATATACAATAGTAGAACCCAGCAAGTGTACTAAAATATAATTCCGCAGGTGTACATTAATATACATGCATGTGTGTAATTTATATACTCAATGCTCACACTACGCTCAACGATGTCAAATGTACCTACCATTGGTGGTCGGATTAATGGATCCAAAAACTACGTATATACAGTTCACAGGTAACATTGTGGGTTCATCTGTAATGAGAAGAAAAGGATGCATCATTTAGGGAATATGACGATTACAATGTTATATTCATAAGAAAAATAGTAATAACGATAATAATAATTATAATATTTGGGGGAAAACAGAAACATTGATAATAATTATGACGATATTATAATACGAGGAATAATGGTAATGATAGCAATAAAAATAATGTTAATAGTAATAATATAAATGATAAAACAATAATAATGTTATTAATGATATTGATAATATAATACGAGAATAAAGGTAAAGATAATAATGATAACGATAAAAATAAATGATGATAGGAAAATAAATAAATATAAATGATAATAAATAATGATAATAGAAATTTATTGATTATAGGAATGATAGTAATGCTAGTTAAAATATATTTATAATTTATATTAATAATACTAATGACAATAATAATAGTGATAAAAAATAATAAAAAATAATAATATTGTTAATGAAAATGATAATAAATATAAGAGACATAATATGATGATAATAATAATAACAATGAAAATAATGATAATAACAATAATATGAGCACTAAAAGGGAATAATAATAATAATGGTAAAGGATGATAATAATAATAATAATAATAATAATAATAATAATAATAATGATAATAATAAAAATTTCATAGTAATTCTTGTAATGATAAATCCAATAGAAATTTCATATTAATAATGTTAATAATTATGAGCAGCAGCATGATCGTCATAATTATAACAATAACAATAAAAAAAAGCAGTCCCGGTAATAATAATAATAAAATAATAGTTAACAATGATAATAATGATGATAATAAAATAAAATAATATAATAATAATCCTACTAATAATTATTATGATAATAACAATAATAATAACAATAGGAATACCAGTGAAAATTATTATAGTGATAATGATAGTAATAATTTTAATAGTAATAGGTGTAATCATATATAAATCATAATTATAGAGATAATCCTGAAGGTATGATAAATGTATTAACAATGATAATGATATAATAATAATTGTGGAAATAGTATGGATGATAATTATCATAATGACCTGTGTAATAATGATAATAATTATATTTATACTAATGGTAATTTATGATGATATAATAATAATTATAATGATGTAAATAAAAAATAATAATTATCATGATGGTTATAATGATAATGATAATTTAATAGTAATGATGATAAGTTAAAATTATTAACGTTATTATTTTCATTATTATTATTATTCTAATTATTATTACCAAGTAGCGGTATCATTTGTTATCATTATTATTGTTGTTAGTAGTAGTACTTGTAGTATAATGGTAATGATAATAATGATAAAAATAATACTGATAATAATGATAATAATAATATTTAAAAAAATGAATAATAATGATAATATTCATGATATAATAAAAGGATTATAATGATATCAAGAAAAATAAATAAATAATAGAAATGATAATAGCAATAGAAATAAAAATAAAAGTAATGATAATAATAATAATAAAAGTCACATTAATTATAAAGATAATAACAGTAATACTAATAATATTATTGATAATGATAGT
>NC_051386.1:27222088-27224348 GCF_015228065.2 Penaeus monodon | reverse complement strand
AATAAGTAAGCAAAAGGGGTGAGGGAGTTGAAGAGCAGGGAGAGGGGCGGTCGGTTAAGGATAGTACGGGGGAGTGAGAGGTATGGGGGAGGATGGGGCGTGGTAAGTAAGCGAGGTGAAAAAATGTTAGTGTGCAAGGGAAATAGATACCGATCTGAGCTGAGTGCACGAAAAGAATATAATTGTGATAATATAGTTACTATTAATCAATTGCAACATTATATCAACTACTATGCGAAATCACAGAATGATACTGCTTTCAGTATTTGAAATTAATGAAGGGTGACAAGTCTGTCACGGAACAGACAAAGCTTGCAGAGCAACGCATAAAACAACCCATGTGGTTGTAAGATATACTTAGACATAAAAGTTCCCGGAGCGGTCAGTACCCCACCATATTTTCAGGTTGGAGAGAGTACTGCCGGGAAGATCACATACGCGGCAAAAATATTACGCAAATTGGGCATTCCAACCCGTTGGGAAATGCCAGCGATAAATCACGTAGAGTCGTAAAAACATTGGGCGCATGACTGGCGCCGGATCGCAGGTGAGCGATAAGAGTGCGTCTGGGCACATATAGAGGACAACATTGGACCCAGCGTGGGGTCGTCACCAAGGACCATGTAATAAACATGAAATGACGTTCGCGATATAGAATAATTAATGAAATAAAGGCTGTGAAAATCTGCCAGCATCTTAATGATAGTCTTGAGAGGAAAGAAGGAAGATCGTTAGGATGACCGAGATAATTTCACATGAATCGATGAATTATGAAAATCACGAACAATATGAAATCGTAGTAGCTGATATAATAGAAATAATCTCTAACGTGAGAGATAATTGGAATAAAAAATAGAAACAATAAATTGAATGTATATTTCTAGTTGTGGGCAGAGTCAGATGGTAATCAGAGTTGACCATTTTACCTGAGTGAGATCGAAGACAGGTTTATATCCGATAATTCAATAGAAAATAGCAGAAGCTAGTAATAACAAAATTAAATATGTGAAGAGAAACACATTGTCATCGAAAAGTTAAATACTCGAAACACTAATGAATAAAATTTACCATAAGTATCACATGAATAATCTAAGAAAAAATAACTTAGTATACATACATATAAATGTAATATCAATATAAATAAATTGTACTGTGATGAATACAGAAAAAAATGTTAATAACAAAAAAGAAAAATGCTAGTGAAAATGAAACCTGCCAAGGCTCTATCGTAAATTGTGAATTCAAGTTATCAAAATCACAAATTTATTTGAAATAAAAGAAAAATTAAACAAACTTGAAATTCGAAAAAATATATATAATAAAATATTTGAATGTGGCATTTCACACACAGGTCAAAAGAGGGGAGAAAATATCATCACTTGACCTGAATTGACCTGGAGTTCTAAATGTTAACAGAACCATTTGTACACATAAAACTTATTTACGTTTTTTTTTTTTTCAATATGAAAAATACAAATAAAACAAATCACATACGTATATACGTACACAAAACAAGAAAAGAAAACAATTTAATATTTGGAATTTAACACCAAGATGACGAATTGATAATGAACTCTGTATATCACATGGACAGAAGGGTCAGGAAGACAGGTCATGGGCGGTCAAAATTCGGGCGTCAAAGACAAGTGTGAACTCAAATGAAAATCATACCTACAAAATATAACTTGCTTATATTAATTCATTTGTTTAATTGAAATTAACTTTTAAACAAATATCACGACACAAGAATATTAAAACGCTAGTGAGGGGGAAATGTGGAAGGAGGGGGTACAAGGAGAGAGGGAAAGTTAGGAACTAGGGTAGGTAGGGAGGTCTGGAGAAAGAAAGAAAAAATGTTCATTTGTGGATAATTCCACATTATCTCAATAATATTCCCACTAATGTATCTTAAAACCGAGCCGAAATAAATATATTGATCAATAACAGATGAAATTTACATAAAAAAGGCACAAGTTAATGCAATGGAAATATAGATAAGAAAATATGCCTAGAATATGCCCACACAGCCATAGAGCATTCGAGAAAAAAAATAATTGAAATTAAAACACGCATGAATGTACCTACATGATGCTTTAGTGTACCATGACCGAGTTAGAAAAAAACACGCCTAAGAAAATTACTCTCGCAAATAAAGTCAAGACAAGGAAATTCGGAGAAACATAGTTGATAATAGAGAATAAAATGCCCTAGCATGAACACTTGTTCAGATCTTTGAGAAACAAACACTGCACTTGTTGAA
>NC_051386.1:27214588-27219588 GCF_015228065.2 Penaeus monodon | reverse complement strand
CTCTCTTTTCTCTCTCTCTCTCTTCTCTCTCTCCCCTCCCCTTCTCTCTCTCCCCACTGATCCACTCCCCCAAACCCCCCCCAGTCACTCCCCTCATTTTCTCAAAAACTCCACACACACCACACACACACCACACCACACACCACACACACACACACACCCCCCCCAAAAACCCCACACACACACTCACCAAAATTTCTCCTCTCTCTCTCTCTCTCCCCGCTCTCTCTCTCTCTTCTCTCCTTTTTCTCTTCTTTTTCCCTCTCCTCCTCCCCCCCATTCCACTCATTCACTCATTCACTCATTTAACTCGATCACCCTCGCTCACTTCCCACCCTCTCACTCAAAAATTCTCTCTCTCTCCTCTCTCCTCCCCCTCTCTCCCCTCTCCTCTCACCTTTTCTCTCTCCTCTTCTCCTCTCTCTTTTGTCTCTCTCTCTCATTTTCCCTCTTTCTCTATTTTTCTCTACTCGCCTCACTCTTCACCCCAAAATTTCTATTTCTCCTCCTTCTTCCTCTCTCTCCCCTTTTCCTCTCTCTCCTCTCCTCTCTCTCTCTCTTCTCTCCCCTCTCTCTCTCTCTCTCTCACTCTCTCTCTCATTTAAACCCTTTCACGACACCCACAGTAAAAGGGAAACGTGTAAGTGTCCCTGGGTGCCCTTGGGACCTGTCCTGAAAGGGTCTGTGAAACCTTAAAAAATCGGAACTCACAGCCCCTGTCATTTTGTGTATCGATCAAAGGTGTTGATAAGGTTCACTAATAATAATTTCAAAAGTGTTTACAAAGAAAAACTTTAAAAATTTAAAAAAGCAAACCCAACCCACGCCCCCCTCCCAGTTTTGTGTTTGGGGGGGGCCCCGTGGGTGTAACTGTTTTTTTTTAAAAGGGACAGGAAATCGGGTGGGGCCCCTCCGGGGGTCGGGGAATGCCGCACCACGTTTGGGACGCTGCCCGGCAAACCAAAAAAGGGAAAACCCAAAGGGGGAGATACGATGTCCCATGGGGAGGACATTGGTGGGGCCCCAGTGAGGATGAAGGGGAAAAACCCAGAGAGGCGCTATTTTGCTTTTTGAAAAGAATTTTACTCGTCCCGGACACTTATGGCCCACTTCAAAAACGATACAAAGTTCCACACACGGGGAAAAAAAGTAATCCCTGGGTATTTCGGGCCAAAAAAAAATGGACCCGTACAATAAGACACACGGGTAAATTGAATTAAAAAATAGGAAGAAATAGGGGTATTTCAGGTGCAAGAACAAACCCCAAAATTTTTTGCCCAAATAACAACTATTGGTGCGGGCCCGGTTAAGTCCCTAAAAAAAGCCAAAAACCATCCCAAATCCATGGAGACGCATAAAGATCAAGGGGAACGATGCCCCTGGATCATCAAAAATTTAATGGGGGTGTGCCGCTTCAAATCCCTGCCCCCGTTTTTGCTCTAATGCTCAAATTTGGGGCCAGGAAACCCACGTGCCTGCCCACGAGAAGGGGCCCTTTCCCGGTACTGCCCCCTTTTCCCAAAAAGGAACCCTCAAATGTGCAAAAAAAGATTTCTGAGGGAAAAATTATCCCTCGGAAATTTTTGTGAACTGCCAAAAGAGAAACAATCCCCAATTCCCCTTGGGCACTTACTACCCAAAGGACAAAAAAACCCAAATGAAAAAAAAAAACAGGTACCCCTCCCCCCCCAACGGGCCCCCCCCAAAGCCCCGCGCGTTGATCCCTGGGGGGGAAATTTCCCCAAAACCCTTGCGAAGGTCAACAGTGGTGGCCCCTGCAGAGGAAGCCAGGGCCCACCGGCCACAGTACTTTTACCAACGGGAGTTCCGGGCTCCGTCTTTTCCCAATTTATCAGAAAAAGCTTCAGCACCGCACAGAAACCCACCCCAGAAACCACATGCTGCATCAGCTTCTGCACCACTTCACACCAGCGGAAAGGAAAAACCCAAAGTGCCATTTGCGCACCAGCTTCGCATAGTTACGCTCACCCCAAAAATGCACGGGGACAAACAAAGTCCAACGGGGGAAAATTAAAGGGAAATCGGGCTACAATGCCCTTGGGGCAGATGGAGAGATAAATGCTCATGAGCAACAGCAAAGGGCCCAAAAATTTTCACTTTCAGGAGGGGAAATGTTTATTTCCTCTCGTCAAAAAAAACCATCCCCCTGTAGGGGGCCTTTTGGGAAATGGTAAAGTAAAAATGTCTCAAAGTAATCTCTTGAAAAGGATTCCCTGGAACTAAACAGTTTACAAAACGAAAAGCAACTCTCTCCCAGCCCCCTTTCACTCCGAAAAGGGTTATGTGGGGTTGCCTTCGGGAAGTCAGAATTTAGTCCGTTATGCAAAAATTGCAGGTTTACACATATTTTGACAAGCCAAATTTTGCAATCCTCAAACGAGGGGGGGTTTGGCATTTACAAAAAAGGGAACTAAATTCGACGAAGTGATGATGACAAGTGAAAAACCCCTGTGTTGAAATTTTGGTATTAAATTTTTTTTGATGGTAAATCTATCCCTTTAAAATTAAATGTATAAAATCCACATGATAGTGGGGGTGGTACCTAAATCTCCCTGTTTGGGCTTTGATACATAGTGATACTGTCTTTTTTGGTGGGGATTTTAAGGGTCCCCATCCCTTTCCTAGGCCGGGGGAAAAAGTCCATTGGAAAAAAACGGTGGGTTTTTATTATGCCCTATCCCCAAAAATACTGGGTGCCCCCCATACCCCTTTTTAATCCCCCTTGAAAAAAACCCTTTTACCCTGGGCGGAAAACCCGGGCCCTAAAAGCTCTATAAAATTCAGCCACACCTACCAACCCTGAAAAAGTCATTCACTCTTATTTTAGGTATCCTGGGCTTTAAAGTAAAACTTTTCCTTTTTTTACAAAAAAAGCCCCCCCCAGCCCCCCTTCGGTCCCACCTTGCTACAAAAATATCATGATGATTTTTTTTTCTTTAAAAGAAATTGCCGCGGGTATGAAGACTTTACTCCTCCCAGCCGGATCATTTTTAATAAAAACTCTTTTGGTCAAAAAATTTTGGGAAAACTCTTTAAATCAGCTACACCTAAAAGCCCTCCCAAAAGACGGGGTTTTTAAACCCCCAGAGGAAAGACTGCAAAACAACTGAACAAAAAATTTGGAAAAAAAACTTCTTGGGAAAGGCTCAATACGATCTACAGTAAGCCCAACTACGACCGGGGGGAAAAAACCCGTACTTGGCTAGGGATCTTGTTTTTTTTGGGAAAAAGATCAATGATTTGAAAACTTAAAAAAACGGGAGGAAAAAATTTTTATCCCCTGGCAGAAAACCCCTTTTAAATCCCCTGACCCCCAGAGTAAAGGGATGGAAGGAAATAAGCAAGATTAAAGGCAATACTCAGTATAACACCCCCCCACATCCAGATAGGGTAGCCTCAAATTTTTTTTTTCCCCCTATAAATGGTTTTGAGGGGCTCTTTTATTCAAGGTTCTCCATTAAACCCAAAAAGGATGCTCCCTAAATCAAGCCAATTTTAAAAAGGAAAAGGGTTATCATTTCCACCTTTGATGAGGTTGATGCACCATTTACAAGGGAAAAAATCCTTGCAGCCCTTTAAAACTAGCAAATCCACTGCACCTGGGGATAATGGAATCACTTATGGAAACATCCGACTTCTTGAAAAGGGACAGTTTAAAGGGGGAAAAAACCTCTTCTTTTTTCTCTTCAATTTTAAACCCAACAAACGGCATCTTGCCCACCCCTTGGAAAAAAAGCAACCCCCATTCCCATCCCAAAACCCGGACGGCCTGATGGAATTTTAGACCAATTCTCTGATGTCCTCCCGTCCCAAAACCTGTGGAAGAATCCTCCTTACTTTGTTACTCCCAAACCCCAAACATCCACTATCTTTGGGGGTTTCAAAAAGGAAGAGGAACCCCAAATGTGTTTTTGCACGTAAACCCCAAATGGGGAAATAAAAACAGAGTCTTTTTACTTCATAGATTTCAAGGGGGCTTTCGACCCAACCTCCCCCACAAAACAAACCTCCATGAACTAACACTCTTTGGGGGTTAAGGGAAAACCCTTTCTATGGGTTAAAGGGTATCTACTTTAGAAGGGCAAAAATTTGGTGCCAAGGTACCTACAGTGCTTACGGCGAATTAGAAATAGGCCCCCACAAGGGGGAGTATTGTCCCTTTTTGCCTCTCTTTTTCAAAATTAAAGATGAGTTTTGGAAAAAACCCATGCAGTATCACATTTTATTGCTGATGACTTCTTTTCCGGTATTTGATAGGGGGGGTTACATTCTACAGGGTTTTTGCAAAAAAGTACTTTCCCTCGGACTCATAAAAACCCAATCAAAAAATAAGTATTTTTCCCAGATCTCTTTAAATTTCCTTAATTTCCCAAGGGTTTGGAGGACAAAACTATTGCAAGAAACTGAAAACCTAAAAAATATCTCGGCGGTTTTTGGGGACTGCTCCCCCCTCCTGTCCCCCAGTTCTCGGTTTACCAAAGGGTATTGTTAAAAAATCAAGGAACTTTTCCTTTACGTTTAAAAAACCCCCCGCAATAATAATTAACATAAATATAGGTGGGCCCCCCTGAGAGGGCCCAAGGTTGATGTATATCTCCCTTGTTTGGTCCCTGATAGACCTTTCAAACCCCAATTTTTAGTATGTTTTTCCCCCAAGTGCCCCAAACCCCTTGAAGTTTTACAGAAACAAGGCCATGGAATTTTAAATTTGGGTGCCAATGACTGCCCAAATTTCCCCGGGCATGAGGAAAGGGGCTAGAAACCCCCCCTTATTCCAGTTCCCCGGGCATCCAAGGTTTAAAAACCCCAAATTTTGGGATCAGCTCCTGCAGATTTTACCCCGACCCCAAATCTCCAATATTCCCCTCAAACGAGATAAATTAAAAGAATTTGGGAACCCGACCCGATACTCCCAATCTCATACATTCCAAACCCTTTGAATGGAAAACTTAAAAAATGCTCATAATTTTTATGTTCTT
>NC_051386.1:27192088-27197088 GCF_015228065.2 Penaeus monodon | reverse complement strand
TGTGATGTGTGCTGTGTGAACTGGTGTGATGTATGTGTGTAGAGTGTGTGTAGTCGTGTGTGTAGTGTAGATGTGTGGTGAAGTGAGATATATATATAGTAGTATGATAAGGTATATATATAGTATATATATGAGAGTATACATAGTACGATAGTAGTAGTTAATATATGTATATATTATCTATATATATCCTTTATAGTATAATATAATAGTGAGTATATAATATATAGTCTGCGTGAATATTCAACATTCAATGTAATGAGTAAAGTACTAGGATAGTGCATGTGGTGTTAATAAATTATATATATATATAGAGTGTATATAATGATATATAGATATATATAGTATTATATAGGTAATATATATATATATGCATAGATGTATATGATATATATCGTAGTATTAAATATATATGATAGGAATATATTTTTATAATATAACACATAATATATGGTAGTAATAGGTCTATAGTATATATATATATATAATCTATCGTATATATATATTATGATATATGTATTTTACTAACTATTATATATATATATAGTAGTATATTATGATGAGTATAGTATAGTATAAGTATGCAAGCATATATGTAGTAATAGCGATAAATAAATGAGTAATATATGATATAATATCTATATGTAAGATAAAAGTATATATAATAGTAGTGAAGTATATATATATATATAGGAGGTATATATAATAAGTATATAGGTATTATAATATTATATAATAGATTATATATATGTGTAGTAGTGTGTTTGTGTGTGTGGTTGTGAGTATATGTATGGTATATGTCAATATATATATACTAGTAGGAGTGAGATACATATATATATATATATCATAATATGTGTGTCGTAGTTGTGAATCGTAGTGTGTGTGTAGTAGTAGTGGAAGTGTGATAGTGTGAGGGAGTGTGAGAATGGGGTGTGTGCAGTGTGGTGCTGTCGTGTTGTAGGCTGTGTGGTGTGTGGTATATACATATATGTGGTTTTTTTTGGTATACAAATATGCATGTCTATATACTAGTATTAGATAGTATTATATATATAGTGTAGGTATAATATGATATATAGTATATATTAGAATATATGTACAATATGTGTACATATAGTTTGTATGTATATCCTCGGATACCAATTGCGGCATTGCATTATTCCATCTTTCAGTATATATATATAGTAAAAATGATATAGTATTAATATACATGATATATATATATATATATAGTCGTATATATCTTCTACTATATATAATATATATATAAAGTGGGATTATGTATATATAATATATATATATATATATATTGTGTTATTATATATATTATCATATATATATATATATAATATATATAATATATATATATACATATATATATATATATATATATATATATATATATATGTGTGTGTGTGTGTGTCAGTGTAGTCGTGAGTGTGTGTGTGTGAGGCACAGGCTTTTGTGTTGTGTGTGCGTGCTGAAGATGGTGTGTAGTGTGTGGGTTCGGTGTTTATATATGTCTATTATGATATATAATAAGTAAGTAATATTATATATATGGATACTTAAATATATAGATATATAAATATATATATGTGTGTGTGTGTTGTGATTGTGTGTGTTGTGTGATGTTGTGTGTGTGTAGTAGTCAGTGTGGTGTACCGATAGTGCGAGTGTGCACGGTATACAAATATGCATGTGTAATGATAGTAGGATATATATTATATTAGTACACATAGTAGTATATATATATATTATATATATATACGCATATATATACGTGAGATATCATGGGGTTCTAGATATACGTGGTACATAATATTTGTAGTATATCGCGATATCAATGCACGGCATTGCGATTATTCCATCTTTCATAGGTAGTACACACTCTATAAATAATATTATGATGACATATAACTATTATATATATATTGTAATGTACTATACTAGTATGATAGTCATATATATATTATATATATATATATAAATGTATATGTAAATATATATATATATATATATATCTATCTAAATATATATATATATAATATATTATATAACATTATATATATATATTAGATATATATATATACGTATAATCTGTGTGTGTGTGTGTTGTGTGGGGTGTGTGGTGTGTGTGTGTGTGTGTGTGTGTGTGTGTGTGTGTGTGTGTGTGGTGTGTGACATAGATGCATTTGTTTCGGCGTCGGCTCATGGGTAAACATTAATCACAAAACACTGATTCGGCATGCAATACGCTAGGAGTTGAACACTTGTAATCACTGCTGCATAATCCTCCATATCTAATTCCTTCGTACATGTATAAAAGAGTACTATGAAACAGCGGAATCACTATAAATACTAGAAAATCCGAAACACAGGACATGTTAAGTATCTCATACAACGCTCCCCATAGGACAGTTACAAACGAATACTGCTCAGGAAAGGCGCTAGGCTTACGTTGAATTACTGATTGGCCTTACTTATTATTAGCCAAACGCTTACTATCACGACCCAGAGACAACACATATCTTTACGCGATTTTGCGAAAGTGAAGACACGAGGAACATGTTGAGCACGACAGGACAAACGCCCACTTTACATCCTACTGCAGTATTATTCATACTTAGATATACTCAATCGTTGATTCTCAAATCCCACAGACACTGGACGAGGTCTTCGGCGTAACAAGCGCCCCGAGAGTCTATCTTTACACAAAAAAATCGACATCTAACTTTGGTCTATGGCACTTACACTGATATACTTTCAACTTTAAAACAACATCCACCCTCCCAGTCCCATTTTGGGTCATAGCGCACTAAACAATTATTACACATATAATTCTAACAATGAACACATCTTCAATTTCCGATGCTACTCTTTGCACGGACAAGTCACCAGCCACGAAAAGGCCGAGAGGAGACTGGAAGCTGCCAGGTTCAAGAAGGCAGGCGCAGCAGATATTCACACCTGGCGTCTAAGCCTAGCAAGTTACAACAGAACTACACCACCTGCAGGCACAGGCGAACCCACACCACCCACCCCCACAAACCATCCGTGTGACGCCTCCCTCAGGTACCACTGCAGGGCATACCGATAAAAACACAGGTCGCTTCTGGCTAAGTGCAGATATGGCATAAACCCCTCTCTGGCGCGATGATGAGTCATATAATTCCCACCCGAAGAATTCTAGGGGGACCATCAGACCATCTTGCTTAGCCAGAAATAAAAAAAGCTGAGCTGTAGCTAATGTAAAATCACTCCACAATACTCAAGTGTACGCGACAGACGGAAGACACCATCTGCAGACAGTCAGCGACGACGGGATCAGCAGTCACACCATTGCACAGCTATCAAACTTCCGCAACACGTATCGAACAACGTCACTTCTGACGTCTATCAAACTTCGGCATAGATTATGATACGGGGGAAAAAATCATCAAACCAGATTAGTGTCACTTACACCATGGGCTCCCACTGAGGATGCAGCATCCATGGCCAGCGACTACTATCAGCGAGACACTCAGACGAGGGATCACTACAGAGGCATCATATCCCACTGCACTAGTGATCCCTTCTATAGTGTCTACCTACAGCAGCCCTTGTATGCTTGGCTTTTTTTATGTAGATGAGTCGTCTTAATTTACCCAAAAGGTCCGTGCTTACAGTCATGTGCTGATGCAGCTTAACTCTAATTCACCGAGAAATCCAGTTCATCGTGGAGGAAGAGGAGGATCAGAAATTACCTTTCATGGATACTGATCAATTGGGGTGACAGTAAAGACAATTATATCCACAACTACTCTGCCAACGGCAATAAAACAAAATATGGGGTTGTAATTGGCTTCTCCACCCTTCTTGCACCCTCTTCTAAATTTCTCTATAATATTTCTGTCATGTAACATTTCCAGGCAATCTAGTCAGACACTTTAGCATACAGTGAGAATCGCCAGTACACCCAGTGAAAAGATGCATGATAGACAGCAGCCCAAAAACAACACCAATAGTGCTGTATATCGCATACCCAGTAGCAGATGCGATAAGGCATAATTTGGTGAAAAGAGCCGTGGTTTCAACACCAGGATCAGCGAACATCACCACAGAACTTTCAATCTTACGGGAGCCGACTTGAGGTCCCAATGACCTGGTGAGCCAGACTAGAAGCTACCCATACTGGAGGGATTACTAGTGAGGAATGAGACAAAATGGCTCCCAGGTGCACCAAGGCCAATGAGACGGAATGGTGCACCCACATCTGGCTCATTCCATCTTAGACCAGGGAGAACTCTCCCACATGTGTTTGCTGTGCATGGCATCCCATGTTACTAGGAGACAAAAGTCCTGGAGGTTGAGGGATGCTGCACACTGCACCCTGTAGCTAGCAACACGCTTCTTTAGGCCTCTATTCTGGTTAGATGAGAGGCTTGTTCAAGGCCCAGTCAGGCCAGTCAGGTGGTCAAATATGGCTAGGATCAAGCAGGCACCACCCAGTTGGCACTGCATAGGTCCCACGACTGCCATCAGCACTGGGTGGTGACTGCGTATATTTCCTCACTACTTTGTGGAGTTAGGTGTATTAAGCTCCACCTCCCTCGTTGTACTCCATGGTGGCTGGGTGGGTGAGTAGTTGAAGGATTCTCATCTATGTGCAATATGTGACATTTCTGTGCTCAATCTCATGTTCTCAAAAAAATAAGTGTAAGAGAATTGTCTTTTCCCGAGAGCTGATGAGGTATTCTGAAGAGAAACTGTTAGAGGAACTTACGAAGTTTAAGGTAGTGGTAGTAAAGCATTTTAAGAAGAAAGTTGATGGTGTGGAACAATCTACACGATTTCTTCTAACCTTTAAAACGTTAGTCCTTCCAGAATCACTAAAGTTGGCACGGTATCACTTTATGGTAATGCCATATGTGCCCATCCCTATGGGTGCTCCCACTGTCAGGTTATGGGGAAGGACCCCAAAAGGGGTGCAAGTTGATACAAAGGTCACAAAGGGG
>NC_051386.1:27174254-27191988 GCF_015228065.2 Penaeus monodon | reverse complement strand
AATATAAAAATTTATGTACATATTGTGTACAATATTTGTACGTATATCGATATCAATGCGGCATTGCATTATTCCATCTTTCATGTAGTATATCTATAAATAATATATATAAAACATATATATATATATATATATATATATATATTATATATATTTTTAAATATATATTTTATATACACTATATATATATATATATATAATATATATATATATATATTATATAATATATTATATATACGTATATCTGTGTGGTGTGTGTGTGTGTGGTGTGTGTGTGTGTGGGGTGTGTGTGTGTGTGGTGTGTGTGTGTGTGTGTGTGTGTGTGTGTGTGTGTCCCATAGATTAGCCTTGGGTTTTTCGCGGGCCATGTAAACATTAATCACAAACACTGATTCGGCAGAATATCTGGTTAACATGTAAACATCTGAAAATCCTCAATCTAATTCCTTCGTACATGTACAAAAATCTTTTGAAACAGCGAATACTATAAAATACTAAGAAAATCCGAACCACAAAAATGTTTAATATCTACAACGCTCCCCTAAGACAGTTACAAACGAATACTGCTCAGGAAGGCGCTAGCGCTTACGTTGAATCTACTGATCTGGCCTTACTGTGTATTCAAAGTTACTTAGCCCAAAAAATTAGATGGTGAAGACAGAAAAATGTGGAAACCAAATTTACAATCCTACTGCAGTATTTTTTATACTGTAGCATATACTAATGTTGATTCTAAATCCAAGACATGGAGAGGTCTTCGGGTAAAGGCCCGAGGTCTATCTTTAACAAAAAAATGACTTCATAACTTTGTCTATGGCACTTCATGAATATATCTTTAACTTTAAAACAGATCCATCCCGTCCCTTTTGTGGTTATGGATAAAAATTATTATATAATTAAAATGAACAATTTCATTTCCGATGCTACTCTTTACAGGAAAGTAGCGAAAAGGGAGAGGAAGATGGAAGCTGCCAGGTTCAAGAAGCAGGCGAGAGATTTACACCTGCGTACAGCTAGAAGTTACACTTACTTCACCTGCAGGAGGACCCCCCCCCCCAACCCATCCATGTGAGGCCTCCCTCAGGTACACTAGCCAGGCATACCGATAAAACCGGTCGCTTCTGGCTAAGTGTTTGGCTAAACCCCTCTCTGGCGCTATGGAGTCATCAGTAATTCCTACCTGAAGAATTCTGGGGACCTCATCAGACATCTTCTTAGTTCCAGAAATAAAAAGCTGGCTAGTTTAAATGTAAAATCACTCCTTACTAATGTACGCACAGACGGAGCAATCTGAGCAGTCGGGAGGGTCATCAGTTCCATGACAGTTAAACTTCCGCCGTCGAAACGTCACTTCGTGAGTCTATCAAACTTCGGCTAGTTTGATAGGGAAAAATATAATCAGATTAGTGTCTTACCATGGGCTCCCACTGAGTGCAGTCATGGCCGGCCTCTTCATGGAGACACTAGAGAGGGATCACTACAGGGATATATCCCTGTAGTGATCCCTCTCTAGTGTCTCCTAGCAGCCCTTCTGCTTGGCTTTTTTATGTAGATGATGTCGTCTTCATTGTACCCAAAAGGTCGTGCTTACATCATGTGCTGATGCAGCTTAACTCCATTCACGAGAAAATCCAGTTCATCGTGGAGGAAGAGGAGGATCAGAAATTACCTTTCATGGATACTGATCAATTGGGGTGACAGTAAAGACAATTATATCCACAACTACTCTGCCAACGGCAATAAAACAAAATATGGGGTTGTAATTGGCTTCTCCACCCTTCTTGCACCCTCTTCTAATTTCTTATATATTTCTGTCATGTAACATTTTCCAGGCAATCAGCAGACACTTTAGCAGTACAGTGAGAATCGCCAGTACACCCAGTGAAAAGATGCATGATAAGACAGCAGCCCAAAAACAACACCAATAGTGCTGTATATCGCATACCCAGTAGCAGATGCGATAAGGCATAATTTGGTGAAAAGAGCCGTGGTTTCAACACCAGGATCAGCGAACATCACCACAGAACTTTCAATCTTACGGGAGCCGACTTGAGGTCCCATGACCTGGTGACCAGACTAGAACCTACCCATACTGGAGGGGATTTACTAGTGAGGAATGAGACAAAATGGCTCCCAGGTGCAAACCCAAAGGGCCCAAAGAGACGGAATGGTGCACCCACATCTGGCTCATTCCATCTTAGACCAGGGAGAACTCTCCACATGTGTTTGCTGTGCATGGCATCCCATGTTACTAGGAGACAAAAGTCCTGGAGGTTGAGGGATGCTGCACACTGCACCCTGTAGCTAGCAACACGCTTCTTTAGGCCTCTATTCTGGTTAGATGAGAGGCTTGTTCAAGGCCCAGTCAGGCCAGTCAGGTGGTCAAATATGGCTAGGATCAAGCAGGCACCACCCAGTTGGCACTGCATAGGTCCCACGACTGCCATCAGCACTGGGTGGTGACTGCGTATATTTCCTCACTACTTTGTGGAGTTAGGTGTATTAAGCTCCACCTCCCTCGTTGTACTCCATGGTGGCTGGGTGGGTGAGTAGTTGAAGGATTCTCATCTATGTGCAATATGTGACATTTCTGTGCTCAATCTCATGTTCTCAAAAAAATAAGTGTAAAGAATTGTCTTTTCCCGAGAGCTGATGAGGCTTCTAAAGAGAACTGTTAGAGGAACTTACGAAGTTTAAGGTAGTGGTAGTAAAGCATTTTAAGAAGAAAGTTGATGGTGTGGAACAATCTACACGATTTCTTCTAACCTTTAAAACGTTAGTCCTTCCAGAATCACTAAAGTTGGCACGGTATCACTTTATGGTAATGCCATATGTGCCCATCCCTATGTGGTGCTCCCACTGTCAGGGTTATGGGCAAGGGACCAAGAGTGTGTCAAGTGTGATACAACAGGTCATCAAGGAGATGACAACTGTTCAGGTCCAGAATGCTGTTATTACTGCAAAGAAACTCATGAATCTACTTCAAAGCAGTATAACAAGTATACATTTGAAAAGGAAGTATTGGTAATTATGAGAAAGGAAAAATTAGTTTTTCAAAGGGAAAACTTTGTGCCCATGTGCTGTTCACACAGTCAGTAAGTCCCATCACCCATTAACTTCCAATACTTCTTGCAACACTGACTCCCGCCACTACAGTTCGGCCTCAGTCCTCAAATAGTGAAATTGCCTCTGGTGAGTTGAGTGATTGAAGAGACTCACCCTCCAGAGTAAGGACTTGGAGGGCCCTCAGCAAGGCTCCAACAGCCACCCATCCACAGGGCCTCAGCTGCTAGAAAGACTGCCCCTGAACAAAAGGGTCTTTTGCCTTTGGAGTCTTTGTTCTCAAGAGAAGATTCAGTTTTTCTGAACAGTAACACACCCACACACTTCGAAATTCTAACTGGGGCATTTTTCCCTTACTGACCCTGATTATGATTTCACTTGGAGATGGTCTGAAGAGATTGTGACTTGAACATGAAGATTGGAATCTTTTAGCTCAGCTACAGTAATACAGGGTCTATGAATGATTTCCAGTGTGTTCAAGATGCTGTTGATAATTTCATATCACAAATTTACCTTGCAGCAGCATAAGCATCGTTTCCCAAAAAAGTAAGGGGCAGTACCATTGACGTCCGATACCGTGATAGTCAGATAAATGCTAAAAAGCAGTCAGAGCATGAAAAGATGCCCTAAAGCAGCTAAAACGACACCCCACAATGTGACCTTGATCCATTAAAAAAGGACTCAGCCAAGGCCAGGCGAGTGCTAAAGAGGCCCATGGTAACAGTATTCTCCTCATTTAACTGACATTGTAAGGTGGTTGTAAAGTGCTGTCTTTGGTAATCTGCATGTGGATGACTTCAAAATGCACTGATCAGGAGGAGCTTACAGGATGTGTGGGACACACACCCCACAAACCACACACACACACGCAACCACACACACCACACACACACACACACCCCCACACACACCCCAACACACACACACCACACACACACTCACATATATAATAGAGATATATATTATATTATATATATATATATATATATATATATGTGTGTGTGTGGGGTTTGTGTGTGTGTGTGTGTTATATATAATATATATATATATATATATATATATATTATTTATTAAAATATATATATATATATTTTATATACATATATATATATATATATATAAAATATATATATATATATATATATACAAAAAACAAATATATATATACATAATATATATATATATATATATATATTATTATATTATATTTTCTATATGTGTGTGTTTGTGTTTTGTATGTGTGTGTGTGTGTTGTGTTGTGTGTGTGTGTGTGTGTGTGGGTGTGTGGGGTGTTTGTGTGTGTGTGTGTGGGGTGTGTGTGTGTGTGTGTGTGCACGTGCGTATCTATGTATGTTTTTATGTGTACATATGAAAAAATATATCTATATATATTATATTAATACTATATTATATATAATATATATAATAAAATATATATTTATAAATATAAAATTTTATATAATCATATATATTATATATAATATCTATATTTATAGATATTATATATACTATATACATTAACATAAATATATATATATTTATATATATATTTATATATTTATATATATATATATATATATTATATATTAATATATATATATATATTATATTATATTACATATATATTAAATATATAATATATATATTATATATTATATATATAGATATATTATTATTATATATAATATATATCTTCTACGGGCAAAATTATACCTCTCCTAATCGCTTTTTCATCCTCCCGGCCTTCTCTGTCCTCTGTCGCCTGTGTCCTTCATATGTACTTGCCCTCTGTCATTATTTTGGGTTTTATAATCCATGTATTTGACCCCAATGTCATGACGGGGAGAAATCATTGGTTATAAAATTTTATCGCTAGACATAATGACAGAACCTAACTGCTGTTGCGTTGGCTAAAGTTAGGCCAACTAGCCTAATTTGTTGTTTATTTCATTCAGAGGTGTGTTTTAATGTAGTCAATTTGGACCTGATTTCAATAGGGTTTAATTTTTCCCTTTTATCCTACCCTACCCTTCCAAACGTTGTCGTTTTTGTTGGAAACATAGTTCAATCCTGAAGACAACAATGTCATCTGCTTATTTCGATTTCTTTAATATTTTCATTCCCATTTCCATGCCTATTTACCTCTGTCAACTTCGTTATTTAATTTTTTTTCAATATATATCTACAATAAACTTCCTCTATTCCTTGTTTATAAATAATTTCTAATACTTCTGCTATATGTACAGAGTCGAAACTGTTTCATATTCAGTGAACGCTAAACAACAACAAACACACAGTGTTACTCACTCTTGTGGTTCGTGGGAGTGGCTCGGCGATCGTAGTTCCTGAGGAGGCTGTCGAGGACCCTCGGTGCTGCGTCGTCACCTTGGATTTCCTCAAAGGAAAAGAATGCCGCTGAATCAGTAGGGCCTCTTTTGGATCACGATCACTGTCAAGAATGGCTGCACACCCGGGACAGCGGAACGGGAGGCGGGGGTTGAGTCTGTAGTGGACCAGCTGATTTGCAGTTGCAGACCTTAGTGCAGGGCAGTGAGGAGGAGAGACACGCGTGTGGAGTAACTGCTTGGTTTGTATATATCACTGAAGGGTGTGACAAGATCTCTATATTCATCTCATCATCAAGGGGCTAACGCCGACGGGGGCGCATGGCCGCATCCCCCTTCGCTTCCAGCCCCGAGGATCCCTCGAGGCGAGTCTCCAGGCAGGCACACGGCCCATCTCAATTCCTCGCGACAGGTCTCGTCGAGCTGCCCAAGCCATGATCTCCTGGGTCTTTCCACAGTCTCCTCCACCCAGGTTGTCTCGCAGAGAACAACCTGATGGGCAGGGTCGTCCATAGGAAAGCGAGCTAGGTGGCCATATACCCTATTTGGGCGATCCCGGATTATACAAGTAACAGGTCCCATACCAGTTCACGGTGTAACTGCCAGTTGGACCGTGTCCTTTCCCCATTTGTACCCCATGATCCGGCAAGGACTTGTTCCCAAAAGGCATCAAGGCGGACTCCAAGGCACTGGATAGCGTCCAGGTTTCGCTTCCATAAAAGCAAAACTGGCAGTGTCAAGGCCTTGAAGACACGCAGCTTTGGTCCTTCTGCATAGGTACCACATCTCCAAACGCTCTTGTTGATCGAGTTCATGGCTCCTGTTGCCAACCAGTCCGTCTACTGACTTCCAGGTCTGACAGCCCAGAGATATGGACTACGCTACCAAGGGTATGTAAAACTTTCTGTAGCTTAAACGTCCTCGCCGCAAGCATGGATCACTGAACGGTTTCCCCTAACAGGCCCCAAAGTCCTGAATCTTGGTCTTGGTCCAGGAGACCCCCTAGGCCTAGGGGCTTCGCCTCATTGCAAAATGCATCAAGACCCGCCAAAAAGAGACTCCAAGGACTCAGATAGGAGGGAAAACATCGTCGGCAAAGTAAAGGGTCTGAGACCTTAAATTGCCTAGTGATGCTCCACACTGATTTGGCTAGTAGCTCTGCCCATTATCCAGTCCATAAAAGTTTTGAAAAGTGTTGATGAAAGGACACAGCCTTGCCTAAACCCCAAAATTAACAGGGAAGAAGTTTGACATACCCCACCACACTTTACAGCACTTTCAGAAACCATTATAGAGGCTTGCTATCAGGCCATTCCTAATGCACCGAGTAAAACGCCTTCTTGAGGTCGATGTAGGCTGCGAGCAACCCACGACCAAACTCATGACGGCGTTCCACATTACTCGAAGCGCTAGTATACGGTCTATGTGACTTGCCAGGAGTAAATCCCTTCTAACATTCTTGTTAGCAGTGATGGAGGATCCTCCAGAACTGCAGGGTTTACCGGAGTGCTGAGTTCTGTGGCACCGACCATGGGCTGCTTGTGGCTACCCTGCGGGTCCACTTCAAAACTCCCCGTCCCTCCAGTGGCCACCCTAAGGTGTTTTCACTTGGACAGACAAAGGAGGAGGAGTGTGCCCGTGGGTTCGCCATGGCATTCTCTGACTAATTCCAGAACCCAGCAACCTGAGGGACCCAGTTGCTCTGTGGGAGTTCTTCAAGCGCGTAACACTTGAAGCAGCTCAGAGTCCATTGGCGTACGCCCAAAGGGAAAAGGCAGAATACCATCTCCCTGGGACATTAGAGGCTACAGAAGCGTGTCGCAAGGCTCGGCTAAATGGAATCAAGTCTTGCGTTGTTCCAGGGTGCGTAGGGCTCAGACTCTGCTGAGAAGGGACAAGGAACAGTTTCATCAGGAATCTTGCTGAGGAGGTTGAAGGCCATTTCTTGGTAATACCTTCGCCCTGCCTACCAAGCCCTGAGAAAACTGAACCCTAAGCCCCCCTCACAGATGACTGCGTCCGATCAGCGGATGGACGGATCTCTTAGATCAGTTGGGGTTCGTGAACGTTGGCTGAGTATTTGAACAGTTGTACCAGGTTGGACTGTCCAACAGTTAGCTTGGATGCAAGCGATGTCGCATGCCTGTGCCGGACCCCCCATCAGCGAAGAACCTCCTACCCTAACAGAGGTTGGCTGGCGATTTCCAAGCTGAAAAGTGGGAAAGCTGCAGGCATATGTGATATCCCTGCTGAACTGCTAAAGGCTGGGGGTGAACCTATGGCTCGGGCCTGCATACAGTCCTGACTGCCATTTGGGAATCCGGTACCATTCCCCCTGACCTGCTGAGGGGCGTGGTCATCCCTCTCTGGAAGGGGAAAAGGGGGTCGATGGGATGTAGCAACTACCGTGGCATTACACTGCTCAGCATACAGGCAGGTTCTCGCCCACATTCTTCTGAAACGGTCCGCAACCACCTACTGAGGGACCAGAGACCGGAGCAGTCCCGGATTTACTCCTGGCAAGTCCACAATTGACCGTATCACTTCAAGTCATTGTGGAACGCCGTCGTGAGTTTGGTCGCCGGCTTTTTGCAGCCTACATCGACCTCAAGAAGGCGTTTGACTCGTGCATCGGGAATCGCTATGGGAGATCCTGAGGCCAGGGGGAAATTCCGACACAGATTATTGCCTATAGCAAGCCTCTATACTGGTTATGAAGTGCTGTAAAGTGTGGTGGGGGTATGTCGAACTTCTTCCCTGTTAATTCAGGGGGGAGGCAAGGCTGTGTCTTGCACCCACATTTTCAACACTTGTATGACTGGGTAATGGGCAGAGCTACTAGCCAAAGTCAGTGCGGAGCAACACTAGGCAATATTAAGGTCTCAGACCTTTACTTTGCCGATGTGTTGCCATCCTATCTGAGTCCTTGGAGTCACTTGTGCGGCTCTTTATGCATTTAGCAATGAGGCGAAGCCCCTAGGCCTAGAGGTCTCCTGGACCCCAAAACCAAAATTCAGGACTTTGGGGGCCTGTTAGGGGATCCCGTTCAGTCGATCCATCATTTCGAAAAGAACGTTGAAGTCCAGAAAGTTTTACATACCTTGGTAGCGTAGTCCATTTCCCGGGGTTGTCAGACCAGGGAAATCAGTAACGGATTTGGTCTGGCAACAGGAGCCCTGAACTCGATCAAAAAGAGCATTTGGAGATGTCGGTACCTAGGCAGAAGGGCCAAGCTGCGTGTCTTCAAGGCCTTGATACTTCCAGTTTTGCTCTATGGAAGCGAAACCTGGACGCTATCCAGTGCGTTGGAGTCTCGCCTTGATGCCTTTTGTAAGAAGTTCCCTTTTCCAGATCATGGGTACAGTTGGTAGGACCAGTGTCCAACTGGCGGTACACCGTGAGACTGGCATTTGGGGCCTGTTACTTGCATAATCCAGGATCGCCAAATCAGGCTATATTGCCACCTAGCTCGTCTCCCTATGGACGACCCTGCCCATCAGGTTGTCTCTCTGCGAGACAACCCTGGGTAGGAGACCTGTGGGACGTCCTAGGAGATCATGGCTTGGGCAGCTCGACGAGACCTGTCGCGAGGAATTAGAGATGGGCCGTGTGCCTGCCTGGGGACTCGCCTCGAGGGATCCTCGTGGCTGGAAGCGAAGGGCGGATGCGGCCATGCCCCCCGTCGACGTTAGCCCCCTTTATGATGATTTATATATATATATATTATATATATATATATATATTAATATATATATATTATATATATATATATATTATATTTTTATATATATATATATATTATTGTTATTTATATATATACAAATATATATATATATATATCATATATATTATATATATATAATATATATATATATATTTCATGATGAATGAATGTGTGTGTGTGTGTTGTGTGTGTGTGTGTGTGTGTGTGGGGGTGTGTGTGTGTGTGTGGTGTGTGTGTGTGGTGTGTGTCTGATGAACTAAAGGGGGGGGGAGTTGGGGGGAATCCTCAGTTTGCTGAGGGAAGAGGAGCTAAGGGTAGCTAGCTACCCAGAAATTCAAAAAAAGAGAAATGTAAAGTAGGGGGCGAAACTCCTTGTGTGGTGTTTTTTTTGTTTACAGTGGGGGGAAGTGTGGTTTGTTTTCTTTTTTTTTTATTTTACCGGAGCCAGTTTGGATGAGCAGGAGACCCTTTTTTTTTTCTTTCTTTCTTTCGCCCCCTATGGATTATCATAATAGGTGTGTAAAACCCATTATGATAATGATTTGAGTTTGGGGGGGTTTGTTGTGCAGTATGAAAAGCGTTTGAGTTTCTTGAGAGCTGTGCTTGCTTGTTTTACTCGGTGTTGTTGTGTGTGTGTGAATACCGTTTCTCCTGAAGTGTAAGCCTAGAATGTTTCCTGTGGGTTGCGTATGGTATGTCTGTGTTGTTTATTGTGAGTGGAGGTGGTTGCGTCTGGCCATTGGTAGACTGTGAATTTTTTTGTGCTGGTCTGTATCTTCCATTTGTTTTCGTATGTTTTTGATCGTGTTTAGGGCTATTTGTGGGCTGCTTTCATGATGTTTTTGGACTTGGAAGGATGTGATATGATTTGTGGAATGTTTCCGTCTGCGTATGAGATGTAGTTGCTGTAGGTGCTGGGGGTGGTAGGTTGGCAGTTGTAGAGGAGAAGCTGCCCTGTGGAAACTCAACTTGTGAGATGAATGGGGGACCTAGGTGAGAACCCAAAGACGGATGGAGGCTGTCCTGTTGCCCAGGAAGTTGCTAAGAGGTGTTTTGAAGTGTGGGGGTAGTTGTAGCTGGTTATTTTGTATTTGAGGCCGTCATGCCATACCTTATAAAAGGCCTTGGTGACGTCTCGAAGTATGATGTTGGTTTGGTGCTTGTTTGCGAACTGAAAAGCGATCTCCTCGTAAGCGGGGGCGGATTGCGCTCCCAGTCCCTCTGTGAGGGCAAAAGCCATGTTGCCTAGGGTTGTGTATTTTGTTGTATTCAAGGTTTTTGTTTTAAGTCTGTGTTGATGACCCTCTCAAGCAACTTCCCGGGAACTTCCAGCAGTGAAATGGGCCGGAAGCTGGTCACCTCGTGAGGTGGCTTTCCTGGTTTGGGGGATGAGGATGATTGATGCATTTTTGAATTTGGTGGGGAAGTGTCCTGTTGCCAGGGCAGCGTTGAAATGTGGCGAGTCTGGAGACATGATGGGTGGAAAGGGTTGCATGATAAGCTTTTGATGTTGCTGTTTCCTGGTGTTGTGTTTTGTGATCGTGTTGTGCATATCTCATGTCTTCTGGTGTGATGGGGTGTGATAGAGGGTTGTTGGTTTTGAGTGTGTTGAGTGATATGTTTGTGAGGGGAGAGTCGGTGTTGCAGGTGTTTGTGGGGGATTGTGTTACCTCGGCTTCTGTGTTGGGTCAAATGTTGCGTTTTCAGCGGGGAGATTTGGAAGTTCTGTTGCCAGAACTCACTGTGGACAGCTTCCATCCCTTCTGCTGTCTATCTTTTGTCTGCTGGTGTTTAATTATATATGTGATCGTCTGTCTGTTCGTCCCATGAGTCTCCTGTGTTTCCTCAAAAGACCTTAGGGTCTTTTATGTTGTTGCATAGTTCTCTTGTGAGTGTTTCCCATTGTTGGTTGCTCATGTGTTTTTGTTTCGTTTGGGGAGTTGTATTTGAATTTTTCTGTGTCGTGTTCGTAGTTCTCTGTTCCATCCTGTGTTTCAGCAAATTCCCCAAGGTGTCTGTATTGTATTTATAGTGTTTTTAGACGATATGTTCTCTGTATGTACAAGTGTTTTGAATGTTTTTTAGAAAGTTTGCCTCTCAGGCAGTCTTATGTCTGCGTACCACTGGTTAAGGCGGTGGTCTATGGTGTTCGTGGGTTGCCCTTCGAGATCTGGAGTGTGTGTGTGTTCAAATGCTTGTTTAAGCCCTTCCCAGTTTGCATGATTAAAGGGTTCCCCTCGGGCGGTGTAGGTATCATGATGGGGTTGGTGGAGAGTGTATCACGGGGAGGTGATCACTGGATGTGACATCGTCTGGGGTTATGTGGTAGTTTAGGTTTGCCTTTGTGTGGTGGAGCTGTTGGTACGTATGAATGTTGGTGCGTCTGGGTCTGTTTGGTATGTAATGTTTGTGTAGATCCATTTTATTGTGCCGCGTTGTATTTCGTGTGCCAGTTGTAGTTTGTTGAGGTGTCTGTAGCGTGAGGCTCCGCGGCGAAGAAGTGGATGCCCATATGTTTTTGGGTTGAGGTCGAACCGTCCCTATGCGAAGGGTCTGATCATCGACCTCTGATCTGTAAGATCGTCTGTGTGTTTGCGGGGTACAAATGCTGTTTTTGGGTTAGACTGATTGTGTTCGCTGTGGTTTTTTGGGGACTGTTTGGGTGTGTGTGGTCGTGCAGTGATTGTGTAGGTGTCGGATTGTGTTGGATTTGGGGTTGGTTTCCTTTGTGGTGCAGTGAAAAGTTCAGGCTCTGGCTCGTCCTGTGGGCCGAGATCTGGGTGCTGTGGTGATATTGTGGTTTGGGGTTAGAATGGTTTCTGTTGTGGGGTTAAGTGTTTGTGGTGGGAGAACTTCGAAGATCCCCCAGGAGACCCCCTTCCCGAGATCGAGTTCTGGCAGTTATTCTGTTTTAAAAACCTTTTTTTGGGGTGGTGTCTAAAGCCGAGACCTGGCTCCATGATATTTTGTAGGTGGGGGTGTATTAGTGCCGTCCCTGACTCCTACAGATAAATCAGGGGTAACTGTAGTATCACTTGGGGTTCTTTTTTATCTTTCTCCTCCTCCTTTATTTCTTTCATGAGTGGTTTAAACCCCGCATTTTGGGTTGGCTGCAATAGTTGTGTTTTACAGTGTGTTTTGCAACCTTTTTTATTGGGATTTCTTTCTTTCTTCCTCTTTTTTGTTTTTTTTCCTCTCTTGTTTTCTTCATAGCTTCTCCCCTGTGGGGGCAGGAAATTGACCAGGGTCCGGTGTGCTTTCCCGCAGTTTAGGCATCTTTTCACTTCTGTTTTACAGTCCCTGTATTGTGGTTGTTGGCCCCACACTCCGACAGAGCTTTATTTTTTTCTCCTTGTCAGGGCAGGTGATTTTTAGTGACCGTATTTATAGCACTGCACAATATTGTGAACCTTTCAGGTTCGATCTGTCTGGGCAATGTATAGTTGAACATATATAGCCCTTTTTTCCTAAATATTGGCTGCAGTTTGGGGGTCTAAAAAACTGTATTTTTTACTAGGTAACGGTTTTTCATTATGAAAATGTTCCCTATTTTAGTGTTGGGAAGGTTCCTTTCAAGCTCTTCTTTAATGTCTCTGGTGTTTCTTTCACTAGTTCCCTGTTCCATTTAAATTGAAAACAAACGTGAGCTTTGCTTTAAATTTCCGGAGGCATTTGGGGTTCGAATCCTTTTTTTTTTGAGTGAGTCTATGGTTTTAGGAGAACATTGCTTCTGCGTTGGCTTCAGACTCTCGGGAAGGAGTCAGGGTGGTGATGATTCGTAGCGTTCTGATTTCGTCGTCGAAGGGGGCTTGCAGGGGGTTTCCCCTATTTGAGGGAGAGGGTCGCCCATTGTTTGGGAATTATTTTAATCCACATGGGACATGAGTGTGGGAGTGACGTGATCTACGCCACTGACCCAAAGGGGGACAGGAATTACAAACCCACCCCCGTCCCCTCTTGAAGGGGGCTGTAGAGGACGTATGGGGTTTCCTGCTTTGGTCAGTGGTGCCCCTTTTCAGGGACCTATCCCTAGCCCTACACTCTAGAGTTGCAGGTTTATGGAGACCTGCGTTTTTCCTGCCCCCTGCAGCCTGTCCCCTCTCAAGAGGAAGATCCAGTGGAGTTCTCCGGTTCCTCTCAAGAATCGAGGCTTTGTACTTGATAAATGCTCCCTGGCCCCCAATCTGCTACAAGGGGGCTGGGGCTGCACACCTCCCCAGGCGAATACTATAGAGTCACAAGAACCTCATGGGCCCAGGAAGAGTACAAAAAAAAGGATATATATATATTATTATGTATATATATATTATATATATAATAAAATATATATATATATATATACACATATATACATATATACATATATATATTTTAAAATATATATAATATATATATATATATATAATATAGTATGTATGTATTTATGCGTAAAAACCTAGCACCCACAACTTATAGATCATGACAGAAACAGCATTATCCACCAATCGGTGAGCCGCTCCCCGACTTGCCAGATACTGCTATCCTAGCTAATCTCTTTGTTGTGCCCTCCCCCACGGCGTGCTTGCAAGCTCTTTAGCTACCAACACCCAGTTTTGACTTATGGTAATATTTATGTTACTGAGAGCAAAAACTTGACAAGGTGACATACAGCAGCTCCGTCAAGCCACCGTGGTCTGCCGCGACCTTGACCAGGCTAGTTTGTGTGTCACAAACTACCCCTGCTATAGGTCGTTGATTGATACACAGGCCCTGAATAAGCGTGTAGCTTGTAGCACTCTTCCTGGGCCTACGAGAGTTCTTGTGACTCTAGTATTCGCCTGGGAGAGGTGTGCAGCCCCAGCCCCCTTGTAGCAGATTGGGACCAGGGAGCATCACCAAGTACAAAGCCTCGATTCTTGAGAGGAACCAGAGAACTCCGCCAGATCTTCCTCTTGAGAGGGTCAGGCTGCAGGGTCAGGGAAATTGCAGGTCTCCATAAACCTGCAACTCTAGAGTGTAGGGCTAGTGATAGTCCCTAAAAAGGGGTCACCACTGACCAGTCAGGAACACTCACACGACCTCTACAGCCCCTTCAAAGGGGACAGGGCAAGTCTGTAATTCCTGACACCCCTTTTGGGTCAGTGGCGAAAATTCAAAACCCCACCTCTTACCTCTGCCTAAATGAGGTTTAAGATCAAATAACCAATGGGGGACCCTCTCCTTACAAGAGGGAAGCCTACTACAAGCCGTCTTTGATGCTGAAATAAGAACGTGAAGGATCATCACCGCTCACGACCACTTCCTCATCATCTGCCAAGATGAAACAAATGCCGAAGCTTATTCACCACACACTGCACTGACCACCTCAAAGAAAAGGTTTCGAAACCCCTCATGACTCCAGGGCTGAAGGCCAAGCTAACGCTATCCTAAAGCAGCTGGACAGAGAGGGTGGTAAAGAAACCCCAGAATCTATAAAAGAGGAACTTGAGAGAAACCTGCCAGGCACTCAAATTGGCAACATTTACATCATGAAAAATAGATACCCGATAAAAAACCAATTACAGACCACCAGACCGCTGCCAAGATCCAAAAAAAGGGCTATACCTCTTCAACATTTATATCAGCCCCAGACAAAAAGAACCAGAACGGTTCACCACAATCGTGCAATGTATCCATTGTTAACGCTACGGACATTGCAAAAACTGTCCAGACAAAGAAAAAAACTGAAATTAATGCTCAAGTGTGGGTCCAATACCCCCAATTCTGAGACTGTAAGTCTCAAACAAAAAGGTACCAAACTGCGGTGAAGGACACCGAACCCTGGCCAACTCTTGCCCCACAGGGGGCAATGAAACAAACAAGAGAAAAAAAAGCCAAAAAAGAAAAAGTCATTCCAATCAAAAAAATAGCCGAGCAACGGCTAAAAAAACAAAAGCCCCCACCCAAAATGCTGGCTTAAACCCCTTATAAAAAAATTAAGAAAAGAAAAAGAAAAAAAAGAACCACAAATAATCCTACACTACCAGATGACCTCCCCGTAGCATCATGACGCATTGATACATGCTCCCCCTCCAAAACATCATGGAGCCAGGACTTGGTTATAACACCACATTAAAAAAGGCCCTTCAAAAAACAATCTGCCAGATCTAACCTTGAGACGGGATTCCGGGGGGATCTTCAAAGTTCTCCCCCCAAAATACAGAAAACACCACAACAGAAACCATACAAACACAGACCACAATCTCACCCCCGCCACCCACAACCGGATCTCGACCCACGGGACGAGCCAAGACCAAAATCTTCATACACCACAAAGGAAACCAATACCAACACCAACCCAACACTAACTCCACACCCCACACATCACCTGCACGACCACACACACCAAACACGCTACAGACACCTCAACAGACTACAACTGGCAAAACAAAATACAACGCGGGTACAATAAATGGATCTACACAAACATCACATACCAAAACCGCTTTCACGAAAAAAAAATCACACAACTTACATGGTAGGAAACATCTTCATCCGCCAGATATGATTGAGAAACTAAACATCAAGACTTGAACCCCTACAGAATGGCTGTACAACACAAACAAGTAACACCAGGGCTGCAACACCACCACATTACACTCACGCCTCACAATCATTCAACATAATTACACACTGGACATACAGACGAAGACAAGAACTCTGCAACCATACAGACAACACGACCCTGATATCATACTCATAACTCACACTCACTCAAACACCCACAAACAGTAAAAATATACAACTACAACACACACACATCTAACAAAACAAACGGGGAAAAAGACGGCATAGCCATTACCGTCAAACAACACATCAAACATAAAATACTAGACACCTTCACCTCAGAACTCATGGCCATCGAAATAGACACCCTCATGGACCCATCATCATCGCCACCAAATAATCCCCCCCGCCAGACCTTACATAAACCAACCTGACCTCTTTTCACTCTTGCGACACCAAAAACCAAAATACATAATGGGGATTTCAACGCACACCACAGACTCTTCAGTTACAGAGACCCCAAATGCCGTGGAAGAGGCCTCGCCTCACTCATCTTCCGACGGCAGACCACCCCCCTCGGCCCAGACGCACCAAAATTCATACGTACCAACAGCTCTACCACACCAGACTAGTTCTCGCTAACACCAGGCCCAAACCCAAACTACACATAACCACAGATATATCACATCCATAAACACCTCCCGTGATACTCACACTCTCCACCAACTCCATCATGATACCTACACAGCCCCGAGAGAACCTTAATCATGCAAACTGGAAGGGCTTAAACAAGCACTTGACACACCACACCTCCAGATCTCGATGGGCAACCCACGCACACCATAGACCACCGCCTTAACCAGTGGTTTTACGCAGACATACAGACTGCCTGAAGGCAAACATTCCTAAAACAACATTCAAAACTTGTACACTACAGAGAAACCCATCGTCTAAAAACACTATAAATACAATACAGACACCTTCGGGAACCTGCTGAAACACAGGATGGACACAAAAACTACGCACACAACACCAGAAAATTCAAATACAACTCACCAACGAAACAAAAAACATGACAACCAACAATGGGAAACACTCACAAGAGACTATGCAACAACATAAAAGATCCAAGGTCTTCTGGAGGAAAAACAGGAGACTCATAGGATCGAACAGACAGACGATCACATATATAAAATACAACACCAACAGACAAAAGATAGACACAGCGAGGGGGTGAAAGCGTCCACAGTGAGTTCTGGCAACAGAACTTCCAAATCTCCCCTGCTGAAAAGCAAAATTTGAACCCAGACACCAGAAGCCCAGGTAACACAATCACTACAAACATCTGCAACACCTGATTTTTCCCATCACAAACAATATCACTCAACACACCACACCTAGACAACCCTCTATCCCCACCCCATCACACCAGAAGACATGAGAATGCACACACACGATCACAAAACACAACACCAGAAACAGCAACATCACACTTATCATGCAACACTTTCCACCCCTCTGCTCTCCAGACTTCGCCCATTTTCAACGCTGCCCTGGCAACAGGAAAACCCTTTCCCCCCCAAATTCAAAAATGCATCAATCATCCTCATCCCCCAAACCCGGAAAGCCACCCTCACGAGGTGACCAGCTTCCGGCCCATTTCACTGCTGGAAGTTCCCGGAAGTTTTCTTGAGAGGATTATCACCCCACAGACTTAAAACACACCTTGAATACAACCACCCTAGGCAACACGGCTTCGTCCTCACAGAGGGACTGGGAGCGCATCGCCCTCGCTTACGAGGGCGATTGCGCACAAACCAACATTATTTCTTCGAGACGTCACCAGGCCTTTGATAAGGTCTGGCATGACGGCCCCAAATGCAAAATAACACAACTACACCTGCCTCCCCCCTTCCCCCCAAACACCCTTATGTAACTTCCTGGACAACAGGAAAAGCCTCCATTCCCGCCTTGGTCCTCACCTAGGCCCCCATTCATCTCACAAGTGGAGTTCCACAGGGCAGCGTCCTTTCCCCAAACCTCTCTCCCTACCCCCGCACCCCAAAAAAACCCCCCC
>NC_051386.1:27161608-27174154 GCF_015228065.2 Penaeus monodon | reverse complement strand
CAGGTATTTGGGCCAATAGGAATAGTTACTTTAACTCGAAGATCATGAATTTGCGTCAGCTTAAGTAAATCCTTAATCTGGGACTTGAATTGTACTTTAACAAGGAGGCTTCAATCTCGCAATTTTTTGACAAAATCAAAATCGCCGTCCACTTGACCATCAAGGACCTTTTTGATGATAAAGGGTTCACGTTCAAAAGCGATTGATTTTCATTCACGCATTTTACATTCGCGAACCTTGCATTCTCGGTGGGGATTTTGAAAAGTGGTCTTCTCGTTTTGTCGTTAGTGGGGGTTCCGTTGTTCAGGGTCGAGTTTGTCAAGGAGTGGTCATGAGTCGCCCCTCCTCCTTGAGGAGGAGGAGGGGTAGCCGGGGTATCATCCATCCTGGGCATCGGACCAGGTCCGACCCCTTTGCTCAAAATCGTTCTCCTGAAGGGATTTAAAAACTCTTAACTTTTGGTATCAACCTAACAGCAATAGCTAAGAGAGAGTAAATCAGTATTTCGTCCTCTACCCCCCAGTGGAAGCCTGGTTGCGTTCTCCAGTACCACAGAGAGGATCGAGTTATGTGGAGGACACTCCCTTACCGCCGAACTTGCCTAGTGCGAAGGACGGTAAGTCGGTGCCCACCCCCCAGGCGAATACGGGAGCCCACAAGGGTACTCCGGTAGGCTCAGGGAAGTCACATGAAAAAGGAAAATTTTAGAAATGGAGAAAAAATGCGCCCAAAGGACGCCCCAGACTACTGGGCCTCCCTACCCAGGGGTCAATGCCCGTAAGGGCTACCCTGGTGTAGAAGAGAGCTGCGGGTCTGAGGTGGGGTGCTGACTACGCCTACTGTAGTCTCGTGTCACCTGCAAAAACAAGAGCACTGAAGGTGCTGGCAAAGCACAAAAAATGATCTGTAATTTACAGGATTTTACTTTAATTTAATTTACGTTAAATAAACTCAGGAACAACAAAGTCAAGCGAGACGAGAGGCCCCGGGCTCCAGGGTAACTCTTGTGGCACAAGACTGAGTTTGTTGTTACTGCGTTGGGAACAAGGTGTTAGCTCGACAAAAGCTGAAACACGAGTGGACATAACTACTTTTGACAAACAAACAAATTGCATAGATTCATGCCATTATATACGATCTGAGTAGTTTTATATTTATACATTATATTATATTTATGAAACACTCATTTTAGCATAGATAGTATTATTCTATTATAAACTTCATTAACACTTACTCCTTGAATGGGTTTTAAATCCTCAATAATAATAGAGAAACATCTGAATGGTATCCAAGTGCCACGTGTCAGCCACTAGCTGTGAAGAAGATATTCTATTTACCATGATTTTCCAATTTGTTCTCAAATGATTACTTTGTTATGGTTCTGTAATCAGATCTATAGTATTTTATAATTTTATTATTGATATTAGCACAGCTGAATGTTCTTTCTTACTTCTGGTATTTAAAGAATTTTACTAACCTCTTTCGAGCATCTACCAGACACTTGTTTCCTTTCTCTCTCTCTCTCTCTGGTTATGACTCTAATATCAGGGTTTAGCATTGTATATTCTTAACATTTTTAACATCTACTCAGATCACATATATTACAAGCATATTGTTTCGTCTTAATCATACATACATAGTACCGGAACTTAAATTTCTCCAGAAACAAAATGAATACATATTGGTTTCTTCATTAAAATATCCATCATATAACCTTAATATAATAAGCAACAGTGAACTATAACTGCGTACCCTCTAATTAAAGTGAAATAATAACTGCGTACCCTCTAATTAAAGAGATGCCTTGTGGGGGAAACAAAGAAAACTGAACTTTGTAGGGTAGACTCGCATATTTACACTGTTTCTTTATCTTAGTGTAATAATGTAAACGTATATAGCACCTGATACACAAATAGTAAAATAAAGTATCATCTTTCTAAGAAAATAAAATATCATCTTTCTAAATAATTATTTAAGTACTAATTATCTTACCAGCTAAAGACTAATTAAATGAGGTATACATAATTAACATATGAGTAAAGACCAAGTAAGTGAGGTATACAAAGGGTGGTCACAGACGAATTTTTGGGTCATTCTTACTTCATGACTTAGTGCTCATTACACTACGGCTCACAAAGAGAATATATATACACATTTACGTTCATAGGTAAATTGATAAATAAACTGCCTTAGTTTGCTTTTCTTGTTGTGTACCGTTCTGACTTGATACTTCGCTCGTCGGGAAAAGAGAACAAAGAAAGAAAAAAAAAGAAAAAAAGAAGAAGAAAGGGAAAGGGAAAAAGAAACACACACACACAGATATATACTATCCACATGTTTAGTCCTTCCTTGTTCAGTCATGAACCCTATCTGGCACTTTGCCGCCAAAAGGTTCATCCTTGCAAAAGGGGGAAGAAATCACCCTAGTGTCTGGTATTATTTTCCTTTTCTTTTTCCATACTATGTACGGAAGGCAAACACTGCCTCACCAAGAGAGAGTACAACGTCACACAAAAATGGATTCTAAAAAACCCTGATTATTCATTGGAAATCCACCTGAATCATATGAAAAGGTATTATGATCTAATGCTGCGTTCGGAACTCCTCGTCTTGCTCGTCAAGACAACTTGTCAGGACAACGAGGCCGCGTTCGGAACCTTCTTTACCCACAATGCTCAGCGTGTAAACAAACAAAGATGGACCCGCTCGTCAAGTTTTGCTTTATCTACGTTATTTCTTTCTTTCTTTATTCATATATATATAAGCCCATATTTTGCAGAAAGAGCAGAGAAGATGGCAGGGTATTTCTTGCTGGGTGACACTGCATACATTGCAAATGATTTTTGCCATTTCATCCTCACACCAGAAAGGGATACTGGAGTTCTTCCTCAAGAGAATTTACATAATAATACACAGAGGCCGAGTCATTATTGAAAATGCCTTTGGAAGAATGAAGTGTAGATTCCGGCGCACACGAGATTTACAAAACACAAGTTTGCTGACATGTGTTAAGATTGTTTTGGCAGCCTGCACTCTTCATAACGTGTATGGAAAAAAGATGCAGTGAACATCCGGAAGGCTGCCCTAGACATGATGAAAATGAGCAATTTTGGAAATAGAAAAGATATGGTCCTGAAGATGTAACCATAAAAGCTAAGTATGAAAAATAAGGGTAAGTAAGAGTGTTCACTGTTTCAAGATAAACTGAATAATGTTCATATAAAAGGTAAAGCAAGAAAGTGGTTAACAAAGATTTAAGCTTATTTTTTCCCATTTTTTTGCGACATCTGTTATAAAAAAAGTAAGAGTTAATTTTAAAGTTTGCAATTTAGAGGTATTTAAAAAAATATTTTTTTGTCATTTTGAATAGAACAATTGTTTCTTTTTGTTGTCTATTTTCTTATTTCAGATCTTTAAATATATATCAATGGTATCGTCCATTAAAACTTAATTATACTGTTTGGTTTATTGTAAATATACATTCTTGTATAAAAATATTATCTTTTAGCGTAAATATACATTCCCTATGAAATGTAATAGGATCATTATATTATCACAAAACAACCAGAGAATACATTTTATCTTGAGCACCAGTTATGACAGAATCTCAAATATTTTATTGTGTATATACATTTCTATAATATTATCTTTCATTGTAAATATACATTCCTTATGTAACAATTGCATTATCTTATTATCACAGAACAACCTGGGAATATATATTAAGCACCAGTTATCACAGAATCTCAATTCCATTACTTAATGAATTGTAAACAGACAAAATATTTCAACATATTTGATACAAACTTACAAAATAAAACATTAAGCTGTACAAAGAAAAAAAAAAAAAAAAAAAAAAAAAAAAAAGTTCTTTCTTTAATATGATATTGCATTGTTTGTACAAAAATAAAATAAATAATTCACTCAATGTTTCAATATCACAGAAAAGTCTTATCTTTAATTCAAAATAAGTATGTGATTTTTAACATGAACATAAATCAATCCCTTAATAAAGAAAAAATATATGCACTATGTATATAAAATAGGAATTATGCTATTGTTCCAAAATAGAAAGCGTCCTTGTTACTGTATGTATACATGTAAAAGTAAAATAAATAAAAAATTGATTGTATTTTATGACAAAGAGGGGACAAACACTTTGGCTTTGAAATTAACCCAAAGGAAACAATCTTTGGCTTTGAAATTAACACAAAGGAAACAATCTTTGGCTTTGAAATTCACACAAAGGAAACAAGCTTAGGCTTTGAAATTCACAAAAAGAAAACAGTCTTAGGCTTTGAAATTAACACAAAGGAAACAAACTTTGGCTTTCAGTTAAAAAATAAACTTGAACTTTAAAATGAACCAAAAAGGAAACAATCTATTGATTTGAAAACAACAAAATGGAAAAAAAAAAATAGCTTTAGAAAGTACAAAAAAAAAAAAAAAATCTTTAAAAAATCAAAATAAGGAAAAAGGAACTTTAACTTTGGCTTTGAAGAAATAAACAACAAACCTCTAGCTTTGAAAATAACATAAAACAAATAAACTGGCTTTCAGAATTAAAACAAAATAATTAACAAGAAAGCTCTGCTAAAGCCCCCCCCAAAATAAATGAACAATGAAATGTAAAGCAATTAATTACACCTAATATAAAATAATAATAATAATAATAAAACAAAATTAAACTCTGAATAAAAAGAAAGGCTTGTTAGGAAAAAAATAATCATAAAAAAAGGTTATTGAAAATATATCACATCTTCTTAACTATTTCAGAGAGCACATCCACAACTTCCTCTCGCATCCTCTTCATGAGCTCTAAAACTTCTCTCATAATTTCATCTAAAACTTCTCTCATAATTTCATAGTGACGCTGGTCACTCTCCCTCAAAAAGACTACCGTCTCACTCTCCTTGGCCTGTCGCCTCTTCCTTTGTCTCCGTGCTGGTGGTGGCACTTCCAAGTGTGAGGGTCCAGGTATGGGATCAGCCACAGGGTCAGCACTAGCCACAGGGTCAGGGTCATCAAGGTCTTCATCCAATTCATCTGGTCGATGAATGTGAATCCCCTTGGCTGTGGCTGTTACTGGAAAGTCAATATCATGCTGACCCCCTATCAGTTACTTCATCTCCTTGAAAACTGAAATTTACTGGGACCTCTCCCAGACATTTCATTATTGGCTTTCGCCTTCTTAAAGTCATCCTGTAGACCCTTCCACTTACGCTGAAGTTTCTCAGGATGGAATCTCTTCCCAAAAATCACCGTCATCCTCTGGGCCAATTTCTGCTAAAGCAACCTTTTCTTCCCTTTTGTTAAATTAATCCTTTCCTGCAACTCTGCTATCGAGGAAGGCAATGGGTTATAATTCTTTTGCAGATATTCCTGCATAAGATTTATAAAAAATTTGGTTTCATTTTTAGTGAAACCCTCGGCTTCCTCGATTTCACTTGGTTCTACACCAACAACCCGCTCTGGGGAAGTAATTGGTGTAGATACCAAGGAAGATGGTGAAGTGGATGTTGAGGGAAGAACTGGATTTAAGCAAGTAGGAAGAGCATGTGGGTGACATGGTAGCATGAGAAGGCGATGTGGTTCCGGAGGAGACAGCAGGAAAGTTCTGATAGGCAAAGACTGGTTTCCCAAGTACCCTGCGAGGGTATACTTCAACTGTTCTGCAAAATGAAATACACACATCAATAATTGATTCCTATAATAGATATATATATACATATAAATACATTTATACATACATATACATATATATCTACATATATATTTACATAAACATACATATATCTATCTATCTATCTATCTATCTATCTATATATATCTATATATATCTATATATATCTATATATATATATATATAAAATCTCTATATATATATATATATATATATATATATATATTTATATTATACATACATTATATATATATACATTATATATAAATATATATATATATATATATATATATATATATATATATATATATATATATATATATATATATATGTGTGTGTAAATATAAATATATAAATATATATAAAACATCTTTTTGTCTGTCTGTCTGTCTATATAAAGTCCACTGCAATTAGATAGGGTTCTGGGGGAAAAGCCCTAAGTTAGGAATTTGTTTAATTCAATCAGTTATGTTTGTGGATTCCCTAGGAGGTAAGGTCGCTTTGTAAACATTACCAATACTTGCATTTATATAGTTTGTGAGAGGAATTGACACAATTCATCCATAAAAGTGTGGATAATTGATAGAAGGATTAATAACTGCAAGGTTGGATGAATGTGTGAAACTAAGAAACTAACAATGAAGCTATCCCATATATATGTAAATGTACATACTTAGATGTAAAACTATACCATATTTTGAAGATATACTTATTAATGAGTTATTACAATAACCTATATCAGGAACATTTCAAGAATATTGTAGTTTATCATATGATCTGGTCTTCTTTATTTATTTCAATCTTTATTTATTGTTTTTTTTTTTTTTCTATAGAAACGTATATAGTAAACCAAAACACAACCCAACTCACCGTGGTAGCCACTCGAGAGCCCATTCCACTGTTAACTCCTGGTCTGCAAAATACCTCTCAGGAAAATCGGTGCTTCTACGGTACACCACCGAATTTTCTGGGAATGGCACTGAACCATCTGCATCCAGCCAATAATTATTATCGTGATCTTTGAACACTGGAAAGACAAATGCGTCTGCGTCACAAACTTTTCCCATGTAAACATTCGTTATATAATAACAATAACTACACACTGCAGATTTTATCTGTTTCATAAACTTACTCTGACACATAAGTAACTAAATGTGCAACAAAAGACACGAAAATAGCATTAAATAATAACAACACAGCGTCATATAAGAAGACTCACCAACAATTTTCTCGACGACTGCCATTATCTCTGTTTGTAAACAAACGCCTTTGTGACGTCATCTCGTCTTGGTTGCCCCGCTGCGAACCAGGGCGAGTTGGACGAGATGGACAACTTGTCCAGGACGAGAAAGTAGGGGTTCCGAACGGTCAAAACATCTTGTCCAACTTGTCCAACTAGTTGGACGAGGAGTTCCGAACGCAGCATAACTTCAGCCCTAGGGGTTCTAGAGAGTAGGGTGATACCACATGAAATAAGGGTAGTTCCAAATATAATTCCTGATAAAATAATAATAATAATAATAATAATAATAATAATAATAATAATAATAATAAAAACGAGAAGCAAGTCAGGATGAGGCCACAGTGCCATGAACCCGCATCTGCTGTCGAGGACACATCCTCCTTGATCTGTATTTTCCACTATTTCAATCTCTATTTCAATTACTACTTTACTTTAATAGGTCTGGTCTATAATACTTTCTGCTCTTATTAGTGATAGTATTACGGCCGGATGCTATTTCTTACCTATTTAAAGATTTTATCCTCAAGCCTTTCGTGCAAAATGGTACTCTGCTATGTTAGAGCTGACACAAGTGAGCGAGTCGGCATTTGTCGTCACAGGCCGGGCAGGCTAAGCTTACCATATCGGACTTATCCTTATCTGCTATGGTTACACGTACACTCTCTCTCTCTCTTTGCGATACCACTATTAAGATCACATATATCACAATCCTTCATATCTATACATGCATAATTTCTTATTTGTAGTTACATCTGTAAATTAATAAAAATTATGTACTTTTATCTCTTCATCGAAATTTAAATTGCATAACCATGCTGATATATATATATATATATATATATATATATATATATATATATATATATATATATTTTTTTTTTTTTTTTTTTTTTTTTTTTTTTTTTACGGTATAGGCTCATGTTTGTGCGGCCGTGGTCACAGCATGATACTTAATTGTAGTTTTCATGTTGTGATGATCTTGGAGTGAGTACGTGGTAGGGTCCCCAGTTCCTTTCCACGGAGAGTGCCGGTGGTACCTTTTTTAGGTAATCATTCTCTCTATTTATCCGGGCGTGGGACCAGCACTGACTTGGGCTGGCTTGCCCATCCAGTGGCCAAATAGGCAATCGAGATGAAGTTCCTTGCCCAAGGAACTTCATCGATTGAATATAATAGAGTACCCTTAAATAAAAGAGAAATGTATTGTAGGTGCAACGACAAAAACGGATAATTAATATGGTAGACTGATCAATTTTATATACATTTGCCTGTTTCCCTGTTTTAATATTTTTAATACTATGACATGTTCATAACACTCCATGCAAAAAGAAAATAAAACTTTATATTCCTGATAAAATAATCAGGTACTATAATAGCTTTTATGGTTAAAGACTTCAAATAAAATGAGTTATACATAAGGTCATAGGTCCCATGTGTCCAACTGACGGCTGCACCGTGAGACTGGCAAGGGACCTGTTACTTGCATAATCCGGGATCGCCAACTCAGGCTATATGGGCACCTAACTCGCTTCCCTGTGGATGACCCTGCCCACCAGGTTGTCTCTTTGCGAGACAATCCTGGGTGGAGGAGGCCTGTGGGACGACCCAGGAAGTGGGTGGTATGTAATAAAATCATAAGGTCACCAATGAATGTGAAATCATCATGCAGTCATTCATAGTTTGGGGAAACAAGAAAACGTGTAATTTTTAATGAAGGCGAGGAGGGGCAAATGTATCGTTGGTTATTGTTGTTTTTCTCATTATTATTGTTGTTGTTGCTGTTGTTATTATTATTGTTGTTATTTTGTTGTTATGATTATTATCATTATTATTGTTGTTGTTATTGTTATTGTTGTTGTTATTGCTGTTGTTATTGTTATTATTGTTATTGTTATTTTTATTGTTATTATTATTGCTATGCCAGTGGGTCTTTGTCCCTGTGCGAAACATGTGTTAACATGAAAAGGATGACCTGGGCATGTGTTAACATGAAGGGACCTGGGCAAACATGACGCAGCTGGCTGTGAGCAGAGGAGCGGAGGAACAAGCCAAGAGAGGGAGTTGGGTGCTGCTCCTGTGAAGACCTCGTGTGTGCCCTTGTGACCTGATAAACTTTGTGTTGCCCTGTTATAAGCTGTATTGTGCAGTGTGACATGTTGGTTTCCCCCTGTATTGTGCCTATAGAAAAGTGTACGGGTAAATAACTTGTGTAAATAAAGGAAAGACTGTCATTTTGTGTTTATTTCGTGCCCTGCCTCGCCACGTGGCGTTTCCCCTCGTGGTGTTCTGGGACGCTGTGGTGCTCGGTGCCTCTTGAAGCTGTTCAGTGTTCACGACCCTGTGGATAGCACGCTGTCTGCCTAGCCTGCCTTGTGTTGGTGGCAGAGAGACGAGGCGGCCGGCGTAACAAATGGCTGTGTTTGAGTCATGAGTGTTCCATGAGTGTTGCGAGCTGTTAGGGGTGCGCAAGACACGGACGACACCCCTCCATCCACAGTCCGATGGTATGGTGGAGCGGTTTAACCGTACCCTTGCTCAACAGTTAGCCAAATATTGCAGGGAAAGTCAGGAAGACTGGGACGTCAAGCTGCCTGCCATGCTCATGGCCTACCGGTCTGCTGTGCATGAGGTAACAGGCTTCACACCTGCTCGACTCATGTTTGGCCGTGAGCTCAGGCTATCAGTGGATTTGGCCACAGGGCGGCCACCCGACGTGAACTTGCCAACTGTCACATCCAGCTATGCAGTGGCACTGCAGGAGAACCTGGCGGAGGTGCACCGACGAGTGCGTGGCAAGCTCAAGGTAGCCGGCCATGCCATGAAGGAGACCTATGACCGGCGCATGAGGGAAGTGAGGTACAACATAGGTGACAGAGTGTGGCTGCATAACCCGCGTCGGAAGCGAGGGCTCTCGCCGAAGCTACAGAGCGCCTGGGAAGGGCCATACACGGTGGTAGCGGCCCTCTCTGATGTCACCTATCGAATTCGCAGAGGGCGAAAACGACCGTCGGTTGTCCACGTGGACCGGCTGCGGCGTAACAAATGGTGTCAGGAGCGGGATTTGTGATATTTGATCAGTGAGATCGCCAATTTATCATGTTCTCCAAAGATGGCAGCAGCCATGAGGGAGAGGAGGCTATGACTGAGGCAGGCACGAGTGAGGTGAAGCCGAGCCAGATGGACCTGATCACTGCCATGCTGGCCGGTATGAGGGAGGAAATGGCACAAAGGGCAGAAGAGCAGGCACAGAGGGCACACGAGCAGGCGCACCATCTCGCAGAAGATGCAGGCAAGGGAATGGCCGCGGAACAGTTTGCCAACTTGTTGAGGTGCTACAGAGCAATCTTGCATCTGTTGAAGATGGAAACTCAGCAGTACACCAAACAAGGCCTGCAACAGCGTGAAGGAGTGAACTGATGGAGGAGGTGCAGGATCTGAAGGGCGGAGGATTCAGGGCCTGAGGGAGGGAAGTTGAAGGAGGAAAGGTGGCGTCATGAGTAGTTAACGTTGCAGCAGAGAAGGCAGACGAGGTTCGGCAACGATGCCAGAGGGTCAGATTTACTGGGGTTGCTGAGGTCCGTGGCAGGAAACCCACGGGCCTCGCAGCGTCGTGTCGGACGCAGTGGTCGCCTGCAAGAAGAATGGGGGACCCATCGGAAAACCGCTCCTTGGGGTATAGGTGCGGCAAACTCGGACCTGGTCAACCCGCCTCGTGACTCCTCACCCCTTCACTCCCCCCCCGGGCGTGTTAGTTCACGGGCACGCGTTCTCCACCCGCAGCCCCTCAGCGCTCCACGACATTCTGTGAAGCGTAGCCAGCTGGTACGAAGGGAAGGTGGCCTGGGAGGTATATGTCGCCCAAATTTTGAAATGCTGGCATCTGCCAGGGCTGGAGCCAGGAAGAGGACAAAAGGGGCCCTGCAGCTGGTAACAGCGATAAGGGGCCCTGCAGTGGGAAGTGTGGGGCATCTGCCGGCATCCCAACAGGCCTCTACACCACGTGGCGGAGGCTTTGAAAAGCCGTTTCGGGCCACCACCCCAGGCCGAGGGATTACGGGCGTGCTTGAGAAGCGGACTCGTGAGCGTGGCGAGACACTTCCCAGCTGGCGCAGGATGTGGGAAGGCGCTGGTAAGGAGGTCGTACCCCGCGGCTGCGGAAGAGATGGATCGTGGTCCATGGCCCGCGATTTCTTTTGTTGACGTTTTGCAGGACCAGCAGCTGCCAAATCTACGTCAATCAGGCACCACCTGAGGACCTGAGGTGGCGCTGGCGAGGGCCTTGGAGTTCGGGCTTCCTGAAGGAACCAGTGGCCTAGGGCCAGCTGCTCACCCCGCCTGACCTCTGGGGCCGGAAAGGGCTAAGTGGAGAAGGTAGTATGAGGAAGGGAGCCTAGCACTTTCCAAGGCTTGTGTTGGGGCTGCAGTGAGGAAGGGCACAGACAGTAGTCGTGTCGGAGGGAGCGGAGAAAACACATCTCTCAAACCGGACGGATTCTGATGCTTCCAGCAGTTGCTGGAAGGCTGTGGCAGGTATGGTCAACAGCCGAGGCTAAGGAAGTGGTACAAGGGGGGGCGGAAAACTCGGACAGCTGGAGAAGGGGGGCGAAACCCAGCCGTCCTCGGTTCCCGGGCCCCGACTTGGGTAAGCTGCCATCGAACCAGCATGATGCAGGTGAGGGCCAGTAGATGGAATGCCTGACAGTGGACCCTGGGGCCGAGAAAGACCCTAGTGCGGCCTGATATGTGGCCACTATGCGACTTCAAGGACGCACCACAGAGATGTGTGGTGTCATGGGGCATTGTGTGCAGCTTAAGGGGGCCAGTGGAGGCTCGTATTGGCGTGGAGCACGGTGCAGCGGCTGCCTGTGTTATGTGGCAGATCTGGACGAGCAATGCTTGCTTGGGCCTTGACTACCTGACGCGAGTAAGGCGGTTCGACTTGGACAGAAGCTGGGAGGGTGCATGGTGAAGATGTGCCCTTGCTTCCAGAGGTGGGTGTGTGCAGAGGTAGTTACGGTTGAGCGACTGCACCTTGCCCCCAGGACAGAGTCTAGAATCGGTATCGACTAGTCAGAGTGATGCATGGAGTAGAGGGCCTCGTGGAAGCCCATCCAAACCTGCAGCGGCTGATGCGTAGCGGTTGGGCGGAGCCTTGTTGGCACCAGGGGAGGGGTTAGTTACAGTGTTGGTAGCTAACTTCTACAATAAGGACCCTGAAGGTGCCAGCTGGGCAACGCTGGGCACTTGTGAGGAAGTGGAGCGTCCAGAAGAGTCATCGGGGAGCGATGAGTTTGGTTGGTGTGGGGCCGTTGCCTGACTTCCTCGAGGACTTGGCTGTGGCGTTACCATGAGCCAGGAAGCTACTCCTTGGCCATGCGTGAAAAAGATGACGTTAGCCCCAGTCGCGGCCGATGAGGACGTAGCAGACGCTGACCGAGATGAGGACGAGCATTGCGGTGAGGGTGATGTACACAGGGACGTCAATAGTGACCATGAGCAAGGTCTTCGGGGCAGAAGATACCCTCTGGGTTTTACCACTGCCAAAGCACCTCCGCCCACACCTCTCTGGAGCGACCCCAGGAGAGCGAAGAAAGCCGCTACTGGATGAAAGATTTTGGGT
>NC_051386.1:27126608-27149108 GCF_015228065.2 Penaeus monodon | reverse complement strand
TACCAGGCAAGGTTCTCGCCCACATTCTTCTGAAACGGATCCGCAACCACCTACTGAGGCACCAGAGACCGGAGCAGTCTGGATTTACTCCTGGCAAGTCCACAATTGACCGTATACTAGCGCTTCGAGTAATTGTGGAACGCCATCGTGAGTTTGGTCGTGGGTTGTTTGCAGCCTACATCGACCTCAAGAAGGCGTTTGACTCGGTGCATCGGGAATCGCTATGGGAGATCCTGAGGCTCAGGGGAATTCCGACACAGATTATTGGCCTGATAGCAAGCCTCTATACTGGTACTGAAAGTGCTGTAAAGTGTGGTGGGGGTATGTCGAACTTCTTCCCTGTTAATTCAGGGGTGAGGCAAGGCTGTGTCTTTGCACCCACACTTTTCAACACTTGTATGGACTGGATAATGGGCAGAGCTACTAGCCAAAGTCAGTGCGGAGCAACACTAGGCAATATTAAGGTCTCAGACCTTGACTTTGCCGATGATGTTGCCATCCTATCTGAGTCCTTGGAGTCACTTGTGGCGGCTCTTGATGCATTTAGCAATGAGGCGAAGCCCCTAGGCCTAGAGGTCTCCTGGACCAAGACCAAGATTCAGGACTTTGGGGGCCTGTTAGGGGATCCCGTTCAGTCGATCCATCATTTCGACGAGAACGTTGAAGTCACAGAAAGTTTTACATACCTTGGTAGCGTAGTCCATATCTCTGGGTTGTCAGACCAGGAAGTCAGTAGACGGATTGGTCTGGCAACAGGAGCCATGAACTCGATCAACAAGAGCATTTGGAGATGTCGGTACCTATGCAGAAGGACCAAGCTGCGTGTCTTCAAGGCCTTGATACTTCCAGTTTTGCTCTATGGAAGCGAAACCTGGACGCTATCCAGTGCGTTGGAGTCTCGCCTTGATGCCTTTTGTAAGAAGTTCCTTTGCCAGATCATGGGGTACAGTTGGTAGGACCACGTGTCCAACTGGCGGTTACACCGTGAGACTGGCATGGGACCTGTTACTTGCATAATCCAGGATCGCCAACTCAGGCTATATTGCCACCTAGCTCGTCTCCCTATGGACGACCCTGCCCATCAGGTTGTCTCTCTGCGAGACAACCCTGGGTGGAGGAGACCTGTGGGACGTCCTAGGAGATCATGGCTTGGGCAGCTCGACGAGACCTGTCGCGAGGAATTAGAGATGGGCCGTGTGCCTGCCTGGAGACTCGCCTCGAGGGATCCTCGTGGCTGGAAGCGAAGGGCGGATGCGGCCATGCGCCCCCGTCGACGTTAGCCCCTTGATGATGATGATATATATATATATATATATATATATATATATATATATATATATATATATATATATTATATATATATATATATATATATTATATATATATTATATATATATATATATATATATATATTATATATATATATATATTATATATATATATATATATTTCATGAATGAATGAAATGTGTGTGTGTGTGTGTGTGTGTGTGTGTGTGTGTGTGTGTGTGTGTGTGTGTGTGTGTGTGTGTGTGTGTGTGTGTCTGATGAACTAAAGGGGGGGAGTTGGGAGGAATCCTCAGTTTGCTGAGGGGAAGAGGAGCTAAGGGTAGCTAGCTACCTAGAAATTCAAAAAAAGAGGTAAGTGTAAAGTAGGGGGGCGAAACTCCTTGTGTGGTGTTTTCTTTGTTTACAGTGTGGGAAGTGTGGTTTGTTTTCTTTTATTTTTATTTTTACCGGAGCCAGTTTGGATGAGCAGGAGACACCTTTTTTTTTTCTTTCTTTCTTTCGCCCGCTATGGATTATCATAATAGGTGTGAACCCATTATGATAATGATTTGAGTTTGGTGGGTGTTGTGCAGTATGAAAAGCGTTTGAGTTTCTTGAGAGCTGTGCTTGCTTGTTTTACTCGGTGTTGTGTGTGTGTGTGAATACCGTTTCTCCTGAAGTGTAAGCCTAGAATGTTTCCTGTGGTTGCGTATGGTATGTCTGTGTTGTTTATTGTGAGTGGAGGTGGGTTGCGTCTGGCCATTGGTATGACTGTGAATTTGTTTGTGCTGGTCTGTATCTTCCATTTGTTTTCGTATGTGTTGATCGTGTTTATGGCTATTTGTGTGGCTGCTTTCATGATGTTTTTGGACTTGGAAGGATGTGATATGATTTGTGGAATGTCGTCTGCGTATGAGATGTAGTTGCTGTAGGGTGCTGGGGGTGGTAGGTTGGCAGTGTAGAGGATGAAGCTGCCCTGTGGAACTCAACTTGTGAGATGAATGGGGGGACCTAGGTGAGAACCAAGACGGATGGAGGCTGTCCTGTTGTCCAGGAAGTTGCATAAGAGGTGTGTGAAGTGTGGAGGTAGTTGTAGCTGTGTTATTTTGTATTTGAGGCCGTCATGCCATACCTTATCAAAGGCCTTGGTGACGTCTCGAAGTATGATGTTGGTTTGGTGCTTGTTTGCGAAACTGAGAGCGATCTCCTCGTAAGCGAGGGCGATTGCGCTCCCAGTCCCTCTGTGAGGGCAAAAGCCATGTTGCCTAGGGTTGTGTATGTTGTTGTATTCAAGGTGTGTTTTAAGTCTGTGTGTGATGATCCTCTCAAGCAACTTCCCGGGAACTTCCAGCAGTGAAATGGGCCGGAAGCTGGTCACCTCGTGAGGTGGCTTTCCTGGCTTGGGGATGAGGATGATTGATGCATTTTTGAATTTGGTGGGGAAGTGTCCTGTTGCCAGGGCAGCGTTGAAAATGTGGCGAAGTCTGGAGAGCATGATGGGTGGAAGGTGTTGCATGATAAGCTTGTTGATGTTGCTGTTTCCTGGTGTTGTGTTTTGTGATCGTGTGTGTGCATATCTCATGTCTTCTGGTGTGATGGGGTGTGATAGAGGGTTGTCTGGTGTGAGTGTGTTGAGTGATATTGTTTGTGATGGGAGAGTCAGGTGTTGCAGGTGTTGTGGTGATTGTGTTACCTCGGCTTCTGTGTCTGGGTCAAATGTTGCGTTTTCAGCAGGGGAGATTTGGAAGTTCTGTTGCCAGAACTCACTGTGGACAGCTTCCATCCCTTCTGCTGTCTATCTTTTGTCTGCTGGTGTTGTATATATATATGTGATCGTCTGTCTGTTCGATCCTATGAGTCTCCTGTGTTTCCTCCAGAAGACCTTAGGATCTTTTATGTTGTTGCATAGTTCTCTTGTGAGTGTTTCCCATTGTTGGTTGCTCATGTGTTTTGTTTCGTTGGTGAGTTGTATTTGAATTTTTCTGTGTCGTGTTCGTAGTTCTCTGTTCCATCCTTGTGTTTCAGCAAGTTCCCGAAGGTGTCTGTATTGTATTTATAGTGTTTTTAGACGATATGTTTCTCTGTAGTGTACAAGTGTTTTGAATGTTGTTTTAGGAATGTTTGCCTCTCAGGCAGTCTGTATGTCTGCGTACCACTGGTTAAGGCGGTGGTCTATGGTGTGCGTGGGTTGCCCTTCGAGATCTGGAGTGTGTGTGTGTTCAAGTGCTTGTTTAAGCCCTTCCCAGTTTGCATGATTAAGGTTCTCTCGGGGCGGTGTAGGTATCATGATGGGGTTGGTGGAGAGTGTATCACGGGGAGGTGATCACTGGATGTGACATCGTCTGGGGTTATGTGGTAGTTTAGGTTTGCCTTTGTGTGGTGGAGCTGTTGGTACGTATGAATGTTGGTGCGTCTGGGTCTGTTTGGTATGTAATGTTTGTGTAGATCCATTTTATTGTGCCGCGTTGTATTTCGTGTGCCAGTTGTAGTTTGTTGAGGTGTCTGTAGCGTGAGGGCTCCGCGGCGAGAAGTGGATGCCATATGTTTTTGGGTTGAGGTCGTAACCGTCTCTATGGCGAAGGGTCTGATCATCGACCTCTGAGTCTGTAAGATCGTCTGTGTGTTTGCGGTGTACAAGTGCTGTTTTGGGTTAGACTGATTGTGTTCGCTGTGGTTTTGGTGACTGTTTGGGTGTGTGTGGTCGTGCAGGTGATTGTGTAGGTGTCGGAGTTAGTGTTGGATTTGGTGTTGGTTTCCTTTGTGGTGCAGTGAAGAGTTCAGGCTCTGGCTCGTCCTGTGGGCCGAGATCTGGGTGCTGTGGTGATATTGTGGTTTGTGTTAGAATGGTTTCTGTTGTGGTGTTAAGTGTTTGTGGTGGGAGAACTTCGAAGATCCCCCAGGAGACCCCGTTCCCGAGATCGAGTTCTGGCAAGTTATTCTGTTTTAAAACCTTTTTGGCGTGGTGTCTAAAGCCGAGACCTGGCTCCATGATATTTTGTAGGTGGGTGTGTATTAGTGCCGTCATGACTCCTACAGATAAATCATGGGGTAACTGTAGTATCACTTGGGGTTCTTTTTTATCTTTCTCCTCCTCCTTTATTTCTTTCATGAGTGGTTTAAACCACGCATTTTGGGTGGCTGCAATAGTTTGTTTTACAGTGTGTTCTGCAACCTTTTTTATTGGGATTTCTTTCTTTTCTTCCTCTTTTTTGTTTTTTTCCTCTCTTGTTTTCTTCATAGCTTCTCCCCTGTGGGGGCAGGAATTGACCAGGGTCCGGTGTGCTTTCCCGCAGTTTAGGCATCTTTTCACTTCTGATTTACAGTCCCTGTAATTGTGGTTGTTGGCCCCACACTCCGAGCAGAGCTTTAGTTTTTTCTCCTTGTCAGGGCAGGTGGATTTTTAGTGACCGTATTTATAGCACTGCACAATATTTGTGAACCTTTCAGGTTCGATCTGTCTGGGGCTAATGTATATGTTGAACATATATAGCCCTTTTTCCTGAATATTGGCTGCAGTTTGGTGGTCTGAAAACTGTACTTTTACTAGGTAACGGTTTTTCATTATGAAAATGTTCCCTATTTTAGTGTTAGGAAGGTTCCTTTCAAGCTCTTCTTTAATGTCATCTGGTGTTTCTTTCACTAGTTCCCTGTCCAGTTAATTGAAAACTAACGTGAGCTTTGCTTTCAATTCCGGAGGCATTTGGGGTTCGAATCCTTTTTTTTTTTGAGTGAGTCTATGGTTTTAGGAGAGAACATTGCTTCTGCGTTGGCTTCATGACTCATCAGGAAGGAGTCATGGGTGGTGATGATTCGTAGCGTTCTGATTTCGTCGTCGAAGAGGGCTTGCAGGAGGGCTTCCCTATTTGAGGGAGAGGGTCGCCCATTGCTTGGAATTATTTTAATCCACATGGGGACATGAGTGATGGGAGTGACGTGATCTACGCCACTGACCCAAAGGAGGACAGGAATTACAAACCCACCCCCGTCCCCTCTTGAAGGGGCTGTAGAGGACGTATGGGTGTTCCTGCTTTGGTCAGTGGTGACCCTTTTCAGGGACCTATCCCTAGCCCTACACTCTAGAGTTGCAGGTTTATGGAGACCTGCGATTTTCCTGACCCTGCAGCCTGTCCCTCTCAAGAGGAAGATCCAGTGGAGTTCTCCGGTTCCTCTCAAGAATCGAGGCTTTGTACTTGATGATGCTCCCTGGTCCCAATCTGCTACAAGGGGGCTGGGGCTGCACACCTCTCCCAGGCGAATACTAGAGTCACAAGAACACTCATGGGCCCAGGAAGAGTACAAGAAAAGGATATATATATATATATATGTATATATATATATATATATATATATATATATATATATATATATATACACATATATACATATATACATATATATATATATATATATATATATATATAATATATATGTATGTATGTATTTATGCGTCAAACCTAGCAGCCACAACTTATAGATCATAGACAGAACAGCATTATACAGCCAGTCGGTGAGCCCGCTCCCCGACTTCCCAGATACTGCTATCCTGAGCTAATCTCTTTGTTGTGCCCTCGCTCACAGCGTGCTTGCAAGCTCTTTAGCTACAAACACCCAGTTTTGACTAATGGTAACATTCATGTTACTGAGAGCTAAACTTGACAAGGTGACATACAGACAGCTCCGTCAAGCCATCGTGGTCTGCCGCGACCTTGACCAGGCTAGTTTGTGTGTCACAAACTACCCTGCTATTAGGTCGTTGTTTGGATACAACAGGCCTGAATAAGCGTTAAGTTCGGCTTCAACACCTCTATTCAGAGCCCGGGATAAAGCACTCTTGGACCTTATCTCTTACCACTAAATACTTCCCCTTTCTTCCGTGCACTCTTCCTGGGCCTACGAGAGTTCTTGTGACTCTAGTTTTCGCCTGGAGAGGTGTGCAGCCCCACCCCCCTTGTAGCAGATTGGGACCAGGGAGCACACCAAGTACAAAGCCTCGATTCTTGAGGGGAAACCCAGAGAACTCCGCCAGATTTTCCCTCTTGAGAGGGTCAGGCTGCAGGGCAGGGAAATTGCAGGTCTCCAAAAACCTGCAACTCTAGAGTGTAGGGCTAGTGATAGGTCCCTGAAAAGGGTCACCATGACCAGTAAAGGGAAAACACTCACACGACCTCTACAGCCCCTTCAAAAGGGGACAGGGGCAAGTCTGTAATTCTGACACCCCTTTGGGTCAGTGGCGTAATTCACAACCCCACCTCTTCCCTCATGCCTAAATGAGGTTTAAAGATCAAAATAACCAAGGGGGGAAACCCTCTCCTTACAAGAGGGAAGCCCTATACAAGCCGTTTTCGATGCTGAAAAAAGAAACGTGAAGGATATCACCGCTCACGACCACTTCCTCATCATCTGCCAAGATGAAACAAATGCCGAAGCTTTATTCACCACAACTGCACTGACCACTCAAAGAAAAAGGTTTCGAAACCACTCAGGGACTCCAGGGCTGAAGGCCAAGCTAACGCTAGCCCTAAAGCAGCTGGACAGAGAGCTGGAAAAGGGAAAAACCCCCAGAATCTATAAAAGAGGAACTTGAGAGAAACCTGCCAGGCACTCAAATTGGCAACATTTACATCATGAAAAATAGATCCCTGATAAAAATCCAATTACAGCCCACCAGACCGCTGCCAAGATCCAAGAAAAAGGGCTATACCTCTTCAACATTTATATCAGCCCAGACAAATAAAACCCAGAAGGGTTCACCACAATGTGCAATTATCCATTGTTACCGCTACGGACATTGCAAGAACTGTCCAGAAAAGAAAAAAACGGAAATTATGTCAGAGTGGGGTCCAATCCCCACAATTTCTGAGACTGTAAGTCTCAAACAAAAAGGTACCTAAACTCCCGGTGAAGGACACCGAACCATGGCCAACTCTTGCCCACAAGGAGGCAATGAAACAAAACAAGAGAAGAAAAACCCAAAAAAAGAAGAAAAGTCATCCAATCAAAAAAGTAGCCGAGCAAACAGCTAAACAAACAATAACCGCCACCCAAAATGCATGGCTAAAACCCTGATTAAAGAAATTAAAGAAAAAGAAAAAGAAAAAAAAAAGAACCACAAATAATCCTACAACCTACCAGATGACCTCCCCGTAGGCTTTCATGACTGCATTGATACATGCTCACCTCCAAACATCATGGACCCAGGACTTGGTTATAGACACCACATTAAAAAGTCCTTCAAAAAAACAATCTCCCAAGATCTAGACCTTGGAGAGGGGATTCCTGGGGGATCTTCAAATTTCCCTCCACCAAATACAGTAAACCCCACACAGAAACCATTACAAACACAGACCAAAATCCACCACGCCACCCACAAGGGATCTCGACCCACAGGACGAGCCAAAAGACCGAAATCTTCACTACACCACAAGGAACCAATACCACACCAAACCCAACACTAACTCCCAACCCACACAATCACCTGCACGACCACACACACCAAAACACGCTACGGACACCTCAACAGACTACAACTGGCACACGAAATACAACGCCTTACAATAAAATGGATCTACACAAACATCACATCCCAAAAACCGCATTCACGAACAAAAATCACACAACACTTACATGTAGGAAACATCTTCATCCAGCCAATATGATTGAGAAACTAAAACATCAAGACCTTGAACACTACAGAATGGCTGTAAAACCCAAAACAAGTAACACCATGGCTGCAACACACACCACATTACACTCACGCCTCACAATCATTCAACATAATGTACACACAGGGACATACAGACAAAGACAAGAACCTCTGCAACCAGTACAGACAACACGCCCCTGATATCAACTCAAAACTCACACTCACTCAAACACCCAAAACAGTAAAAATATACAACTACAACACACACACATCTAACAAAACAAACGAGGACAAAGAGGGCATAGCCATTACCGTCAAACAACACATAAACATAAAATACTAGACACCTTCACCTCAGAACTCATGGCCATCGAAATAGACACCCTCATGGACCATCATCATCGCCCCCAAATACATCCCCCCACGCAGCCCTTTACATAAACCAACCTGACCTTTTTTCACTCTTGCGACACCAAAAACCAACATACATAATGGGAGATTTCAACGCACACCACAGACTTTTCGTTACAGAGACAAAATGCCGTCGGAAGAGGCCTCGCCTCACTCATCCCCGACGGAAAGACTCCCCACCTGGGCCCCAGACGCACCAACATTCATACGTCCCAACAGCCCTCCCACACCAGACATAGTTCTCGAACACACAGGCAAACCTAAACTACCACATAACCACAGATGATATCACATCCAGTAATCACCTCCCCGGATACTCACACTCTCCACCAACTCCATCATGATACCTACACGCCCCCAAAAGAACCTTAATCATGCAAACTGGGAAGGGCTTAAACAAGCACTTGAACACACACACACTCCAGATCTCGATGGGCAACCCACGCACACCATAGACCACGCCTTTAAACCATGGTACGCAGACAACAGGACTGCTGAAAGGCAAACATTCCTAAAAAAACATTCAAAACACTTGTACACTACAGAGAAACCATCGTCTAAAAACACTATAAATACAATACAGACCCCCTTCGGGAACCTGCTGAAACACAAGGATGGAACACAGAACTACGCAACAACACAGAAAAAAATTCAAATACAACTCACCAACGAAACAAAACACATGAGCAACCCAAAAATGGGAAACACTCACAAGAGAACTAAGCAACAACATAAAAGATCCTAAGGTCTTCTGGAGGAAACACAGGAGACTCATAGGATCGAACAGACAGACGATCAAATATATATATAAAACAACACCAACAGACAAAAGATAGACACAGCAGAGGGGATGAAAGCAGTCCACAGTGAGTTCTGGCAACAGAACTTCCAAATCTCCCCTGCTGAAAACGCAACATTTGACCCAGACACAGAAGCCGAGGTAACACAATCACTAAACATCTGCAACACCTGATTTTTCCCATCACAAAAAAATATCACTCAACACACTCCACACAGACAACCCTCTATCACACCCCATCACACCAGAAGACATGAGATAGCACACACACGATCACAAAACACAACACAGGAAACAGCAACATCAACAAGCTTTTCATGCAAAAACTTTTCCCCCCATCATGCTCTCCAGACTTCGCCACATTTTCAACGCTGCCCTGGCAACAGGACACTTCCCCACCAAATTCAAAAATGCATCAATCATCCTCATCCCCCAAACCCGGAAAGCCACCTCACGAGGTGACAGCTTCCGGCCCATTTCACTGCTGGAAGTTCCCGGGAAGTTGCTTGGAGATTATCACACACAGACTTAAAACACACCTTGAATACAACAACCCTAGGGAACACGGCTTTCGTCCTCACAGAGGACTGGGAGCGCAATCGCCCTCGCTTAAAGAGGGCGATTTCGCATCAAACCAACATTATACTTCGAGACGTCACCAAGGCCTTTGATAAGGTTTTGGGATGACGGCTCAAATGCAAAAAAAACACAAAATACAACTGCCTCCACACTTCACACACCTCTTTTGTAACTTCCTGACAACAGGACAGCCTCCATCCGCCTTGGTCCTCACCCAGGCCCCACCTTTATCTCACAAGTGGAGTTCCACAGGGCAGCGTCTTTCCCAACACTCTTTATCCTCTGCACTGCCCACCTACCCCCCAGCACCCTACAGCAACTATATGCATACGCAGACGACATTACACAAATCATATCACACCCTCCAAGTCAAAAACATCATGAAAGCAGCCACACAAACAGCCATAAACACGATCAAAACATACGAAACAAAATGGGAAAATTACAGACCAACAAAACAAATTCACAGTCATAACCCGTGGCCAGACGCAACCCACCTCCCACTCACAATAAACAACATAGATATACCATACGCAACCCCAGGAAACATGCTAGGCTTACACTTCAGCAGAAACGGTATTCACACACACGCCCCAAACCGAATAAACAAAGCAAGCACAGCTCAAGAAACTCAACGCTTTCATACTGCACAACACCACCAAACTCAAACTTACAAAACTTTCTGTAAGACCTATACTCGAATACACACCCATTCCATGATTGCAATCTCAAAAACACAAAAATCAAGATGTAATCCATACAAAACAGAGCACTGTACAAGACAGAATACGATACAGAATTACCGCACAATCACTACACCAAACATAAAAACATAGAACCACTGAACATACGCATACAAATACAAAAGCAAACGAACATGGGATCGCATACAACACAAACAACACAAACTACGACGACATCATAGGCAAACACACAAACACAAACAAATCATACATGGTGGCCCAGAACACTCCCCCTAATTAACGGAACCCCTCTATGCGAGCTAAATGCTTAGTTGGGGGGAAAAAGGGCTCCGATCTGCACACATTTCGTGCGTGCAAATCGAAGGATGTTCCCACCATTGCAAGAAGCTCACATTTTTGTATATACGTGTATTTTATTCTTGATCAATTTTCCGTTTGTATTTTCGGGTTGTAAATAAAATTTGCTCATTTCAAATTCACATCAACCCGCGCATCAAACCACAGCAAAGAAAAAAACCTCCGGACCCCCACATCACGCGCAACGTTCGTGTTTGTGTTGTGCTTGTGCTCGGTCGGAGGATGATTTCAAGCAAAGAAAACCACCATAATATCATGCCCATACCCCTCACCCCAACTACCTACCGCTGCTAAGGCGAAGAAGGTAAACATTCACGACATCATCACCACATATCACTACATCATGTTTTCATTCATCATACGTCACTACATTTCACAACATTACCTCTAACGAGTTTATGCGCTGGACACTCACCCTTCATCCATGTTTTATGTTAATGCCTTTTAATGTTTTTTGTCTTTGGTTTCCATTTCCCCATATGTTAGGCAAGATTACAACATGGACAATCTGCTGGGTGGGAGGGGCCCGGTGAGCACCGCCCACACGCGTGCTCACAGAGCAAAGGAGTCTCCCGCCCTAAACAGATCATCACACCTGTTCTCGTTATACTCTCGTATAATAAACAAGAGTGACCCACTGAACCTCGCTCTCAGCTCCTGGGAGCTGGAAGGGAGGCAGGCGAGGGTCTCACCTGCAACAGGATATCATAGCGGGTTCACACTTGCTATGATAATCCCTGGCAGGCGAAAAAAAAATTATCGTGTTATTACGTTATTTTGTTCTTGTTCTTGTTCATCTGTCCCCATTTAAATCTCTCATTACTGTGTCACAACTCCATGTCTCTGTTTCTCCATCATCTCAGTTTATCTCCATGTTCATTTATTCCTTGCACTATTTACCATCATCCCTCCTCGTTCTTATTCATGTTCTTATTTATCATCATCCCTCTTTTTAATTAACTTCTTCTTTACCATCATCCCTTCTCGTTCTATTTATGTTCACTCTCACCATCATCCTCCCTCATTCATTCTCATATCCCCGCTCTAGTTCTTCACCATCATCTTTACTCGTTTATTTATTACTGTCTTTTAAACCAACGTTGTTTTGTTCCCATGCTTTTGTTCTCCATTCTTCTCGTTTTAATAAACAAAAGAGGGACCCACTGAACCTCGCTCTCAGCTTCTAGGAGCTGGCAGGGAGGCAGACGAGGGTCTCACCTGCAATAGGCTATCATAATGGGGTCACACCCATTCGCCCTAGCGGGCGAAAAAAAAGAAGTGTCACCTGCCTATCCAACCTGGTTCCGGTAAAAAGAAAAAGGAAAAGAAAACAAACCACACTTCCCACACAGTAAACCAAAGAAAAAACTACGCAAGGGGTTTCGCCCCCCTATTTTACACTTATACCTTTTTTTCAATTTCTAGGTAGCTAGCTACCCTTAGCTTCTCTTCCCCCTCCTCAAACTGAGGATTCCTCCCCCTCCCCCCCCCCCGTTAGTTCATCAGAGTCGCAGTGGTAACGTGTCGGCCTCTCATCCGAGGGGTCGGCGGTTCGCGCCCCGCCCAGGCGCGAGAAGTTGCAATTGTCGCCCGGAGGTTACTGCTGTGGCTGGGCACCACGGCGGGTAAGGACTAGGTTCAGCCGAGTCAGCACCAGCTGCCACACGTGAGCGAGTCGACATTAGTCGACACAGGCCGGGCTCCCCTCATGGCACAGCCCGGGCGAGGCATATCGGACTTATATCTTATATGTATATATGTGTGTGTGTGTGTGTGTGTGTGTGTGTGTGTGTGTGTGTGTGTGTGTGTGTGTGTGTGTGTGTGTGTGTGTGTGTGTGTGTAGGGCTCTCAAGACCTCTAGGTCACAAGGTTTTTGTTGTGGGTTTCTTCTTAGAGAGAGATTTGACACCCTACGCAAGCTTGACCTTGGCCCTTGCGCTGTTAACTTTAGTTGTTATCACGCACAACTCACTTTGAGGCTAGTATTTTTAATTGTAGGCCAGAATGCTTGCAATTAAAAATACGAAGCACTGTGGCAATTAGTAGTTTTACTGCGAGGTGCCGGCCGAACTCATAAGGGTTAATCTCCCGTTCGGCACAGTTTAACCCCGACCGGCCCTAACATACAAAGACTGTTAATTGCCCAGTGTGTCTTCCTTTTTGATACCACTACCGCCCTTTCACCATCCTGTCAATTAGCGTCTACTCGACTTCCCTCCCTCATCTTCATCATCACCCTCGTGCTATGTATCCATGGGTCACGTAATCAAATTAACATATTCTGGGGAGCCCATCTCCTGTGAGGTGGCTCTCCAGAAAAATTTCTCCATCACAGAAGTTGCCGTGACTCACTGTTTTAAAGTTCACAGTGGTTATAAAGTTGTTGTTGCCAAGTCTAAACAACAGACCCCCTTCCTCTCCTCGACTGGCCAAAGGAAACTCGCCGAACAGGGCTTCAAACCCCTCCCTTCCCCTGAGACTAAGGCTAAATGCACGGTCGTGGCCAAAAAGATCGACAAGACAATCCTGCCACGATCGTGCGAAGTCACTGTCGTAGATGTATACAAACCTCCTGAGTCTCTAATCGTAAAGATCCGTTGCTCTGCGCCTGAGGAGGCACAGAAGCTCCTAACTCGTGGGATTGTGATGTTCAACATATCCGTCCCCACCTATAATGTGGAACCTGACAGCTTTATTCAGGTTGACCAGTGCTTGAAATGTTACAGATTCAACCACACAAAACACAAATGTACACACGAGCAGAGATGCAGCAGATGTGGCGAAACTGGACACTTCTTCGCCACATGCAACAAGTCCATCCAATGTTGCAACTGCGGGGGTAGCATGTCGCCGTCAGTGGGTCTTGCCCCAAACGCAAAGTAATCATAAAGACAAAAAGACAAGCACAAAAACAAAACAACAATCCAACCTACGCTTCAACACTCCGACCCTTACAAACATCTACACCCACCACAAAACGACCCAACACGATTCCCTCGGGAAACACAATGCTTCTACCACCTGTTTCCCCAAAACAACGCCTTCATACCTAACAACAACCCCAAAATACAGACCATACTACACGTAGCTATAATAGCTGCAAAATACGACGCCAAGAAATTCACAAACATACTCCCTACACTACTACAAAAAAACGGTTTCCCCAGCATTGTGATCCACGAGGAAATCTTTGAAGACGAGAACCTGTACATGCCAGATTATCACACACAAACAAACACAAACACCGAGGCCAGAGTGGCGACCACCACAGCCCTCTACCTATCATGCACACGTACTCCCACAACCACAACCACAACGCAAACCAAGAGAAACTGCACAAGAAAAAACTACAAATAACACAAACGATCACAAACGCAAACTTCCTTCACCACTTAACATGCACCAAAAAAAGACAAAAAAGACCCTCTGCCCACGGAAACCCCGGAGTCCTCCACTCCTCGTTGTTGTCATGACGACACCATCATCGGGGACTCCAGCAGCGCGGAGAGCCTCCACATCGACTTCAGTCCTGAGGTTGAAGAGGGGGCTACAGCGCTGCCTGTTCCCCTTAGGGACGTAGTTCCCGTCCTCCCCGTCAGGGGAGACTTGGGGAGACACGGTAGCGTCGGGAATTGGTTCGCCGATACCCGTGAATTCCGTGCCTCCCTCTCCCAGGAGTCCCTCCCGGACCCCGAAGAGACTCAGTCTGGGGCTCGTCCTCGACCGCGTTTCCGTGAGCAGCAAACGCCACGAAAAGTAGGTCACCGTCATCTTGACCTGCTCTTAGTGGCATGCTAACAATCGTTCAAGCGGATGTAAGATCATTTTATAACGTAAGACACATATTTTACGACTTCCTAGATCGGGAAAGTCCTGACGTCGTTCTTTTAAACTCTACCTCTATCACTAATTCCTATGCTATCAAACACTTCGGCTACACGTCACGAATATCACGAAACGGCTGGTTTGTAGGGTCCTGCATTCTCGTAAAATCCACCTTTCATTTCGAATTCATCTCACCTCCATTCATTCATCCTGATTTCATAGCTATTAAGCTCTTCACCCAGCAGGGCCCTATAATGATTGTCACTGCTTATATCAGACCTCGGTCAAACTTGCCCATTCACGATTTCAATAAATACGCGTGACCCGACCGGACCCGTTCCGACGCGCACGCCTACTAGCGTGATAGTCGTAATACCCGTCCCGATGGGGACGCCTACACACGTGCAATTTGTATCCCTGTATAGATGAATGTTTTTGAGCTATTTTGTATGAATATAAAAGTTAATATGTCTAAATATGATTATACAAATATATGTGTATATGAATAGTTCGATATACGTGTTTATTTGTCATGCTTGTGCTTGTTCGACGTGTTTTTTGCATAGGAGGGCCCGGACCCGCCTATACGCGTGAGGTCACCGGACCCGTCCCGACGGTCAACGTCTACCAGCGTGCTAGTCGTAATTTTACCCTTCCCGACGGGGACGCCTACACACGTGCAATTTGTTCGTACGGTGACGGGAGAGGACGGTCATTGCAGTAAGTATTTGAAAAAGGGAGAAGTAAGTTGTGTGGCAGCATGTGAAAGGGGGTGAGTGTGTGTAAAGTGTGTAAAGTGTGCAAGGGACTCGTACGGTGACGGGAGAGGACGGTCATTGCAGTAAGTATTTGAAAAAGGAAGAAGTAAGTTGTGTGGTAGTATGTGAAAGGGATAAGTGTGTGAGTGTATGTAAAAGTGTGTAAGTGACTCGTGCGGTGACGGGGAGAGGACGGTCACCGAGGAATCCCTGTTTTTGAAATGTTATTAGTAATTTCTTTATTTTTTTGTCTCTGAAACCTGACCTCAGCAAGTGTACTTTGTACTACTGTACTTTGTGTGTGTGTGAGAATGAGAGAGCGAAGATAGAGAGAGAGAGAGAGAGAGAATGTGCGTGTGTGTGTGTGTGTGTGTGAGAGAGAGAGAGAGAGAGAGCATGTGCGTGCGCGCGTGTGTGTGTGTGTGTGTGTGTGTGTGTGTGTGTGTGTGTGAGAGAGAGAGAGAGAGAGAGAGAGCATGTGCGTGTGTGTACGTGTGTACGTTTCTGCATGTGCGTGTTTTACGTGATTTTCTAGATCTTTTGGGGGACAATGATTGCCAGTAGAGTAGTTCAGCCATAGTTACCACGTTCCCCGAATTACCTCACGTGACTTTATCACGTGACTCACGTGACCCGACATGGCGAATCTGACTGGCTAATGCCTCTGAAAAATCGCAATAAAAGGCGACCCAGAGAGGAAGATAATCACTTGGATGGAAGAAGCTGACCTTGCAAAATGTCAAGACAACTTTCTGTACGCCGCGGCCGCAAGCCTAGGATGTCCCCTGCTGTTCGGGACCTCTCGTTCAGCGACGTTGATGACCCCCAACCATCGACGTCGGGACTCCAACGCTTGCGGAATGCCCCAGATCCTCTTCTCTATCTGTATTCTACAGACGAAGAGGATTATACACCTCCTCTGAAACTGTCTAGGACTATCGATCTCTCTGGTAAGTTTTCTTTTTTTTTACTTGTAAAAAAAACGTGTCGTTGGAACATTGACTTTGTTTCTGCATACCAAGACTATTTCCACAGAGAACTCACGTTTACCTTTGTATTTTTTTACAGAAGTTGAAATCTCCACTCGATTTGACGGTGACGACTCGGATTGGGAGGGATCCGAGTTCGACACCGATGAGTCGGGTGTGGACATAGTTTCTATGTATTTATTCTTTGAAAATGGAAAAAACACCGTGCTTTCAGGCATTTCATGCCTGAAGATGATTTGAAAATGATAAACTTTGATATATTTATGTAAATAATGTATATATTACCTATTACATAGACTTTCTATGTATTTGTATTTGAAATTTTGAAAAAAATAAAATTGACGTTTTACGCTGTTTCGATCTCACGCACAGACAAACCATTGACTAAATATTCTATCACTAAAATATGTGATATACACGTAAATTGGACTTTATACTATTGTATAAGACAATAAAATCGTTCATAGGACATATAATAAAGATACAGTAAGTCTACAAACTTTTACATGTTTCTGAAGTACAAAAACTTTAGGTTGCGGTTACTCGCAAACCAACCATAGGAGCGCGCTGAAACTTCGCGTGCGTGATGAGACGGCCCGGGCGCGACGAACGCGCGCTCCCGTCTAGACGAGAGTTGCCTGCTTCTATTTCCCGTCCAGTTAGGTTTACAACATTGTTCCGATCCGGCCCTATAGGGAATATCATATTATAATAATCTCCCAGTCTTCATTGCCGGGGATGTCAACGCAGCACACACATAATTTAACCACGCATACAACAACGCACACGGCAGACAGCTCTTGTCTATTTTCGAAACAAAAAGACTCCACTACATCGGACCCGACTTCTTCACTTCATTCACATCGAGAGGGAAGTGCCGCCCTGATCTCGTTTTCGGGAACAGAGCGGCACTCCCCTACCACACACACTTACAACCCGGCCCGAACTTCGGTTCTGACCACATACCCGTCATCATAAAACTTTCAATGACACCTCTACTAAACAAAGAAACAACATCCTTCAGGTACAAATAAGCAGACTGGGATGACTTTAAATCTTACCTTGCCAGTCAAAATTTTAACTTTAATCTTGAAAGAGAAAACATTCTCGAAGTAGATAGGCATTGGCATAATCTTTTCGCTCGGATATCAGCAGCAATGCGCCGCGCTATACCGCGAGAGCGCTATAAGATCAGAAAATCATTCCATCCAAGCGAGAGAACCAAGCGTCTCCTGACCTGCTACAGGAATCGTTTCCTTCAAAATTTAAATCACTTACATCGAGTTCGGTGGAACCTCACTATCCTCAGAAATCACGTCATAAATAGTTTTGATAATGACCACAAAATTCATTGGCAAAATTTAATTAAACAAACAGAATCTATGAGAGTTCGCACTCCACGAGAATTTTGGCAATCAATTAGACAATTAAAAGGTAGTAACTTCCCCCCTTTCACTCACCTCCTCAAGGACAACAATCAATTTTCAGATCCCGTGGAGGTTATCAAAAGTTTTCATGACCACTGGTAAACTGATTTCTATCCTCATAAACCCCACCCTCTTTTTAATGAACATTTTCAATCCATCAACACCTGGAGCCAAGACCACAGGACAGAAACAGAACCAGAGCAGATTATCCACCTGGATAATCTGGACGACACATGCGAGCTCCGGGCGCGAACCGCCGACCCCTCGGATGAGAGGCCGACAAGTTACCACTGTAAGGATAAGTCCGATATGCAAAGCTTAGCCTCGCCCGGGCTATGCCATGAGGGGAGCCCGGCCTGTGTCGACTAATGCCGACTCGCTCACCTGTGTCAGCTGGTGATGACTCGGCTGAACCTAGTCCTTACCCGCCGTGGTGCCCAGCCACAGCAGTGACCTCCAGGCGACAGTTGCAACTTCTCGCGCCTGGGCGGGGCGCGAACCGACGACCCCACTGTACTAGCCCGGAGGCTTACCACTGTACTAGCCCGGAATGTTAAGTTAAGATGCGTTAGCTTCGGCGCTTTTTACTATAAACTCGGCACCCGCGCGGCCGATCACGTCGCGGCGCGATTGTTGCCGGGTCTCGCGAGTGCGAGTGTCGAGCGCCGAAGTTATCGCCTAAACTTTTTTAAGTTTTTTATTTTCTTATGTTTGTGTTTGCGTTGTTTTTTAATTTTTCTTTCGTTTTGTTTTAGTTTCTTGTTTTTAACTTTGTTCTCTTTTGGTTTTTGTAGTTTTAGGTGTACACAAACACCTCTTTTAATTGCCTCCTTAAATAAACAAACTCCCCTAAAGAGAGCCCTATCCCGTTTTTAATTAACTCCCTTCCTCTCCCACTTCCTCTTTCCGTGTGTCACACAACCTCGCCCTCGCCTCATCTCATTATCCTTCCATAGCACCAGTGTCCCCCATCCAAATCCTTACCTTCATCTCACTGGTTTTGGATTCCGACACGTGGCATCTGCCGCCTGCACCCTGCCATGACCGCGGCTCCTTTAGCGTAAGGAGTGCCAACACGCGAGTGGGGGAGTAGATGTCATGGCCAGTGATGTTAACCCAAACGTGGTGAAATCGTCAGAGCGCGTCTCCCTGGAAGTCCTGCCGCCGACAGGGAGAAATCTCTGCTCGACGCGGGCAAGGGAGATTAGCGATCTCACACGTACTTCAACCTGCAGCCTCATGGTTAGCCGAGGGCACCACCGTTTCCATGGGCGAGAAGTCCGTGCACGGTGGCGCCTCCGATGGCGCCGGACAGGCCGCCTTTACCGGTCCCAACCTCCCTCGTTAGCCGAGTACTTCCGCAGTCCGGTCGCGACGGCCTCGCCGACCCGTGAGTTCGCTGCCCTGCTATGCCAGGGCAGCGCAAACCACCGATGGCGCGAGGCCTCCCTTACCGACCTTTGTCCTCCTTTCCTCCTCCTGTCAGCTATGCCCCCAACTTTTACCCCGCATGTTGGGTTAAGCCCCGACTTTTTTCTCTCTCACTAAATCATCTTTTCGATCCCTCCCTTATCCGTCCCCTCTCCCATCTTCTTTCCCCCCGGTAACGGGTCTTTTCTTTTAACTTTGCCTTTGTATGTGTGTGTGTGTATGTGTGTGTGTGTGTATGTATATATATATATATATATATATATATAGATATTAATAATATATAATATATATACATATATATATCATATATATATATATATATAGTATATATATATATATATATACATATATACATATAAATATATATATATATATATATATATATATATATATATATATATATATATATATATATATATATATAATATTATATATATATATTTTATATTAATTAATATATATATTATAACACTAATATATATACTTTTAATATACACACACACACACACACGCACACACACACACACACACACACACACACACACACACACACACACACACACACACACACACACACACACACACACACACACACACACATGTTGTTTGAGATTTGCGAAGTTCTGGCTTCGCCCGGGCCTTTCACTTATGGCCCGGCCTGTGTCAGCTTTTTATGGCTGTCTCATTTGGTTCTCTAACACTCGGTGCTTACCGTGGCGGTGAGATTGCCAGCAGGCGCTCCTGTAGCCGCGGTGTAAGCATCTCGCATAATCTCTATACCAGCACGACGGATGTGTTCTGCGGGCCTTGTCTCAGGAATTGCGTATGCGCACAATTCTCTAAGTAATGTATAAGTGTGGCGTTCGGCTAGCCGCAATGCATGCAACACCTCTCTTCACGTTCTATTGTTTGTATGATCTGCCATGCACAGTGGTAACCTAGGCACATTCTGTGCAGAATGACTTCGGTACCTCTGTTGTTCATTTCAGAGAGAGCAAGTGGTGCATAGCCGGTGGTGTTTGAGTACCAGCTGGCCGAGGGGGAGGATCTCGTTTCCTCTCTGTGAAGCTGCAGGAGGAAGGAGGTTGCCATCACTGTACACTTCTTCCTAAGTAATTTTCGGCTCTGATGTATTATTAACTTCGGCTAGTCTGTCAGCAAGCTCATTCCCTCTGATCCCTATGTGGCTGGGAACCTAGGTTATGATAATTCTTCTACCCTGTGCAAGAATCCTCTGTGCCAGTGTGAGAATGGTAGTCAGAAGGTAGATATTGTCAGTGGGTGAGTGCTGCTGAAGACAGTCGATGGCTCCTTTGGAGTCTATGTATGATCACATGTCCTTCCCTCACGGACGCGTGGCTCAGTGCTCCCATGATAGCAATTGCCTCTGCCTGTAGCGAGGAGGCGTTGTCTGTTACCCTCATGGATATTGTGGCATCCCTTGCTGCGAAGCCGGCGTCTGATCCATCCATGTAGTATGTTCTGCTATCCGGAGGGGCGATGGTTGCAATGACCCTCTGGATTTCTGCCTTTAGGCTAGGCGTACAATATTCATTCTTTTTGGTTGCCATTCTCATGACCGAGAACTCTGTCGAGGTTTGTGCCCACGGCGGAGCTTCGACAGGGTGGGGTAAGTCCATGCCCTTGGCAAGAAGCGGTTCTTTGAGCTAATGGCATATTAACACCCTGGTTGTGTGAGACAGCCAGGAGTTATTTGCAAACAGCTCGTTAGCTTGTTCTAGGCATCAGATTATTTTATGTCTTAGGCTTGTATTCCTGGGAGCCTGGATGACCTTTGATAAAAATTATGCTGCCATTAGATCGATTTGTGAGGCCAAGGGGAGAAGCTTGCCTTGCCCACCTTGGGGCACCCAGAATGACCCTGGCAGCTTCGTTTTGGACTGTCTCCAGTTGATCTTGATATTTTCTCTGAATACCAATCAGAGCAAGGGAGGCATAGTCTACAATGGGCCTGACAGCATGTATATAGAATGATCTTAGTACTCTGTGTCTGGCCCCTATGCGTCCTCTACTCATTGCTCTCATGACGGACAGTCTTGATTTCGTTCGGTCAACCAGGTACTGGACCTCCTTCTGGAAGGAGAGAGTCCGGTCTATCTTTATCCCAAGGTAGAGGTAGTCCTGGACCCACTCCAAATCCATTCCCTTTTCAGACTTTGCCTTGAACCTCTGTCTCAGAGCCTGGCTTTAGATTTGGGTGCAGAGATCTTTAGGTCCTGTCCTCAACACTCCCCGGATACGAGGTCCAGACAACGCTGTGGCTTTTTAGGCAGTATGGTCCAGTGGAGATGATAGCAAGATCGTCTGCATGGAGATGATCTTGCACCCCACTGGGAGGTTTATGTTGAAAGGATACAGGACATTAAAGTATTAAATAGGGCTGGACTGAGAACCCCACTGTAGCGTTTCCATTCTCTAGTGGCATGTGCTGTGATAGGTGACCTTGGAACTTGACTCTGGCTGTTCTATTCCTAAAGCAGTCACCTATCCAAGCCAAGAGCTTACCTCTGATTCATTTTTGGATCAGACTCTCCTGAATGGAAGAGGAGTTGCTAATTCAAAAGCCTTCTCCAGGTCAAGGAATACTACCACAGATGTGCCTGTGCCTATTGTGCTCAAGAGCGTGGCTATGCTGTGCAATGTGCTCATGCCCCTGGTGAACCTGTAGAGGTGTTCATGCGGGTGTCCCATTTTCCATCAGAACCGGTTCAGAACCATCCTCTCGGCCGTCTTGGCCAGACAGCTGAGGAGAGGATTTGGGCGGTACTTCCCGGCTCCTTTGGTTTAGGGAAAATATTTGGGAAACCCTCTTCCAACTCTGGGGTAGAGTGGAAGTTTCCCCGGAAATGTTGATGAGTTGCAGGGAAGCAAGCTCCCCTACTAGTCCCAGGTGGGAGATGATGGTGGTACGAGATCCCATCAAGCCCGGGCTTGTTACAACTGTTATATATGCATTTCTTAGTTCCCTTAGAGAAAAGATTAACGTCTGATTATCGGGTTTAGCTGCCTTTTTCTCTGATATGATCAAGTCTGTCTGTTGGTAAGCATTCCTTGTCTTGCGCTCAGTGTCGGCTGGCGGCTGTTGCTACTTGTTCTCGTCTCCCGAGAACTTCGTGCGCCTAGTCTGTTCGCCCTCTGACTGGGGTTCCATGGTGCGTGCATCTCGGTCTGGCAGCCTGGTAGCCCGCTTGAACCGCATTGCAATAGCGCTCTGAGAGGGTGTATGGGGTGGTCGAAGGACTCCACCATTCCGGCCACTTTTCCCTGCCTGACTCTGCTGTCAGTCTT
>NC_051386.1:27110290-27121508 GCF_015228065.2 Penaeus monodon | reverse complement strand
TAATGACAGGATGGTGAAAGGGCGGTAGTGGTATCAAAAAGGAAGACACACTGGGCAATTAACAGTCTTTGTATGTTAGGGCCGGTCGGGGTTAAACTGTGCCGAACGGGAGATTAACCCTTATGAGTTCGGCCGGCACCTCGCAGTAAAACTACTAATTGCCACAGTGCTTCGTATTTTTAATTGCAAGCATTCTGGCCTACAATTAAAAATACTAGCCTCAAAGTGAGTTGTGCGTGATAACAACTAAAGTTAACAGCGCAAGGGCCAAGGTCAAGCTTGCGTAGGGTGTCAAATCTCTCTCTAAGAAGAAACCCACAACAAAAACCTTGTGACCTAGAGGTCTTGAGAGCCCTACACACACACACACACACACACACACACACACACACACACACACACACACACACACACACACACACACACACACACACACATATATACATATAAGATATAAGTCCGATATGCCTCGCCCGGGCTGTGCCATGAGGGGAGCCCGGCCTGTGTCGACTAATGTCGACTCGCTCACGTGTGGCAGCTGGTGCTGACTCGGCTGAACCTAGTCCTTACCCGCCGTGGTGCCCAGCCACAGCAGTAACCTCCGGGCGACAATTGCAACTTCTCGCGCCTGGGCGGGGCGCGAACCGCCGACCCCTCGGATGAGAGGCCGACACGTTACCACTGCGACTCTGATGAACTAACGGGGGGGGGGGAGGGGGAGGAATCCTCAGTTTGAGGAGGGGGAAGAGAAGCTAAGGGTAGCTAGCTACCAAGAAATTGAAAAAAAGGTATAAGTGTAAAATACGGGGGCGAAACCCCTTGCGTAGTTTTTTCTTTGGTTTACTGTGTGGGAAGTGTGGTTTGTTTTCTTTTCCTTTTTCTTTTTACCGGAACCAGGTTGGATAGGCAGGTGACACTTCTTTTTTTTCGCCCGCTAGGGCGAATGGGTGTGACCCCATTATGATAGCCTATTGCAGGTGAGACCCTCGTCTGCCTCCCTGCCAGCTCCTAGAAGCTGAGAGCGAGGTTCAGTGGGTCCCTCTTTTGTTTATTAAAACGAGAAGAATGGAGAACAAAAGCATGGGAACAAACAACGTTGGTTTAAAAGACAGTAATAAATAAACGAGTAAAGATGATGGTGAAGAACTAGAGCGGGGATATGAGAATGAATGAGGGAGGATGATGGTGAGAGTGAACATAAATAGAACGAGAAGGGATGATGGTAAAGAAGAACTTAATTAAAAGAGGAGGGATGACGATAAATAAGAACATGAATAAGAACGAGGAGGGATGATGGTAAATAGTGCAAGGAATAAATGAACATGGAGATAAACTGAGATGATGGAGAAACAGAGACATGGAGTTGTGACACAGTAATGAGAGATTTAAATGGGGACAGATGAACAAGAACAAGAACAAAATAACGTAATAACACGATAATTTTTTTTTCGCCTGCCAGGGATTATCATAGCAAGTGTGAACCCGCTATGATATCCTGTTGCAGGTGAGACCCTCGCCTGCCTCCCTTCCAGCTCCCAGGAGCTGAGAGCGAGGTTCAGTGGGTCACTCTTGTTTATTATACGAGAGTATAACGAGAACAGGTGTGATGATCTGTTTAGGGCGGGAGACTCCTTTGCTCTGTGAGCACGCGTGTGGGCGGTGCTCACCGGGCCCCTCCCCACCCAGCAGATTGTCATGTTGTAATCTTGCCTAACATATGGGGAAATGGAAACCAAAGACAAAAAACATTAAAAGGCATTAACATAAAACATGGATGAAGGGTGAGTGTCCAGCGCATAAACTCGTTAGAGGTAATGTTGTGAAATGTAGTGACGTATGATGAATGATAACATGATGTAGTGATATGTGGTGATGATGTCGTGAATGTGTTACCTTCTTCGCCTTAGCAGCGGTAGGTAGTTGGGGTGATGGTATGGGCATGATATTATGGTGGGTTTCTTTGCTTGAAAATCATCCTCCGAACCGAGCACAAGCACAACACAAACACGAACGTTGCGCGTGAATGTGGGCGGTCCGGAGGCTTTTTCTTTGCTGTGGTTTGATGCGCTGGTTGATGTGAAATTTGAAATGAGCGAATTATTTACAAGCCGAAAATACAAACGGAAAAATTGATCAAGAATAAAATACACGTATATACAAAAATGTGAGCTTCTTGCAATGGTGGGAAGCATCCTTCGATTTGCACGCACGTATGTGTGCAGATCGGAGACCTTTCCCCCCAACTAAGCATTTAGCTCGCATAGAGGGGTTCCGTTAATTAGCGGGAGTGTTCTGGGCCACCATGTATGATTTGTTTGTGTGTTTGTGTGTTTGCCTATGATGTCGTCGTAGTTTGTGTTGTTTGTGTTGTATGCGATCCCATGTTCGTTTGCTTTGTATTTGTATGCGTATGTTCAGTGGTTCTATGTTGTATGTTTGGTGTAGTGATTGTGCGGTAATTCTGTATCGTATTCTGTCTTGTACAGTGCTCTGTTTTGTATGGATTACATCTTGAGTTTTTGTGTTTTTGAGATTGCAATCAGTGGAATGGGTGTGTATTCGAGTATAGGTCTTACAGTAGTTTTGTAGAGTTTGAGTTTGGTGGGTGTTGTGCAGTATGAAAAGCGTTTGAGTTTCTTGAGAGCTGTGCTTGCTTTGTTTATTCGGTGTTGTGCGTGTGTGTGAATACCGTTTCTGCTGAAGTGTAAGCCTAGCATGTTTCCTGTGGTTGCGTATGGTATATCTATGTTGTTTATTGTGAGTGGAGGTGGGTTGCGTCTGGCCACTGGTATGACTGTGAATTTGTTTGTGTTGGTCTGTATCTTCCATTTGTTTTCGTATGTGTTGATCGTGTTTATGGCTGTTTGTGTGGCTGCTTTCATGATGTTTTTGGACTTGGAAGGGTGTGATATGATTTGTGTAATGTCGTCTGCGTATGCGATATAGTTGCTGTAGGGTGCTGGGGGTGGTAGGTTGGCAGTGCAGAGGATGAAGAGTGTTGGGGAAAGGACGCTGCCCTGTGGAACTCCACTTGTGAGATGAATGGTGGGCCTAGGTGAGGACCAAGGCGGATGGAGGCTGTCCTGTTGTCCAGGAAGTTACATAAGAGGTGTGTGAAGTGTGGAGGCAGTTGTAGTTGTGTTATTTTGCATTTGAGGCCGTCATGCCAGACCTTATCAAAGGCCTTGGTGACGTCTCGAAGTATAATGTTGGTTTGATGCGCAATCGCCCTCGTAAGCGAGGGCGATTGCGCTCCCAGTCCCTCTGTGAGGACGAAAGCCGTGTTGCCTAGGGTTGTTGTATTCAAGGTGTGTTTTAAGTCTGTGTGTGATAATCCTCTCAAGCAACTTCCCGGGAACTTCCAGCAGTGAAATGGGCCGGAAGCTGGTCACCTCGTGAGGTGGCTTTCCTGGCTTGGGGATGAGGATGATTGATGCATGTTTGAATTTGGTGGGGAAGTGTCCTGTTGCCAGGGCAGCGTTGAAAATGTGGCGAAGTCTGGAGAGCATGATGGGTGGAAAGTGTTGCATGATAAGCTTGTTGATGTTGCTGTTTCCTGGTGTTGTGTTTTGTGATCGTGTGTGTGCATATCTCATGTCTTCTGGTGTGATGGGGTGTGATAGAGGGTTGTCTGGTGTGAGTGTGTTGAGTGATATTGTTTGTGATGGGAAAATCAGGTGTTGCAGATGTTGTAGTGATTGTGTTACCTCGGCTTCTGTGTCTGGGTCAAATGTTGCGTTTTCAGCAGGGGAGATTTGGAAGTTCTGTTGCCAGAACTCACTGTGGACTGCTTTCATCCCCTCTGCTGTGTCTATCTTTTGTCTGTTGGTGTTGTATATATATATATGTGATCGTCTGTCTGTTCGATCCTATGAGTCTCCTGTGTTTCCTCCAGAAGACCTTAGGATCTTTTATGTTGTTGCATAGTTCTCTTGTGAGTGTTTCCCATTGTTGGTTGCTCATGTGTTTTGTTTCGTTGGTGAGTTGTATTTGAATTTTTTCTGTGTTGTGTGCGTAGTTCTGTGTTCCATCCTTGTGTTTCAGCAGGTTCCCGAAGGTGTCTGTATTGTATTTATAGTGTTTTTAGACGATGGGTTTCTCTGTAGTGTACAAGTGTTTTGAATGTTGTTTTAGGAATGTTTGCCTTTCAGGCAGTCTGTATGTCTGCGTACCACTGGTTAAGGCGGTGGTCTATGGTGTGCGTGGGTTGCCCATCGAGATCTGGAGTGTGTGTGTGTTCAAGTGCTTGTTTAAGCCCTTCCCAGTTTGCATGATTAAGGTTCTCTCGGGGCTGTGTAGGTATCATGATGGAGTTGGTGGAGAGTGTGAGTATCACGGGGAGGTGATTACTGGATGTGATATCATCTGTGGTTATGTGGTAGTTTAGGTTTGCCTGTGTGTTAGCGAGAACTATGTCTGGTGTGGTGAGCTGTTGGTACGTATGAATGTTGGTGCGTCTGGGCCGAGGTGGGTGAGTCTGCCGTCGGAGATGAGTGAGGCGAGGCCTCTTCCGACGGCATTTGTGTCTCTGTAACCGAAGAGTCTGTGGTGTGCGTTGAAATCTCCCATTATGTATGTTGGTTTTTGGTGTCGCAAGAGTGAAAAGAGGTCAGGTTGGTTTATGTAAGGTCTGCGTGGGGGGATGTATGTGGTGGCGATGATGATGGGTCCATGAGGGGTGTCTATTTCGATGGCCATGAGTTCTGAGGTGAAGGTGTCTAGTATTTTATGTTTGATGTGTTGTTTGACGGCAATGGCTATGCCGTCTTTGTCCTCGTTTGTTTTGTTGGATGTGTATGTGTTGTAGTTGTATATTTTTACTGTTTGTGGGTGTTTGAGTGAGTGTGAGTTTATGAGTATGATATCAGGGTCGTGTTGTCTGTACTGGTTGCAGAGTTCTTGTCTTCGTCTGTATGTCCATGTGTGTACATTATGTTGAATGATTGTGAGGCGTGAGTGTAATGTGGTGTGTGTTGCAGCCATGGTGTTACTTGTTTGTGTTGTACCAGCCATTCTGTAGGTGTTCAAGGTTTTGTTGTTTTAGTTTCTCAATCATGTCTGGCTGGATGAAGATGTTTCCTGCATGTAAGTGTTGTGTGATTTTTTGTTCGTGAATGCGGTTTTGGTATGTGATGTTTGTGTAGATCCATTTTATTGTACCGCGTTGTATTTCGTGTGCCAGTTGTAGTCTGTTGAGGTGTCTGTAGCGTGTTTAGGTGTGTGTGGTCGTGCAGGTGATTGTGTGGGTGTGGGAGTTAGTGTTGGGTTTGGTGTTGGTATTGGTTTCCTTTGTGGTGCAGTGAAGATTTCGGTCTTTGGCTCGTCCTGTGGGTCGAATCCGGTTGTGGGTGGGTGGTGAGATTGTGGTCTGTGTTAGTATGGTTTCTGTTGTGGTGTTTACTGTATTTGGTGGGAGAACTTTGAAGATCCCCCAGGAATCCCCGTCTCCAAGGTCTAGATCTGGCAGATTGTTTTTTTGAAGGACTTTTTTAATGTGGTGTCTATAACCAAGTCCTGGCTCCATGATGTTTTGGAGGTGAGCATGTATCAATGCAGTCATGATGCCTACGGAGAGGTCATCTGGTAGTTGTAGGATTATTTGTGGTTCTTTTTTTTTCTTTTTCTTTTTCTTTAATTTCTTTAATCAGGGGTTTAAGCCATGCATTTTGGGTGGCGGCTATTGTTTTTTTTAGCCGTTTGCTCGGCTACTTTTTTGATTGGAATGACTTTTCTTCTTTTTTGGCTTTTTCTTCTCTTGTTTGTTTCATTGCCTCCTTGTGGGGCAAGAGTTGGCCATGGTTCGGTGTCCTTCACCGCAGTTTAGGTACCTTTTTGTTTGAGACTTACAGTCTCAGAAATTGTGGGTATTGGACCCACACTCTGAGCATAATTTCAGTTTTTTTCTTTGTCTGGACAGTTCTTGCAATGTCCGTAGCGGTAACAATGGATACATTGCACGATTGTGGTGAACCGTTCTGGTTCTATTTGTCTGGGGCTGATATAAATGTTGAAGAGGTATAGCCCTTTTTCTTGGATCTTGGCAGCGGTCTGGTGGTCTGTAAATTGGATTTTTATCAGGTATCTATTCTTCATGATGTAAATGTTGCCAATTAGAGTGCCTGGCAGGTTTCTCTCAAGTTCCTCTTTTATAGATTCTGGGGTTTCTTTTACCAGCTCTCTGTCCAGCTGCTTTAGGACTAGCGTTAGCTTGGCCTTCAGCCCTGGAGTCATGAGTGGTTCGAAACCTTTTTCTTTGAGGTGGTCAGTGCAGTGTGTGGTGAATAAAGCTTCGGCATTTGTTTCATCTTGGCAGATGATGAGGAAGTGGTCGTGAGCGGTGATGATCCTTCGCGTTCTTATTTCAGCATCGAAGACGGCTTGTAGTAGGGCTTCCCTCTTGTAAGGAGAGGGTCCCCCATTGGTTATTTTGATCTTAATCCTCATTTAGGCATGAGGTAAGAGGTGGGGTTGTGAATTACGCCACTGACCCAAAGGGGTGTCAGGAATTACAGACTTGCCCCTGTCCCCTTTTGAAGGGGCTGTAGAGGTCGTGTGAGTGTTCCTTGACTGGTCAGTGGTGACCCTTTTCAGGGACCTTTCACTAGCCCTACACTCTAGAGTTGCAGGTTTATGGAGACCTGCAATTTCCCTGACCCTGCAGCCTGACCCTCTCAAGAGGAAGATCTGGCGGAGTTCTCTGGTTCCTCTCAAGAATCGAGGCTTTGTACTTGATGATGCTTCCTGGTCCCAATCTGCTACAAGGGGGCTGGGGCTGCACACCTCTCCCAGGCGAATACTAGAGTCACAAGAACTCTCGTAGGCCCAGGAAGAGTGCACGGAAGGAAGGGAAGTAGTTAGTGGTAGAGATAGAGGTCCAAGAGTGCTTGATCACTGGGCTCTGAATAGAGGTGTTGATAGCCGAAGCTACACGCTCATTCAGGGCCTGTGTATCAATCAACGACCTATAGCAGGGGTAGTTTGTGACACACAAACTAGCCTGGTCAAGGTCGCGGCAGACCACGGTGGCTTGACGGAGCTGTCTGTATGTCACCTTGTCAAGTTTAGCTCTCAGTAACATAAATATTACCATAAGTCAAAACTGGGTGTTTGTAGCTAAAGAGCTTGCAAGCACGCTGTGAGCGAGGGCACAACAAAGAGATTAGCTCAGGATAGCAGTATCTGGGAAGTCGGGGAGCGGGCTCACCGATTGGCTGTATAATGCTGTTCTGTCTATGGTCTATAAGTTGTGGCTCCTATGTTTTGACGCATATATATATATATATATATATATATATATATATATATATATATATGCATATATACATATATATATATATATATATATATATATATATATATATATATATATATATATATATATATATATGTATATATGTATATATGTGTATATATATATATATATATATATATATATATATATATATATATACATATATATATATATATATCCTTTTCTTGTACTCTTCCTGGGCCCATGAGTGTTCTTGTGACTCTAGTATTCGCCTGGGAGAGGTGTGCAGCCCCAGCCCCCTTGTAGCAGATTGGGACCAGGGAGCATCATCAAGTACAAAGCCTCGATTCTTGAGAGGAACCGGAGAACTCCACTGGATCTTCCTCTTGAGAGGGACAGGCTGCAGGGTCAGGAAAATCGCAGGTCTCCATAAACCTGCAACTCTAGAGTGTAGGGCTAGGGATAGGTCCCTGAAAAGGGTCACCACTGACCAAAGCAGGAACACCCATACGTCCTCTACAGCCCCTTCAAGAGGGGACGGGGGTGGGTTTGTAATTCCTGTCCTCCTTTGGGTCAGTGGCGTAGATCACGTCACTCCCATCACTCATGTCCCCATGTGGATTAAAATAATTCCAAGCAATGGGCGACCCTCTCCCTCAAATAGGGAAGCCCTCCTGCAAGCCCTCTTCGACGACGAAATCAGAACGCTACGAATCATCACCACCCATGACTCCTTCCTGATGAGTCATGAAGCCAACGCAGAAGCAATGTTCTCTCCTAAAACCATAGACTCACTCAAAAAAAAAAAGGATTCGAACCCCAAATGCCTCCGGAATTGAAAGCAAAGCTCACGTTAGTTTTCAATTAACTGGACAGGGAACTAGTGAAAGAAACACCAGATGACATTAAAGAAGAGCTTGAAAGGAACCTTCCTAACACTAAAATAGGGAACATTTTCATAATGAAAAACCGTTACCTAGTAAAAGTACAGTTTTCAGACCACCAAACTGCAGCCAATATTCAGGAAAAAGGGCTATATATGTTCAACATATACATTAGCCCCAGACAGATCGAACCTGAAAGGTTCACAAATATTGTGCAGTGCTATAAATACGGTCACTAAAAATCCACCTGCCCTGACAAGGAGAAAAAACTAAAGCTCTGCTCGGAGTGTGGGGCCAACAACCACAATTACAGGGACTGTAAATCAGAAGTGAAAAGATGCCTAAACTGCGGGAAAGCACACCGGACCCTGGTCAATTCCTGCCCCCACAGGGGAGAAGCTATGAAGAAAACAAGAGAGGAAAAAAACAAAAAAGAGGAAGAAAAGAAAGAAATCCCAATAAAAAAGGTTGCAGAACACACTGTAAAACAAACTATTGCAGCCACCCAAAATGCGTGGTTTAAACCACTCATGAAAGAAATAAAGGAGGAGGAGAAAGATAAAAAAGAACCCCAAGTGATACTACAGTTACCCCATGATTTATCTGTAGGAGTCATGACGGCACTAATACACACCCACCTACAAAATATCATGGAGCCAGGTCTCGGCTTTAGACACCACGCCAAAAAGGTTTTAAAACAGAATAACTTGCCAGAACTCGATCTCGGGAACGGGGTCTCCTGGGGGATCTTCGAAGTTCTCCCACCACAAACACTTAACACCACAACAGAAACCATTCTAACACAAACCACAATATCACCACAGCACCCAGATCTCGGCCCACAGGACGAGCCAGAGCCTGAACTCTTCACTGCACCACAAAGGAAACCAACACCAAATCCAACACTAACTCCGACACCTACACAATCACCTGCACGACCACACACACCCAAACAGTCACCAAAACCACAGCGAACACAATCAGTCTAACCCAAAACAGCACTTGTACACCGCAAACACACAGACGATCTTACAGACTCAGAGGTCGATGATCAGACCCTTCGCCATAGGGACGGTTACGACCTCAACCCAAAAACATATGGCATCCACTTCTTCGCCGCGGAGCCCTCACGCTACAGACACCTCAACAAACTACAACTGGCACACGAAATACAACGCGGCACAATAAAATGGATCTACACAAACATTACATACCAAACAGACCCAGACGCACCAACATTCATACGTACCAACAGCTCTACCACACAAAGGCAAACCTAAACTACCACATAACCCCAGACGATGTCACATCCAGTGATCACCTCCCCGTGATACACTCTCCACCAACCCCATCATGATACCTACACCGCCCCGAGAGAACCTTAATCATGCAAACTGGGAAGGGCTTAAACAAGCACTTGAACACACACACACTCCAGATCTCGAAGGGCAACCCACGCACACCATAGACCACCGCCTTAACCAGTGGTACGCAGACATACAGACTGCCTGAGAGGCAAACATTCCTAAAACAACATTCAAAACACTTGTACACTACAGAGAAACATATCGTCTAAAAACACTATAAATACAATACAGACACCTTCGGGAACTTGCTGAAACACAAGGATGGAACAGAGAACTACGAACACGACACAGAAAAATTCAAATACAACTCACCAACGAAACAAAACACATGAGCAACCAACAATGGGAAACACTCACAAGAGAACTATGCAACAACATAAAAGATCCTAAGGTCTTCTGGAGGAAACACAGGAGACTCATAGGATCGAACAGACAGACGATCACATATATATATACAACACCAGCAGACAAAAGATAGACAGCAGAAGGGATGGAAGCTGTCCACAGTGAGTTCTGGCAACAGAACTTCCAAATCTCCCCTGCTGAAAACGCAACATTTGACCCAGACACAGAAGCCGAGGTAACACAATCACCACAACACCTGCAACACCTGACTCTCCCATCACAAACAATATCACTCAACACACTCACACCAGACAACCCTCTACCACACCCCATCACACCAGAAGACATGAGATATGCACACACACGATCACAAAACACAACACCAGGAAACAGCAACATCAACAAGCTTATCATGCAACACCTTCCACCCATCATGCTCTCCAGACTTCGCCACATTTTCAACGCTGCCCTGGCAACAGGACACTTCCCCACCAAATTCAAACATGCATCAATCATCCTCATCCCCAAGCCAGGAAAGCCACCTCACGAGGTGACCAGCTTCCGGCCCATTTCACTGCTGGAAGTTCCCGGGAAGTTGCTTGAGAGGATCATCACACACAGACTTAAAACACACCTTGAATACAACAACATACACAACCCTAGGCAACATGGCTTTTGCCCTCACAGAGGGACTGGGAGCGCAATCGCCCTCGCTTACGAGGAGATCGCTCTCAGTTTCGCAAACAAGCACCAAACCAACATCATACTTCGAGACGTCACCAAGGCCTTTGATAAGGTATGGCATGACGGCCTCAAATACAAAATAACACAGCTACAACTACCTCCACACTTCACACACCTCTTATGCAACTTCCTGGACAACAGGACAGCCTCCATCCGTCTTGGTTCTCACCTAGGTCCCCCCATTCATCTCACAAGTTGAGTTCCACAGGGCAGCTTCATCCTCTACACTGCCAACCTACCACCCCCAGCACCCTACAGCAACTACATCTCATACGCAGACGACATTCCACAAATCATATCACATCCTTCCAAGTCCAAAAACATCATGAAAGCAGCCACACAAATAGCCATAAACACGATCAACACATACGAAAACAAATGGAAGATACAGACCAGCACAAACAAATTCACAGTCATACCAATGGCCAGACGCAACCCACCTCCACTCACAATAAACACACAGACATACCATACGCAACCACAGGAAACATTCTAGCTTACACTTCAGAGAACGGTATTCACACACACCACAACACAGTAAACAGCAACACAGTCTCAGGAAAAAATCAACATATCATAGGACATATGATAATCCATAGCGGGCGAAAGAAAGAAAGAAAAAAAAA
>NC_051386.1:27099377-27110190 GCF_015228065.2 Penaeus monodon | reverse complement strand
TAGAAAAGAACAAAGTCCCAGGAATACCTGGGATCCACCTCGCCATCAACAGACCTAAAAAAAAACTTACTTGGACAGTTTCAAAAAAGATTTCCAGAGGATGCAAGACAAAACACATGCCAGGACTCACCCAAAAATCAAAACTATTGTATAAGGCATACCTGGAATCATTAAAAAAAGATCCTTTTGGAGAACACATCACAGCAATAGGTGAAGAGGTCCAACAACACCTGAAAGACACGTTGGAAGAATTGGAGAGAAATGATAGAAAACACTGGCATGAAGCAAGAGAGAGAGAGAGAGAGAGAGAGAGAGAGAGAGAGAGAGAGAGAGAGAGAGAGAGAGAGAGAGAGAGAGAGAGAGAGAGAGAGAGAGAGAGAGAGAGAGAGAGAGAGAGAGAGAGAGAGAGAGAGAGAGACTAGACCGAATAAGGAAACTAACTTCTGGAACCAATAATAATCCACGTGTTGTTGCCGTCACGCTAATCCAAATTGCCTATCAACTCATCATCAAAGGAAAACAGTATTTCAAAAACAACAAATTGAGCTTGCATTATTGACAGTGTAGGAGCTCGACACTGACATTGGACGGATGAGACTGGAAAGGCATTGGCCTTGATGGAATCACAATAGAGCAAATTAAACATTTTTGGCCCTAAAGCAAGACACTGGCTCTCGCTATTCTACTACAAATGTTTTGAAACTGCAACAGCTCCAACCATGTGGAAAAGTGGTGACACTGCTCAAGCGAAATAAAAAATCCCGACATACCAAAAATTACAAGCCGATATCCCTCTTCTGCCACCTGTGCAAATTACTGTCAAGAATATCTCTATCATTGAGCAGCAACTTATAATAATGAAAATGCTAATAATAATAATGGCATTATGTTCACAATAAATAAAAATGATAATGAAAATAATAATAATGATACTAGCTCACTCCTGGCGCATCTCTACCTAGTTTCCCTTTTCTCCCTCCTGCATCCACCCTCTCTTTTTCTTTCCTTCTTCCTCCAGCGACACTCCTTTGTCAATTTGTTTGACTTCTTTCTTCTGCCTTTCCCTCTCTGACACTCTTCCACCTTCTTTCTGCCTTCTCTTTCATCCCCCCCTCTCTTCCCTGTGCCATTCCCTCTCTGACCCTCCTTCCCTCGTTCTATGCCTCTTTGTTATGAATGTATCGGAGGTATAGCTGAAAGGTTTGTAGTGAGATTTATTATTAACTTGCATTTTCAGTGTTTCAGAAGCATATTTCTGGAATCTCTCTTGCCTTTCCTCTCATTTCCTTCATCGCCCTCAGTCTCTCCTTTCTTTTTCCTTTCTTTGTTTCTCGTATTTCCTCCTCCCCTTCCTCTTTCCCATACGTACGCACTTCCTTTCTCTTCTTCACATTCTTCCTCATTCTATTCTCCTCTGTTCTCCTTACCCTCTCACTATTTCCCCTCCTCCTGTCTCCTTACCTTTATCTCTTTATTTTCTTTTACTCTCTTTGCATATCTTCCTATCCTCGATTCGTACTTCCTCCCTCTTCATTTTCTGCCTTGCCTTCCCTACCTCTCCCTTTCCCTGCCTCCGCTCCGCTTTCCCTCTCTCTCACGCAGAGACACTCAAGCACGCAATGCACAACACAAGGGCAACAACAAACTGATCCAGAAATTGAGCGTCGGATGCAATGGTGCAAAAAAGATAAAAATATATTGGCTACGTGTCTTTTATTAAGAAGTGGAAAAGGATAGGTGTTTACGAATTACCTGGTCACTAGAAGCCTTTAAGAATTGTAAAATTACTTACTCTTTCTTTCCAACCGTTCCACCTACATGTCTCGTTGTCTTATTCTCTGTTTTTTTTTCTATCCCTCTCTATTTCGATGTCTTCCCATCTATTCATATCCTTCCCCCTACTCTCTATCTATACATCCACCTATCTAGCTCTTTCCCTCCTTACTCTCTATATGTCTATCTATCTATCTCAGTCGACTGAGGATTGGGCAGTCCTTGTGTTGCTGCTGCTGTTGTCGTGCTCCACTGCAGGATTGGGGATTACTGATCTCGATTCCAGATTCTGCGGCTTAAGTACAGGTGCACTGTGTAAGCGCGTAGGGAACGAGAGGAGCCCGATGTCCAATGAGCAATGTGGACCTGGTGTGACCTAACCTGGGAAACTACACTGAACTTCAGGCTGCGGGGTCGTGCTGCTACAGATACTCCCCCTCCAGAGAGTTATCTAAGCGAGCGAGCGAAATCTATGACATATCACTCTGGGGGTCACCAGTATAGTAAATGGTTTGGAATTTACTATTTGTCACGATAATTACAGTTAATTAACGTAACCGTATATAGATAAATATAATTCTCCTATATACAGAGTATAAACACTAGCGAATGAGAGATGCGACTGCTGAATGGATGATTAGGTAGTAATGATTGTTCGCATATGCAAATATTCCCGCTACTATTGTCTGTAGCAGGTTACTTAGGCCTAACATGCCGTAAGGCAAAGAGATCACTGTTCACCACCGGCTGAAAAGGACGTGCTCTCGACCCTTGTTTTAACGCTATTTCCTTAGAAAGAAACTTGGAAGATTTAAAAACTTAACAGACTTGATATTCTCATCTGATAAGTTATAAGCAACATGGAAGTGCTGAATAAACAAGACTATAGTATTAAACGGGCAGTGCGAAATACGTGAGTGCGGCAGTGAATGACTATTGTGAGTGACTGTGTTAGCGCTGTAATCTAGTGTTAGGATTACCTGTATGCGGAAGGTGAGTGGGGTTTGGGGTGAATGTGTAGGGCATCATTCATTAACAATGTATTGTGTGCTAAGTGAATAATAGATAATAATAAGTGAAGTTTTTTTCCCGCATTTATTCTCCATTATTTCTATCAGTGGCTCGTAGTTTCCCTTCTCATAACCGAGAATAAAAATAGAAGAAAGTAATATTACCGACCTTAAAATAAATTTAAGTATGTAGTATTGGAATCACACTTAATAATATGGAAAAGTAATCATATAATAAAAATTCCATGAAAAAACCGTAATTGCTCATGAAACAAACACTATCTCGAGCTAAAGAGTGATAAATATATTCCGTAATAATTGATTGCATATGAAACAACTAAATTCCTCGAGTATAAGTGAAGATATATAAATTCCATAAATAATACTCAGAATATATAAAATTTATTGAGTAAGTGTGACACTATTTGGACTGGTCTATATCTCTCTACGAAGTAATTGTGGTGTGAGTGCCCACAGGTATGGCTGGAGCTGAAGCTGTAGATCAGGGGGGAAAGGGACGGCAGGCTCACCAGTCAGCTAAGGATTGAGCAGTCCTTGTGCTGCTGTTTGCTGTTGTCATGTTCCGGGGATTGCTAATTTCGATTCATCATTCATTAAGATTTGCGAAGTAGGGCCCCGGCCTTTTTTCAGCTATTTATGGCTGTCTCATTTATTCTCTGACACTCAAATGCTTACCGTGGGTGGGGGGATTGCCAAAGCAGGCATTCCTGCCGCCATGATGTAAGCATGCGGTATAATCTCTTTACCAGCCGGCGGCTATCGTGAGGGGGGGGGTCCTTGTCGCAGAAATTGTGTGTGCTCACAATTCTGTAAGAAATTTGTACCAGGGTGGCATTGAGCTCGCCACTCTGGTACAGCAGCAAACTGTCTGCATGTACAATTGTCTCTATGATTTTACCAAGTGCAATGGTAACCTAGTCTGATTCTGTGAAGAAAGACATCGGTACCTCTATTGATTGCTTTAGGCTCATAGTTTGTGGCATCTGAGTATCATCTGGCTGAGGGGGAGGAACTTGTTTTCTCTCTGTGAAGCTGAAGGAGGAAGGCACAAATTGTGGCATTACACTTTTTGCCTTAATATTTTTTGGCCAGGTCCTATGATCATGGGATTTGAGGGTATACCCCTGCCAATGTCGCTAGTCTATCGTAAGCTCATTCCCTCTGATATCTATGTGGCTAGCTACCCAGTTTATGATTATTATTCTATCCGGGGCAAGAATCCTCTGCCTATGGTAAGGACAGTGGTCAGGAGGTAGATGTTGTCTTTGGTAAGCTGCCCTGGATCTATATGTACATGTGTCCTTCACTCAGGGACGCATGGGATAGGGCTGCCATTTATTGCAACTGCCTCTGCCTGTAGCAAGGAGGCATTGCTGGATTGTATGGCATCGCTTGTTGCAAAGCCGGCACCTCAGTGTGGTTTAAGGAATCGACTGATCCATCCTGAAGGTTTTACTACCGGTGGAGTGATGGGGTGCAATGACCCTCTTGGCTTCTGCCTGTCGACTTGGGGTATTTATTCTTTCTCCTTTAAAAAGCATGTAACAGAAAACTCGATCACGGTTTGTGTCCATGGTGGGGCTTAAGTAAATTCGGGGTGGGGGGAATCCATGCCCTTGGCAAGCAATTGTTCTTTAAGCTGATAGCATATCAACACCCTGGCTGTGTGAGACAGCCAGGAGTTGTTTGCAAACAGCTCGTGGTCTTGTTCTAGACATCTGAGTATTTTTTTGTCTCGTGCTTGTGTTCCTGGGTGCTTGGATGACCTTTGAAAGGAACTGAGCTGCCATTAGATCATTTCGGGAGTCCAGGGGGGAGAAGTTTGCCAAGATCCGCTTTGGGGTCCCAGAATGATCCTGGCAGCTTCATTTTGAACCATCTCCAATTTTTCTCTTATTTTTGGCTTTGTGGCAATCAGAGAGACAGAAGCATAGTCCATAATGGGACAGACAGCATGTACATAGACTGATCTTAGTACTTTATGTCTAGCTCCTATGTGTCTCCCAGTCATTGCTCTCATGACAAACAGTCTTGCTTTGGTTTGGTCAACCAGGTACAGGACCTACATTCCCTGGATTCTCAGATTTGTACATTGAACGTTGTGTCTCGGAGTCATGGCTTTTGATTTGGCTGCAGAGATCTTTAGTCTTGTCCTACAACACTCCTCAGATACAAGGTCCAGACAGGCAGTGTGGTCCAGTGGAAATGATTGTGAGATCGTCTGAATGGGAGATGATCTTGCACCCCACTGGGAGGTGTATGTTGAGGATACAGGATATTAGGGTGTTGAAAACGGCTGGACTGAGGACCCCACCCTGAGGCATTCCATTTTCTAGTGGCATGTGCTGTGATAGGTGACCTTGTTATCCGACTTTGGCTGTTCTGTTCCTGAAGTAGTCCTATCTAAGCCAAGCGCTTTCTTCTGATTCTCTTCTGGATCAGGGTCTCCTGAATAGCAAGAGGACTTGCTAATTCCAGGTCTAGGAATACTACCACAGATGTAACAGTGCTTAAGAACGTGGCTATGCTGTGTGCTGTGCTCATGCCCCTTTTGAACCCATGGAGATGTTCATGTAGGGGTCCCATTTTCCATTGGAGTCGGTTTAGTACCATTCTCTCGGCCGTCTTGTCCAGACAGCTGAGAAGAGAGATGGGGCAGTACTTCCCTGGCTCCTATGGTTTTGGGATGGAAACCATGATAGCCCTCTTCCACCTCTGGGGTAGAGTGGAAGTTTCCAAGGACTTGTTGATGAGTTACAAGAATGCAAGCTCACCTGCCAGTCCTAGATGGGAAATGATAGGGTACGAGATCCCATCAGAACTCGAGGCTGAGCAAGAACTGTTTTTGTAGGTTTTTCTTCGTTCACTCAGAGAAAAGATAGCATCTAATTTATTGGGTTCAGCTGCCCTTTCTCTGATATGAGCAAATCTGCCTGGTTGTAGGCATTCTTGGTTTGCCCTCAGTTTGGCTGGCAGTCTGCTGCTGCTTGTTCTTGCAGAACTTGTGCACCAGTCTGTTTGCCCCTGATTGAGGGTCGTGGTGTATGCATCTTGAGATTGAGCAGCTAGTAGCTTACCTGACCTGTTGCTACAGCTCTGTAAGGGTGGTATGGTGGTCAGGTGTGATGCCTCTTGGCACAGTTGGGACATTTGACTCTTGTGTCCCTTTGTCTTCCTTGTGTGCCTTAAGGGACACCTCGGTGTTATGTGCCTTGCTACAGACACCACATTTGGACTTGACCTTGCAGCTAGCCTGGCAGTGACGGTATTATTGGCAGTTAAAACACCGAAGTGGTTCAGGCACATAGGTTCTTAGGTTGAAGGTGCCCCAGTTACCCAGATCAAGGGTAGTTATTGGGATTTCTTTCAGGGTCACCAGAACTTGCCTGGTTGGGTTCTTCCGTTTTGACATTTGGGAAACCTCCACGACCTGTGGGTGTAATATGATCAGATCCACATCATACGAAAGTGAGAAACCAAGTAACACCATCTTGACTCTCCTATCTTTAAGCTCCTTGATTTCCTTCAGGAAATTCAGGAATTGACTTAAATTCATTACCATTTCATAAATATCTCATGTTACAGCAAGAAATAAGCAATAATATATATATATATATATATATTATATATATATATATATATATATTTATATTTATATATATATATATATATATATATATATATTTTTTTTTTTTTTTTTTTTTTAAGTGCCCTGTCCCACAAGGACGTTGGCGATCATGGATTTCCATGATTTTCTTGGCAATTTAGAGCGGTGGTTTGCCGTTGCCTTCCGCCCGGTGTTTTTATCGAGTCACCATCTCTATTTACCCCTTTTTGGGACCGGCACTGACTTGGGCTGCCTTGCCCACCCAGTAGCTAGGTAGGCAATCGAGGTGAAGTTCCTTGCCCAAGGGAACAACGCGCCGGCCGATGACTCGAACCCTCGAACTGAGATTGCCGTCCTGACAGTCTTGAGTCCGATGCTCCAACCACTCGGCCACCGCTGCCTATATATATATATATATATATATATATATATATATATATATATATATATATATATATAACGAAAATTTTATACTGAAAGAGATCCAAAATTACATAGCTAATTTCAGAATTGTTGTATCGTTAGTTAAATGTAAAATGAAATATATTAACATTTTAATATTGCTTGATTATAGAACTAACCTGAATTTAACTTAATAATGATAATAATAATAATAATAGTAATAATTTATATATATATATATATATATATATATATATATATATATATATATATATATATATATATATATTTCAATAATACATCCAAGAGAACACAAAGGGCTATCATTATCATTTCAGAAATAGCTCATGCTACAGCAAAACAAATTTGTTACAAGAAATCAGCAAAATATGTTTTTCTTATAAAAGAATAATCTTTACTTCTATAAAATCTTATAGAAGGGTGTTTATAATTTGCTTGTATATTTTGTCATTCTTTATCAAAAACAAAAATAAGATCATCTTGAAGCTATATAATAATTCAAACTTTGAACTTCATGATCTGTCTTTAAACAAATGAATGTGCTAGACATCAAGGGCCATATAGCACTATGGTAAAGTAATGTGGTGAAAGGGGCATAAAGAGGGGAGTAAATGGGTGGGATAGGAATTGATAGAAGGGTGAAAGGTAAGGTCAAAGGGTGAATAGATCAAATGGAGGGTATATATGCGTCTGAGAAAGGAAAATAGGTTATCACTTGAAAGGTCGGGGACTCCGTGATGATGTCTGACAAGTTGGGGCATCGAGGAAAGAGGGGAAATAAGCGAGAGTACGGGCTTCTTTAAAGCAAGGGCAGGAGAGTAGGATATGTGGGACTGAAAGAAGAGCATTGCATGAGGAGCATAGAAGTGAGTTGGAGCATGACATGAGGTGGGCGTGACCTGTTCGTAAAGGGTAAAGAGCAGCTTCCCAGCTTCTGAGATGGTGGTATAGGGCTGATCAAGGATAGGTGGAAAGTTTGATGGTCTGTAGTTTATTGATTGTAAGACCTGATCAGGAAGTCTGCCAGTGGTTATGTAGGGAAGTTTGGAAGCGAGAATAGTAGACGGTGGCCAGAATGTGTGAAGAAAATCACGGCCTCGACGCTTCAGCAAAGGTCATCACATTTTAATTGGTCGTCACGTTTTTTTTCCAGTAATTATGCATTTGTTTGTTACTTCAGTTGTTATTAGATTAGATTATTTCCCCAAAGAAAAAACACATTTGCCTACATTTAAGGGTAATTGTGAATATGAAATGAACTGATGGCGCATATGAACGATGCATACAAAGGACTGATCCTGTTGCCAAATGTTATTCAAATTATTTTATATATATCAAGTTTTATCTATAACGGACGTTTAATGTGTGCATAAGTATAATATTAGAGTATGTCCATATACAGACGCCATTTTCAGTAATGTAAAAGTAATTATTTGATCTATTTATTTCTTGATTATTTCTGAAACTGTTTCAGAATCCGCTCAGAAAACGTCTCGGACAAAATTTGAGCCGATTTTTCTGACATGAGAACTTGTCTGAGGACACAGATTTCTGAGTATTTGTGATTTTATAAAAACTATTCAGTGCATATTCAGGTTGCGTAATATAAGCAATTTTTTTTTCTTTGTCTAAAAGTTTATGCCTAAACAAAGTAGTAACTTTATTTGCATATTCTAGTTAAGGGGTCGGCAAACTTTTCAACACAGTGTGCCAGTTAATAATTAAAGCCATTTTTGCACTATCTTGCGTGCCGGTGTTATTTTTTCAACTCTATATAGCCTGTGAAAATTGTAATCATAATCATTCATTATGTAGTGACCAGTATAATCATGGTGAATTGTATTTTCCTGCAGATGCATAATATAAATGTTACATTCTTGTAGTATTTAGTAGTCTTTGTGACAAAAAATGCATATATTTTTCAATTTTAAATTCATACTCATAGTAAGGCCACCTTGAGTTTCACGCAACCCTCACAGTGAATCGATGCAAGCTTGCAGCGATGGGGGCTGAAAGCATCTGCTAACAACTGGTATACAGATCCAAATGCTGATAGCAATGCAAAAGCTACTTTCTTCATGCAGATGAATTTATCAGACAGTGATGTACAGCAACCACATGATCATTCGTACTAGTTTCCAATATTTCCATAGATCTGAAAATTTAGCTGATCAAAATGATGAATCTCTCTCTCTCTCTCTTTCTCTTCCTCTCTCATTATATTGCCTTTAATTTTTTTTCTTTGCTCTCACGAATCACGTGGTGTACCATAGGCCAATTCTTGCACACGTTCCAAAGGATGCCAACCCCTGTTCTAGTTTATCCCAAACAATAGGCGTTTTGCCCTTATTTGTTATTGTAATGTTTACATAAAGCCATTAAATACACACACACACATTTATATATATATATATATATATATATATATATATACACACACACACACACACACACACCACACACACACACACATATATATATATACAAGATTATATTATATATATAATATATATATATTTTATATATATATATATATATATACAGAGAGAGAGAGAGAGAGAGAGAGAGAGAGAGAGAGAGAGAGAGAGAGAGAGAGAGAGAGAGAGAGAGAGAGAGAGAGAGAAAGTCCGTTATGTTCCACCTTAATCTTCTGAGATTAAATCTCTTTCGACTTTCATATCTACAGAATAGATACGCGATGCGCAGCAATATAAGGGATTATCTATTCATATGACCTTGAATTCAGAAGCATATGTAGTCTCTTTCTTCGCGTGTATGTCAGATTTTTTTTTTGAGCGCGCGCGCGTGTAATGAAGGGTCCATCAGTAATATACTTTTGAAACGAGCAAATGCTTGTTACTGCACAGCCTTTTATAAATCTGCCCAATTTTTTGTATTTTTGTATGTCTGCTTATTGTTTGTTCTTCTCTCTATCTGTACGTCAGCTAGAGAGAAGAACTGCTCATATTTTTATCTATCTATACCCGTTTCTCAGTCTATGTAGCTACCTATCATTGGGTCGATTTATCTGACCGTCTAGTTTTTCCAGTAACAATTTAGTTCACAGATTTGGTAATTCTACATAGTTTCGGTGCTTAGCTGCATAATGATTTACCTCCAGTTGCGGGGCACTTAAACTTCACGTCAAAATATCTTGACTTTCCATATGCTTGTCTTTAATATTTTCACCATCGGTGGCTAGAGCTTACCGCTATTTCTGTCTATTGCGTAAGATAATTGCTATGAAGATGATTAAGGTAACAATAATATATATATATATATATATATATATATATATTATATATGTATATATTATAATATATATATTATATATATATTATATATATATATATGTATGTATGTATGTATACGGGGCCGCGGTGGCCGAATGGTTAGAGCGTCGGACTCAAGACTGTCACGACGGCAATCTGAGTTTGAGGGTTCGAGTCACCGGCCGGCGCATTGTTTCCCTTGGGCAAGGAACTTCACCTCGATTGCCTGCCTAGCCACTGGGTAGCCAAGTCAGCTCAAGTCAGTGCCGGGTAAATAGAGATGGTGACTCGATAAAAACACCGGGCGGAAGGCAATGGCAAAACCACCGCTCTAAATTGCTAAGAAAAAATCATGGAAGCCCATGATCGTCAAGGCCGCGGTGGCCGAACGGTTAGAGCGTCGGACTCAAGACTGTGACGACGGCAATCTGAATTCGAGGGTTCGAGTTACCGACCGCCGCGTTGTTCCCTTAGGCAAGGAACTTCACCTTGATTGCCTACCTAGCCACTGGGTGGCCAAGCCAGCCCAAGTCAAGTGCTGGTTCCAAGCCCGGATAAATAGAGAGAATGATTACCTAAAAGGTACCACCGGACTTCCGTGGAAGGAACTGGGGACCCACCCCGTCTCACCCCAAAACATCACCATAAAATTACAATTTAAATATCATCGGGCCAGGGCGGGGCCCCCCAAAAAAAAAAAAAAAAAA
>NC_051386.1:27094585-27099277 GCF_015228065.2 Penaeus monodon | reverse complement strand
CTACCCTCCCTTTGGGTGGGAAAGGGCACCCCAAATCAGTCCCCCGTCCCAAAAGGGTAAATAGAGATGGGACTCGATAAAAACACCGGGCGGAAGGCAACGGCAAACACCGCTCAAATTGCCAAAAAATCATGGAAATCCATGATCGCCAAGTCCTTGTGGGACAGGGCACTTAAATAAAAAAAAAAAAAAATATATATATTATAATATATTTTTAATATAAATAAATATATATATATATATATATATATATATATATATATATATATATTATTGCTTATTTCTTGCTGTAACATGAGATATTTATGAAATGGTAATGAATTTAAGTCAATTCCTGAATTTCCTGAAGGAAATCAAGGAGCTTAAAGATAGGAGAGTCAAGATGGTGTTACTTGGTTTCTCACTTTCGTATGATGTGGATCTGATCATATTACACCCACAGGTCGTGGAGGTTTCCCAAATGTCAAAACGGAAGAACCCAACCAGGCAAGTTCTGGTGACCCTGAAAGAAATCCCAATAACTACCCTTGATCTGGGTAACTGGGGCACCTTCAACCTAAGAACCTATGTGCCTGAACCACTTCGGTGTTTTAACTGCCAATAATACCGTCACTGCCAGGCTAGCTGCAAGGTCAAGTCCAAATGTGGTGTCTGTAGCAAGGCACATAACACCGAGGTGTCCCTTAAGGCACACAAGGAAGACAAAGGGACACAAGAGTCAAATGTCCCAACTGTGCCAAGAGGCATCACACCTGACCACCATACCACCCTTACAGAGCTGTAGCAACAGGTCAGGTAAGCTACTAGCTGCTCAATCTCAAGATGCATACACCACGACCCTCAATCAGGGGCAAACAGACTGGTGCACAAGTTCTGCAAGAACAAGCAGCAGCAGACTGCCAGCCAAACTGAGGGCAAACCAAGAATGCCTACAACCAGGCAGATTTGCTCATATCAGAGAAAGGGCAGCTGAACCCAATAAATTAGATGCTATCTTTTCTCTGAGTGAACGAAGAAAAACCTACAAAAACAGTTCTTGCTCAGCCTCGAGTTCTGATGGGATCTCGTACCCTATCATTTCCCATCTAGGACTGGCAGGTGAGCTTGCATTCTTGTAACTCATCAACAAGTCCTTGGAAACTTCCACTCTACCCCAGAGGTGGAAGAGGGCTATCATGGTTTCCATCCCAAAACCATAGGAGCCAGGGAAGTACTGCCCCATCTCTCTTCTCAGCTGTCTGGACAAGACGGCCGAGAGAATGGTACTAAACCGACTCCAATGGAAAATGGGACCCCTACATGAACATCTCCATGGGTTCAAAAGGGGCATGAGCACAGCACACAGCATAGCCACGTTCTTAAGCACTGTTACATCTGTGGTAGTATTCCTAGACCTGGAATTAGCAAGTCCTCTTGCTATTCAGGAGACCCTGATCCAGAAGAGAATCAGAAGAAAGCGCTTGGCTTAGATAGGACTACTTCAGGAACAGAACAGCCAAAGTCGGATAACAAGGTCACCTATCACAGCACATGCCACTAGAAAATGGAATGCCTCAGGGTGGGGTCCTCAGTCCAGCCGTTTTCAACACCCTAATATCCTGTATCCTCAACATACACCTCCCAGTGGGGTGCAAGATCATCTCCCATTCAGACGATCTCACAATCATTTCCACTGGACCACACTGCCTGTCTGGACCTTGTATCTGAGGAGTGTTGTAGGACAAGACTAAAGATCTCTGCAGCCAAATCAAAAGCCATGACTCCGAGACACAACGTTCAATGTACAAATCTGAGAATCCAGGGAATGTAGGTCCTGTACCTGGTTGACCAAACCAAAGCAAGACTGTTTGTCATGAGAGCAATGACTGGGAGACACATAGGAGCTAGACATAAAGTACTAAGATCAGTCTATGTACATGCTGTCTGTCCCATTATGGACTATGCTTCTGTCTCTCTGATTGCCACAAAGCCAAAAATAAGAGAAAAATTGGAGATGGTTCAAAATGAAGCTGCCAGGATCATTCTGGGACCCCAAAGCGGATCTTGGCAAACTTCTCCCCCCTGGACTCCCGAAATGATCTAATGGCAGCTCAGTTCTTTTCAAAGGTCATCCAAGCACCCAGGAACACAAGCACGAGACAAAAAAATACTCAGATGTCTAGAACAAGACCACGAGCTGTTTGCAAACAACTCCTGGCTGTCTCACACAGCCAGGGTGTTGATATGCTATCAGCTTAAAGAACAATTGCTTGCCAAGGGCATGGATTCCCCCCACCCCGAATTTACTTAAGCCCCACCATGGACACAAACCGTGATCGAGTTTTCTGTTACATGCTTGTCAAGGAGAAAGAATCAATACCCCCAAGTCGACAGGCAGAAGCCAAGAGGGTCATTGCAGCCATCACTCCACCGGGTAGTAAAACCTTCATGGATGGATCAGTCGATTCCTTAAACCACACTGCAGGTGCCGGCTTTGCAACAAGCGATGCCATACAATCCAGACAATGCCTCCTTGCTACAGGCAGAGGCAGTTGCAATCATGGCAGCCCTATCCCATGCGTCCCTGAGTGAAGGACACATGTACATATAGATTCCAGGGCAGCTTACCCAAAGACAACATCTACCTCCTGACCACTGTCCTTACCATAGTGCAGAGGATTCTTGCTCCGGATAGAATAATAATCATAAACTGGGTAGCTAGCCACATAGATATCAGAGGGAATGAGCTTACTGATAGACTAGCTGACATTGGCAGGGGTATACCCTCAAATCCCATGATCATAGGACCTGGCCAAAAAATATTAAGGCAGAAGTGTAATGCCACAATTTGTGCCTTCCTCCTTCAGCTTCACAGAGAGAAAACAAGTTCCTCCCCCTCAGCCAGATGATACTCAGATGCCACAAACTATGAGCCTGAAGCAATCAATAGAGGTACCGATGTCTTTCTTCATAGAATCAGACTAGGTTACCATTGCACTTGGTAGATCATAGAGACAATTGTACATGCAGACAGATGCTGCATGTACCAGAGTGGCGAGCTCAATGCCACCCTGGTACATTACTTACAGAATTGTGAGCACACACAATTTCTGCGACAAGGACCCCCCCCCCTCACGATAGCCGCCGGGCTGGTAAAGAGATTATACCGCATGCTTACATCATGGCGGCAGGAATGCCTGCTGGCAATCCCTCCACCACGGTAAGCATCGAGTGTCAGAGAATAAAATGAGACAGCCATAAATAGCTGAAACAGGCCGGGCCATACTTCGCAAATCTTAAATGAATGAATGAATCGAAATTAGCAATCCCCGGAACATGACAACAGCAGCAGCAGCACAAGGACTGCTCAATCCTTAGCTGACTGGTGAGCCTGCCGTCTTCCCCACTGATCTACAGCTTCAGCTCCCAGCCATACCTGTGGGCACTCACACCCACAATTACTTCGTAGAGAGATATAGACCAGTCCAAATAGTGTCACACTTTACTCAATAAATTATATATATTCTGAGTATTATTTATGGAATTTATATATTCTTCACTTATACTCGAGGAATTTAGTTGTTTCATATGCAATCAATTATTACGGAATATATTTATCACTCTTTAGCTCGAGATAGTGTTTGTTTCATGAGCAATTACGTTTGTTTCATGGAATTATTATTATATGTATTACTTTTCCATATTATTAGTGTGATTCCAATACTACATACTTAAATTTATTTTAAGGTCGGTAATATTACTTTCTTCTAGTTTTATTCTCGTTTATTGAGAAGGGAAACTACGAGCCACTGATAGAAATAATGGAGACATAAATGCGGGAAATAACTTCACTTATTATTATCTATTATTCACTTAGCACACAATACATTGTTCAATGAATGATGCCCTACACATTCACCCCACTCACTCACCTTCCGCATTACAGGTTAATCCTAACACTAGATTAACAGCGCTAACACAGTCACTTCACCAATAGTCATTCACTGTCCGCACTCACGTATTTCGCACTGCCCGTTTAATACTATAGTCTTGTTTATTCAGCACTTCCATGTTGCTTATAACTTATCAGATGAGAATATCAAGTCTGTTAAGTTTTTAAATCTTCCAAGTTTCTTTCTAAGGAAATAGCGTTAAAACAAGGGTCGAGAGCACGTCCTTTTCAGCCGGTGGTGAACAGTGATCTCTTTGCCTTACGGCATGTTAGGCCTAAGTAACCTGCTACAGACAATAGTAGCGGGAATATTTGCATATGCGAACAATCATTACTACCTAATCATCCATTCAGCAGTCGCATCTCTCATTCGCTAGTGTTTATACTCTGTATATAGGAGAATTATATTTATCTATATACGGTTATGTTAATTAACTGTAATTATCGTGACAAATAGTAAATTCCAAACCATTTACTATACTGGTGACCCCCAGAGTGATATGTCATAGATTTCGCTCGCTCGCTTAGATAACTCTCTGGAGGGGGAGTATCTGTAGCAGCACGACCCCGCAGCCTGAAGTTCAGTGTAGTTTCCCAGGTTAGGTCACACCAGGTCCACATTGCTCATTGGACATCGGGCTCCTCTCGTTCCCTACGCGCTTACCACCACTTAGCCAATCTGTAATTAACCCATCCGCAGAACGCAAAGCGAGATCAAGGACCCCAATCCTCATCACTGAATAGATAATGACATAAGAGAG
>NC_051386.1:27076287-27094485 GCF_015228065.2 Penaeus monodon | reverse complement strand
GGCACTCCTCAGCCCCTGGTGGGTTTTTTTTCCCCATTTTGGCTTTTCCCTTTCAACAGCAAATCCAAGGGTTCTGGAACCCAACCTGAGCTCATTGGCCCTTTTGTACCTGTTTTCTTCCCCAAAAATTCTTGGAAAATTCGTTGCGGTCGGTAATTTCGGCTGGGCCCTATCCATGGGGGTTTAGTTAAGTGCCATAATGGTCACTAGTGACGGTCTCATCGACATGCCAGCCAATCTCTCCACCAGAGTCACAGCGGCCAGGGTGAGGTCTAGGACCCCTCCTCAGACATGCGTTGGCTCCTGGTTATTGAGGAGAGCGATCTCGGGGAATGTCTCAAGCTCGTTGGCTATGTGATGGCCAGCCGCATCCGGTGCCCTGCAGGGAGCAAGGATGAGGTGGTGTGCGATGAAGTCTCCCCCTGTGATTACTCGGTCGTGTGCTGCAGAAGCACAGACCTGGCTGATGTCTAAGGTACTAGAGTGTGGCCGGCTGTACACATAGTACAATTTCAGGGGACCCCCGGCCAGGTGAATCTCGACGGCAAGAGATTCAACATCTCCACAGTGCGGTCAATCGGCTATTGCAGAGCAGGGAATTGTTGCTCAGGCCTCGCTTGCCATCAGCACGTGGCAGCATGAAAACATGATACCCTGAGAAGCGAACAGGTTCCACTGTTAATGTCTCCTGGAGCATGACGATGTCAATGCTCCTTGATCGCACTATTGCGTGGAGGATGGCACTCCTTGTGGAGAAGCCATAGATGTTCTACTGCAAAATACTTAGATTGCGTGCCATGATGTTAATAGTTGATAGTTACATCAGAGACATCGTCGTATTCGGACTGACTTTCGGAGTCTGACAACTCGATTGTGAAGTCCTCGCTGCTTGAGGGGTCTTCTTCGGCTGTCAGACTATCTCTGGGTCCACTGGGAGGTGGAGAGTCGTTGGTAGGTCTGACCTTGTTTATTACGGCTTTTCTCTGCCCAGGCTGATTCTGTGCATTCTTTGCTGGCCTTGCCTGAGCAAGGTCAGCTTGTTCTGATTCGGTTTCTGGCACTGAATCAGCCTGGCTAGGCTCTGCCTGTGTGGGCATGGCCTGGGTTGAAGTGGGGAGGGGAGTCTCGTCCTGGGACTGTTTTGGCCCTTTCCAGCTTCTTCCCCTTTAGGACTACGACCGCCTTGGTCAATGCCGTCATGGCGACCTCGACTGCCTTATCCGCCTCTTCATTCGTCCTTCCCAAGGCTGTTGCCACTGCTGTGACTACAGCAGTCAGCAGGATCAACATGTCCCCCTCATCAAGGAGGAAGTCTTCCGCTTTTGGGGTAGGACATTGTGGTGCTGTTAGAACACTTTCTTCCTGTGGTCTTTGCACTGTTTCATTTGGCGGAACTGCTGTTTGTCGGAACGATCTCCGATTTCGGCTGGGGGGCGGCTCTCCTTTAGGAGGGGGAGCCTTTTCGCTCTTGTCCTTCCCCAGACATAGGGCCTGGGGGGGCGGGACCACATTGTGGAGGTTGGTACCTTCTTTTTCCTCTTTGTTGGCCTAATGCACACCTCGGTTGTTGTGTGCCTTGTTACAGACACCACATTTTGGCTTGGCTGTGCAGTTAGCCTGGTGGTGTCCTTACTTGGACGATTCAGAGCGAAGGGCAAAGGCGCTCGACGTGGCGCAGCAGGTGGCGCCAAGCCGGATAATGCCAAGAGAGCCACCATGACCTCTTGGTTGTGAGGCTTTTGCATGGGCGAATTAAAGAGATGTACCGTGCCCCCCCCACCCGGTTTTTTTTTCCCCCCCATGCACAATTGCGGCCTCGACTCGTTACGCGTGTTATTGGTACGGTGACGCGCCCCCCTCCTTGTTTGATGCTCAACGATGCTATGTGCTTGAATGTTAGCTTCATGACCTCCTAGGCCTACTCTCTATAACGGAATTTTCGGCATTAGGATAACTCTGTGCACACACTTCTGTGAACTGGACCCCATCTTCAGTCCCGATACCCGCCCCGCGAGAGCCCCCTGAGGGGCCTTAGAAGGGCCTGCTTACGGAGTGCATAAAGTTGCCATTCTATGGCTAGGGACTGGTCTGCAGACCATCTGATGGACTGCCACTCTTCTCTTTTTTCGAATAGAACGATAGGCAGGTAGGGAGCCCCCCCCCCACTTGTCAGCCCTCAGTCTGGTTCGCGTCTAATAGCTGGCCGCTAGACCAGAACACGAACTTCCCGTCTGGTGATCAGGAACTGCCTGTGAAAAGTTAGCTTCTCTCCCTCACTGTGATGAAATAGTCTGTGGTTGGCTGTTGGCGGGAGAAGGACAACCTACTGGAAACAGGTTTACAGGGGACCCAGTCTTCTCTCACTGAGGTGGCAACAGCCTTGGGTGTTCAGAGTTCAGAGAGAAGAGAGGTTCAACCACAGTTAAAACCCGTCCTGCACATAGGAACTGCCTTGCCACAAAAAAGTTAGCTTCTCTCCCTCACTGTGCATGAAATAGTCTGTGATTGGCTGTTTCAGCGGAGTGAAGGAACTTAACGGGAACAGGTACCAGGACCCTCTTCTCTCATTGACGTGAAAACAACCTTGGGTGTTTCAGAGAAAAGAGGGATTCACATTTAAAAACCTTCCTGCAATAGGAAACGCCTGGGAAACTGTTAGCTTCGCTCCCTCACTGCTGATGAAGCAGTCTGGGTGGCTGTTTCAAAGAGGTGGATGAAGAACGTTACTGGGAAACAGGGTGCAGGACCCTTTTACTACACTGTGAAAACAGCTTGGTGTTTTCAGAGAAAAACGAAGGCTTCACTTTGAAAAAAAGGGTACAGGTCCTCTCTGAGGGATGAGAAGAACGCCTGGAAAAAGTGAAATAGTTCCCTTACTTCCTGAGGGAGAAGCATAAAGTGTTCACCAACAATGATTCCTGTAGGTAGGAAGGGCATCCCTCTGGTATATCCCCAGAGGTTCACCACCTACCCCAAGCGTTTGCCATGCGTGGCCAGGCCTGTGTGCTGGGAGATGGGAGTCCTGGAGGTTGAGCGTGTACGAGTACGCCCTGCAGCTAGCAACACGCCTCTTTGATCAGGTCAGGTCAATCGGCTTGTCTCCCTCGGGAGGCTAGGGTCAAGCAGTCATGCTGCCATTGGTACTCACACCGTCCGTGTATGCCACTGCAAACCAGCTAATTGGCTGCATAATCCACTCATCACCCTGTTGCTTTAGGACATTGGTCTCTAGACACCCAGTTTCCCCTTGTTGGGGTGTTTTTTTTTCGGGACCAGTGAGTGGATGATAGCACTGTCACAACGATGACCATGGTAAAATAAAACTAAAAAAAAAAAAAACAACAGACAAGCTGCTAATGTGACGAATCACCATGCTAATGGTTGAATGAGACCCACTGACTCCCAAGGCCAGAAACATCGGCAGCCACCTTGAACATGCCACACAGGCCTCCGGGTGGTGAAAAGAAAACCCCAAGCACAGAATGAACACGTCACGTCTGCTGCCAAGAGGGACAAGACAGGAAAAAATTATGTAAAACACACGTCACTGTCCACCAAGATTGTCTGCAACAGACTAGGACGGTCTCTGTAGCTTTATCCCACCTCACAGGACCCCACCCTGACCGCAACGGGTGCCAAGGCACTAGCACTAAACCAAGCCGAAGCAGCTGGTGCCCCCTCGATCAAGCCCCCAAGCCGAAAGGGCGGGCCAGAAACGTCCGACGGCCGGAGACCGACTCTGGAGGAGAGGTCTGGACCCCCAAAGGCGTTTCCCCCCAGTCTAAAGTGGCCAGTCAAACCCGAAAGGACCCTTATTCTCTTTTTCTTCCCTTTTCTTCGTAGCAACTGCTACCAAATTGGCTCGACGGGCATGGATGTATTACAGAGCCGATGCAATCTAAATTTCCCGGTTGTCAATCCAGGTGCGCGAGAATCATGGGGCATGATCATCATGCTATATATGATCAAGCCACCCCTTATTTACTGCAGGAAACACAGGAGCCACTAAAAGATTGGGAGGGCCAAAGAGTAGCAAACTCTCACCACTGAATACCGTCGAAAAAGAGGTTCAAGACCACGTGCGCTAATGTGGTTCTCCAAAGCTCGCATGGATGTGCGAGGTCGATTGCATCACACCCATAGGTCCATGGAGGTCCAGTCCCGATTCCGTCGAAGGGAATGTACTCAAACCAGGTCAAGTTCCTGGTGGACTCCAATGAAAGGTAGCACCAACCGCTCTACCCTCTGATTTGGTTAACTGGTGGTACCTACAACTAGTATGTATGTACCTGATCCACTGCCCCAGTGTCTTCAAGTGCCAGAAGTATGGACCACACCAGGCTAACGCACAGCCAAGCCAAAATGTTGCGTGTACTGTAGGCACAGCACACAATACGAGGTGTGTATTAAGGCCTACAAAGAGGAAGTAGAAGGACACTCAACCAGCCAAAATGTCCTAACTGTGCATCAAGTAGGCATCAGCCTGGAGCCTGCCTTGTGCTCTCGCTCGCAGGAAATGAGAGGGCGGCCCTCAATGACCGGCAAGAGGTTGCTGCTAAGAAGCGGTACAGTCACCACTTTCGCTCGTTTCCTTTGCCTCCTAAAAGCGCACCTCATACATTGTCTGGGGAAGAACAAGACGCGAAAAGGGCCCCTGCTTCTCAGACCTCCCTTACATGAGGAAGGAAAGCCGCCCCACCTAGCCGAAACCCGGAGTATCTACCCCCGCACAAACCAGCTATGTTTCCTCACTAATCATTGAACCACAAGTGCAGAAGAACTAACAGCGAAGTAAAAGGTCTTTCTCTCTTCTAATCAGCACCCACACATGTTCCCACCCCACCTAAAGAGAACATGGCCCACACTCAGCCACGTCGTCCCCCTATTCCTCGAGGAGGGGACACTATTTAGTCACTTTGATCTACTCGCCTGGACTGCTGTAGTCACCAGCTATGTTGGAAACAGCCTTGGGATAGCACGACCCCGGTGAAGTACGGCCTGGATAAGGCCCCTAGTCGAGGCCATCCGCACACTATGCCGTTATTTGACCTAGGCCGGTCATAGTCCTAAAGGGGAGAAGCGAAAGGGCCAACACATTTTATCACAGCTCAGTCCAGGCACGAGACATCCCCTCCCCACGACCACCACTAAACCTATTTCATGCCATGCCCTCACCAGGCAGAGCACCTAGCCCAGGCTGTTCAGTGCCAGGAAATCCGACACATCATGTAACACAGAGCTGACCTTGCTCAGGCATACGGCCCACGCAAAGACCCCCCTCTTTATGCTCCATTGACACCAGAATCGTCCAACGCCCTGGGCAGACAGAACCACAGCACCGATCAACTTAAACGGTCAGACCTACCAAAGGCTGCTCCAACCTCCCAGATGGACCCCCATGAGATAGGCTGACAGCCAAAGCAAGACCTCTGATACTGCTAAGACATGCGATGGACTCACAACATCGAGTTGTCAGACTCTGGCAGTCAATCTTCCGAACTACAGACGAATGTCTGATCTGCATGTAACTTATCCAAACTAGTTAACATCATGGCATGCAATCTAAGCAGTTCTCACGGTGGAACATCTATGGCGCTCCAAAGGGTGCCATACTCCACGGCAATTAGTGTGATCAAGCGAGGCATTGAAAATCGTCACCGCTTACTCCAGGAGGAAAATTAACAAGTCCCCGGTAACCGTTCGTTGCTCAGGGTACAGTTGTTTGCATTGCTGTACTACACATGAGGATGGCAAGCGAGGCTCCGCAATAGCCGATGCACCGCACTGTGGAGATGTTGAATCTCTTGCCATCGAGATTCACCCTAAAATTGTACAATGTGTAGTACCTTAGACATCAGCCAGGTCTGTGCTTCTGCAGCACATGACCGAGTGATCATAGGGGGAGACTTCAATGCACACCATTCCCATCTGATCCCTGCAGGACAACGGTTCCGCTGGCCATCACTTATAAACCAACGTGCTTGAGCCGTTCCCCGAGTATCACGTCTCTCAATAACCAGGAAGTCAACACATGTTCAGAGGAGGGTCCTAGACCTCACCCTGGCCACTGCGACTTGGGGAGAGGATTGGCTGGTGTGTCAATGAGACCGTCACTAGTGGACCATTACGGCACTATAACTCCCTCATGGATAGTGACCCAGCCGAAATGACCCCGAACCCGGAATCCAAGATGGGAAAACAAGGACACGGACAACTGGCAGGCGTTCAGAACGCCTGGGCCAGATGTCCATGAGAAAGAAATGAAACCAACATACAAAGTGAAACGCCGTGGAGGCTACAAGCCAGGACTTCTAAATGCCATGATGTAGGCTAGCCCACTGGGACCATACAAAAACGCGACCTGGGTCCAGGGATCACACAAGACTACCTTGGTTATCTTATAACGGACGAGTTAGGGAGGCCAAAACCACACCGCCCGTAAAACATGTGCCGGAAAAATTTCCGAAGGCAAAGAACCCCCAAACAACCCTAGCTCTCTTAAGTGACCCGCGCTGTCAGGGGATGCCAAGGAAAAAAAAAAAACTCGCCCATGCAGAGTACGGCAGGTAAAGTAGGCGAATGGTGCGAGTCCTTCGCCACATACCACCCCCTCAGTCAGAGCTATGGCAATGGGTAAAGCGAGCTACCAGCTGCTCAGCCCCGAGATGCCCTCATGCACCCTAATCCCTAGTCAGAGGGAACAGACTGCCCCCCCGCCAAACGAGTTCTACGTAAGAACAAGTAGCAACAGCCTACAGCAAACTAAGGGCAAGACAGAACGCCTACAACCGACAGACTTGGTCATATCAGACAGACAGGCAGCCAAATTCAAAATTACTCAGACGTATCTTTTCTCTGAGGGAATAAGAAAATGCATATAAAGCCAGTTGCTACACACAGCCCTGCTCTGATGGGATCTTGTTACATTCGCTTGCATTCTGCAACTCATCAAGAATAAGTCCTGTGAAACCAGGAGGGCCACCCATAGTTTCCCATCCTTAAAACCAAAAGAGGCCAGGGGATAGTACCGCCCCCATCCTCTTTCCTCAGCTGTCTGGCCAAGGGATCGGACGAGAGGTATGGTGTTCTGAACCGGGGCTCAATTGAAAAAAGGGACACCCCGCTATGACACATCCACGGAGTCACCAGGGGCATGAGCACAGCGCCAACAGCATAGCCATGCTCTGAGCACCATAAGCACAGGCACATCTGTTCGGTTAGTATTTCCTGACTTAGACGAAGGCTTGAATTGGCAAGTTCCTCTTGCCATTCAGGAGAGTCTGACCAAAAAGGAAAATCCAGATGGTCTAAGATCTTGGCTTGTATAGGTGAATACATTAGGAAAGAACAGCCCGAGCCAAATTCCACAAGGTACCTATCACAGCACATGCCACTAGAGATTGGAATGCACAGGGTGGGGTACTCAGTCCAGCCCTCTTTAACACATTAGGCACACTGCCTAAACAAAGCCCAGCGTTGTCTGGACCTCGTACCCAAGGAGTGTTGTAGGACAGGACTAAAGATCTCTGCAGCCAAATCAAAAAACCATGGCTCTGAGGCAGAGACGTGTTTTCACAGGCACAAGCTCTGAAAATTCAGGGAATGGAATGAGGGGTTCAGGACTAGGGGTGAAGATAGACGGACCCTATCCTTCCAGAAGGGGTTCCAGTTTACCTGGTTGACCGAACAAAATCAAAGACTGTCCGTCATGGAGAGCAATGAGTGGGAAGAGCATAGGGGCCAGACACAGAAATACGAAGATCATTCTTGTACATGACTGTCAGGCCCATTGTAGACTATGCCTCCCTTACTCCTGATTGGGCATTACAGAAAAAAAAGGACCACATATGTCCCCTTGTATGGTCCTGACAGTCCAAAATCGAACTCTCTCTCTGCTCCTGGCATCCTTCCCTAGCGTTGCATTCTGGGTGCCCCAATGTGGGCAAAGGTCCTTCTCCTCTTGGCCTCACAAATCGATCTAATGGCAGCATAATTTTTATCAAAGGTCATCCAGGCTCCCAGAAATACAAGCCTAAGACATAAAATAGTCAGAGGCTCTTAAACAAGGATAAACGAGCTGTTTGCAATACAACTCGCTGGCTGTCTCACACAGGCCAGGGTGGTGTTAATACGCCATCAGCTCTTGCCAAGGGCATGGACTCTCCCCACCCTGTCGAAGCTCCGCTGTGGGCACAAACCTCGACAGAGTTCTCGGTCATGAGACTGGCAACCAAAAAGAATGAATATTCCATGCCTAGCCTAAGGCCAGAAAAAACCAGAGGTCATTGCAACCATCACTCTTCCGGGTAGCAGACAAACATACTACACGGATCGGATCAGTCGATCCCTTGGACCCACACTGGAGGCGCCGACTTCGCAGCAGGTGATGCCACAAAAGCATGAGGGTTAACATGATAAACACCTCCTCGGCTTACAGACAGAGGCATGAACCACGCATCCGGTGGGGACAGGATACGTGGGGTCATACATACATGACGCCAAAGAAACCATCGACTGTCTTCAGCAGCGCTCATCCACTGACAAATTCTACCTTCTGACTACCATCCTTACACTGGCACCGAGGATTCTGCACAGGGTAGGAAGAATTTATCATAAACTGGGTTCCCAGCCACATAGGGATCAGAGGGAATGAGCTTTGCTGACAGACTAACCGAAGTTGGCAGGGAGTGCTCCCTAATCCATGATAATACATCAGAGCCGAAAATTTACTTAGTTAGAAGTGTTATGGTGATGGCACCTCCTTCCTCCTGCAGACTTCACAGATAGGAAACAAGACTCTCCCTAGGCCAGTTGATACTTCAGAACCACCGCGTTCCATGAACACACTGGCACTCTTTGAAATAAACAACAGACTCTACTGGTATCCGGAAGTCACCTTTCTGCCCAGAACTGCGCCTAGGTTCACCAGCCTGGTTGTCGTATGCACGCACGCTCATACAAAACAATTAGCACGAAGAGATGATGGTCGTTTGCATAGACTATTGCGGCTAGCCGAATAGTCCAACATACCCAGTACATTACTAAAGAATGTGTTCTGTCGCACACGCAATTCCTCATGCCAAGACCTGCAGAAGACCATCTTACCGATTGTGCTGGTAAAAGAGAATGATGCGATCGAGGCATTTACCACCATGACTACAGGAGCGACTGCAGGCTAATTCACACCGCCACGGTAAAGCACCGAGTTTCAGAGAACCATTGAAAACAGCCATAAAGCTCGACCATCAGGTCCTGGGCCACTAAGTGAGAAGGCCGGGCGAAGCCAGAACTTCACTCGCAAAATCTCAAAAGAACGAACCCAGACTCACTCACGGCACGGCTCCCACTCTCACCAAAGAACACCGTTGTAAGCTCTACAAATAAAGAGCCAATTTGACTAATCGTAGTGTTTACCCAAACCTACACTAAAGGAGGGGAGTGCTGTGGTGACCCACCTCGCGACGAGTTCCGCTCACGGCTAGAGCACTAGATATATAGATATATAATAATATATATATTAGTATATATATATATATATATATAATATATTATATATTATATATATACTGTATGTTTTATGTATACATACATACATACATGTATGTATGTATCTATTATAGATATAGATATGCAACATATATATATTATATATATAATATAAATATATGTGTGTGTGTGTGTGTGTGTGTGTGGTGTGTGTGGTGTGTGTGTGTGTATTTATGGTATTACATAATACATAATTATATATATGATGTGTGGTTATGTTATGTATATATATACTATATAATATAGATATATAATATATATATATATATATATATATATATATATGTATATATATATGTATGGATAAATATGTGTGTGTTTTTTTACGGTAGGTTCATGTCTTTAGCCGCCGTGTCACAGCCACGATTATACTTTATATTGATTATACACACCCCCCCCACATTATGTTATAGTACTTTTCTATATAATTAATATAATATAATATACTATTTATATTATCTTATAACATATGCCCCCCCCCCCCCCTATGCATTACATATAGATACATACTATGTGTGTGCGAGGTTCTGTGTGTGTGTGGGTGTGTGTGTGTGTGTGTATGTGTGTTGAGTGTGTGTTGGTTTAAAATATGTAATATATTCTAAGGTGTCTAAATATACTATATATACCCAATCATCTGTATTACCTCATTATACTAAGATATACTACTAGAAACCCGACCTCATATCCCACTGGGCCGTGGGGTGTGTTGTTGGGTGTGTGTGTGCTGCTGTTGTCTGGTGTGTGTGTGGGGTGGGTGGTGTGTGTGTGTGCGCGGCCCCCCCCCAGCTGCCATCCGCACTGCAATCGGACAGTGAAATTTTGAAGTTATGCGGACATGAGGTCGAAGTACCCCCTCCCCATCCCCCAGGCTCTAACCACTAGGCCAATCCGCGGCATATATTATAACCCCACCTGCACCCACACCCCCCACTTTTTTAATACTCTATTTTGATGATGTATGATAGATATAGAGAATTTATAATATTATATATATTTATTTATACAATATAATCTATATATATATATTATCTCCCAGTATTATATATAATATATTTATTGTAGAGACCGCTTATTTGCCAAATCCCTACACTAAATGAGAATATATGTACATATGACTATCACACTAACATAGATTTCCCCCCTGTTATTCTCCTTACTCTCTGAGTGAGGTTCCATTCTTTTCCGTTCCCTTTCCTCCTTATACCCTATACATGTTTTATCGTACCCACTTTTAATATATAAGATATATTACGCCAGATAGATTAATCCTCACTCCCTTATTATATATACTATAGCGCCACCCGCACCAATACCCCCCTCCTTTATCCCCACCCCTTTCACCCCCCGATTCAATGTACATGACCTACTAATATCTTAATGTATTTATACATATATTACACACATCCCCATATTAATCATGTTGTGTTGTTGGTATGAATATTTAAATATATCTTATATATATATATATATATATATATATATATATATATATATATACATCGTATCTAGGTTCGATTTACCTAAAATTATTTAAATCAGTGCAAGTGCACACACTAATCAATGGGTGCATTCAAGCAAACACGCATCGCCCGCGCGCGTATGTGGGCACGCGCGCTGATTTAAATAATTTTAGGGCTTAAATACTTCGAATCTAGATTATGGAGAAGTTCCTTGGGCAAGGAACTCACCTCGATTGCCTATTTAGTCTTACGTGGGTGGCCAAGCCAGCCTAAGTCAGTGCGTGGTCCCAAGCCCCGGAGAAATAGAGAGAATGCATACCTAAAATGTGTAACACCGGCACTCTCCTGGAAAGGATCTGGGACCGTACACGTATTCACTCCAAGATCCATCACAACATGAAAACTACAATTAAGTATCATGCTGTTGACCTATACGGCGGCTCAAACATGTTTGAACACTACCGTTAAAAAATATGAGTGCGTGTGCGTATGTGTGTGTGTGTGTGTGTGTGTGTGTAAATATGTGTGTGTAAATGTGTGTGTGTGTGGAGTGTGTGTGTATGTATGTGTGTGTATGTGTATGTGTGTGTTTGTTTTTTTTGTTGTTGTGTGTGTGTGGTGTGTTACGTACTATATATATAGATACTTATGTGAAGTATTATATATAATATTCTATACAATCTAATAGACTACTATATATATATAATATCTCATTATATATAATATATGTTTGGGTTCTAAAATATACGGTAATATTATAATATATACTAACATATATATATAATCTTGTAATATTAGCTATTATATATTATACTATATTATGATATTTAAGATATATGTGTGTGTGCTGGTGTGTGTGTGCGGTTGTTTTGTGGTGTGATTGGTATTTTGTTATATATACATGTTTTGTTTTTTTTTCTCACTATATACATATATATGTATGCACCACAACACAAACAAAACACACACACACACACACACACACCACACACACACACACACCACACACACACACACACACCAACACACCAAAATCACAACAAACACACACACACACCACATAACACACACCACACACACACAACACACCCACACCCACCAAACCACAACACAACCAACACATCACACACACCACACCAACACACCTACTTATATATCACACACATAACACACACCACACGAAGAAACACACACACACCACACAGATATCACATTTCACATAGTGAGCGTGTGTGTCATTGCACCATATTTAACATGAAATACTAGTTTGTGTATTTGGAGACATCCACACAAACTAACACGGCAGCTTCTCCAATGTTCGAAAAATTCAAGTAATAATTATTTCATTATAGTTTCCCCTCACTCAGAACTATCGCAGCACAACACCCCATCAAGGGACTTTGTTCTAAACTCTACTAATCATGCACACACACACACACGTGCGCGAAAGGCCCGCGTCCTCACTCACTAAAGCGTGTTCCTAAAAGAGCCCATAAATACAAGGATGGGTCCATGAAAGAGCACATATCACTCTCAGGTGAGTAGTGATAGTGCAATCAAAAGTGAAGTATATGTGCTTGCATATTTGAATTGCATTATATGAGTGTCTTTTTTTATAAATTCACATGTATGCATAATAGCGGAGAACCAGTAAACGTATACACACACACATATACACACAAATGGGCTGTACTTCAAAATCCACACATTCACACACTGATGTAGGTGACACGTATATTACATAGATATTATATAATAATATATATATATATATTATAATATATATATATATATATATATATATAGATATCCCCCGCCACTTCACATACTGACATGTATTTACCCCCACTCCACCCACCTATTATAGAATAGAGATAATATCTATTATATAGCCACCGAGATGTATATATATAGTAATTACTATATAGATTACTATAGATTATAATATATATATGAGTATACTCCCCCCCTCCCCCATTATATGTATATATACTATATATTTTGTATTTATGAGTAATATAATATATATGTATGTATCCATCATATATCATATATAAATATATATATTATAATATAATATATATATATATATATAGATAACCACACCCGATGCTGAGGCCGCCAGACATAGCCACGCAGCACTATCAACTCACACATAAATAGATATTATACACTACTACACTATACTCACTTTGTATATTATATAAAAGATATTGTATACTACGACACTAAATATATAGATATTTACACGACACACACCGTATAACATACATATATTACAGAGATAATATACTACACACTATTATATGTATATTCTTTATATTATAGATATATATATACATATATATATATAGATATATATATATTATATAGCTATATATATATATATACTACTATATTATGTGTGTGTGCTGCGTGTTGTGTTGGTGTTGTGTGTGTGTGTGTGTACAATATATAAGTATTTGCATAAATGCACAAAGCACACATCACACCACTGATAGACACACACACACACACACACACACACCACACACACACCACACAACACACCCCCCCCACCACACATATATATATATAGATATATTTATATATATTATACTATATATATATATTATATATGTATATATAAATATAATAATAATTATATATATATATATATTCACTGTACATTTTTTTTCTAAAATTAACGGTATGTTTCCATGTTTGAGCTCGCCCCCCCGTGGCCGTGGTCACAGCATTGATACCTTAATTGTAGATTCTTCATGTTGTGATGATCTGGAGTGAGTACGTGGTAGGGTCCCCCCAGTTTCCTTTCCACGGAGAGTGCCGGTGTTACCTTTTTAGGTATAAATCATTCTTCTATTTATCCGGGCTGGGACCAGGCACTGACTGGGGCTGGCTTTGCACCCAGTGGCTAGGTAGGCACACATACGATTTGGTGACAGGTGTCTTGCCCAGGAAAAACACGCACCGGCCGGTGACTCGAACCCTCGGACTCAGAATACATCGTGACGTCTTGAGCAAGCATATTTATGTACAATATATATAATTATACCTTATTATATATTATATATATATATATATATATATTATATATATATTATATCTTCTTTTACGGTAGTCATGTTTGGAGCCGCCGTGGTCACAGAATGATACTTAATTTAGTTTTACCATTTGTGTGTGTGATGCTCTTGGAGTGAGTACGTGGTAGGGTCCAGTTCCTTCCCACGTGAGAGTGCGGTGTTCGCCTTTGCTTAGGGACCCACATTGTCTTTCTCCCTCTCTCCTCCTTTCTATCTTCTATCTCTCCTCTCTTCCTATATATAATATAAGAGATATATATTTATATATATATATTATACTATATAGTATATATATATATATATATGCATGTATCATATGTGTGTTATATATTTCTAAATATTATATATATATCTATATTATATATATAATTATATATAATCATATATATGTTATGTGTGCGTTTGTGTGTGTGTTGTGTGTTTACATAATATATATATATATATAGTATATATATATATATATATATATAATATTCTATATATATATATATAGATATATGATCATCACAACATGAAAACTACAATTAAGTATCGATCATGCTCGCGACCACCGGCGGCCCAAACATGAACCTACGTATTCAAAAAAAATGTAAATATATATATATTATATATTATATATATATTATATCTCATACGTATAAGATATATAGTGTGTGTGGTGTTGGTTGTGTGTGTTGTATCAGTGTGTGAAGGTGTGCATTTGGATGTAGTAGTATGTAGGTACACCACACACACACACAACACACACACACACCCCACATCACAACCACACACACACACCCAACACACACACATCACACACAGTACCTACTTCACACATAGATTACTCAATAGTATATTACGATAATATATACTTATATACCTCATTATAGTTACATGAGGAGATAGTGTATATAGATATATATACACTAGAATAGAGATATATATATATATTACCGCTTCGCGTATTATTAATATTTATGATATTATGACGCAGATATCTATACATTACTATATATATATACAAATATATATTTAATGATATATATATTATTTATCTATATATAATATATATATATAACCTAACCACACTATTGTATATACACACAGTTATAGTGTGTGTGTGTGGGTGGTGTGTGTGTGATATAGAGGGCCCCCATCCGTCCAGTCGACGTGGCCACTTTGTCTCTACCCCTCCCGCTAGGGACAGTGCCCTGTCGAAAGAAGGGAGGAGCACTTGTTGCCCCGTAGTAGCTCCCTCTCCCCCGCAGCTGCAGGCCACGGCCGGCCCCGCCGCTCCGGTTTGCCAGGGCCGTCGCAGCAGTTGCCCCGAAACGAGGCGTAAGTACCCCCGCCGTGGCCTCAAGTATCTGGCTCCGGATTACCCCCCCCCACCCTCTCTTCCCCGTCTTCTTCCTCTGCCCCGACACCCCCGAGTGCTTCCTGTCTTTCGTATATCACTCCCTCCCCCACCCCACCCTTGTATAGAAACTTAATTTAGGTAATGAAGATGATCGTAGACAGTCACACAATATATATATATATATGAGATGTACGTTATTACTATATATAACCCCTCGCGCTATAGCATCCGCCCATTCTCCCTCTCGCGCATATGACTCGCCACCTGTATTATGAGGTTAATATATATACTATCTATCCCGGCAAGAATCTTATGAGTGCCATGCCGCCAATCCAACGAGATAGCCTCAATCTAACCGAGATCATGGTCTGGTGTGTGTGTGTGTGCGTGTGTATGTGTGTGGTGTTCTGTGTATGTGGGTCGGAGTTTGTGTTTTTATTGTTTGTGTGCCCCGTAATACTGGTGGTCGTAGATGATATTTAATATAGCAAACTTAAAAACTAAACCAACGGAACATTAAACAGGAATATAGTACTATATACTATATATATATACATATATATATATATATAATATATATATATATATATATAAATTTATGTGTGTGTGTGTGTGTTTGTGTGTGTGTGTATGTGTGTGTGTGTGTGCGTGTGTGTGTATCTGTGTCTGTGTCTGTGTGGGTGTGTGTGTGTGTGTGTGTGTCTGTGTGTGTGTGTGTGTATGCATATGTTTGTCTGTGTGTGTATGTATAAATATCCGTTTTTACCCGTGTATCCGTTGATCTCCTAGAATGATTACCACCATTCCTACTGTCATCATTACCATCATTACGACTACCATATGTAAAGCATGTCCCAGAAATGTTTAAGAATTGTTCCCAACTCCTATATCTGCGGTGAATCGGCTTTATGACTGCGCACAATTTGCTTTCATTTTTGCTGTTGTTGCTGTTTTAGGAGAGCAGGTGGCTTGACACTGTCTCTGATGCGAATTAATTTTGGGGGGTTTTATGCATTTATTTACATATTGGGGTGCCTGAAATACAGACAGATAGATAGATAGATAGATAGATAGATAGATGGATAGAAAGATAGATAGATAAATAGAGAGAGAGAGAGAGAGAGAGAGAGAGAGAGAGAGAGAGAGAGAGAGAGAGAGAGAGAGAGAGAGAGAGTACACATGTGCGTAATAAACTAAAGTAACCTAGTTTGCACCCAAATCAAAAGCGTTCATTCTGATATTCCAAAACGGGAAAGAGAAAGGTTGAGGGGTACCTAGATCAAAATAGCACTACATATGATATTTATGGCGGGAGGGTGAGTGGAGGGAGGAGACGAGAAGGAGAAGCAGGAATATTGAGGAAAGAACGTCACTGCGAGCTCCTCATACTTGGACTGTAAATTTTTTTTGTGCTGAACGAAATTTGGGAAGAGAGCCTTGTGGGAAGTAGTGAATGCTGTGAAAGAGTATGTTTGGATGTGGGAGTGACTATGTGGTCCCTTGCAAAGAAGAAAATGGAAAGGATGAAAAGGGTGAACAACGAAGAGCAAGAGGAATAAAATAAAGACGTACAGAAACAGAAGAGCGAAAACAAGGTCAAGAGAGAACGGGTCAGGCAGTTACAATTTCCGCTGAGAAGAGGGAGAACAGCGCTAAGTTAAGCGAAGTCCTTCTTTCACAAGGTAGAATAGTACGGGTATGTTTGAAGAAGAGAAAAAGTGACAAAATGTTGTCATTATTCACCTGTCGATACGTGGATCAAATCATGAAGATAGATGCCTGGCTCAATAGCATCCTATGAGGCTAACATGCACAACAGGTGCATCGTGAACGGCGGTCGCCAAACGCTATTCACAGAAGATATAGAAGGTTTTTGACGGAAAATATTTCGATCTCTCCCTCTTTGAAATATTTGGTTTACTGAGGAAGTAGCTGGCACTGGGGTACTGATAGTGGTGATGATGCATGCCTAAAATAGAATATTTCCAGTTCCATTATTATTTTTACAATCAAATAGCAGAAATGGTAATAAAAAACTGTCAACATTAAGAATACTAATAAATGGGACTACTTGACTATCAACAACTGATAAGGAGTTGCCTTGGAGCAATTCTGAAACAACACGAGGAAGAGAGGCCAAGGGGTGGCCTTGCACGTGCACGGCACATATGGGTCGGCTAAGTGAGGGTCAGGGAATTCTATTGGGTTTTGAGACAATGTATGCATGGGAGAGAGAGAGATAATTAATTATTACTTAGTTTGGTTTCCTTTGTTACAATGGATATTATCGGCGTGGCATACTGTCTGTTTCATTTTGCTTCTAAACTTATCCCCTGTGTGCAAGGAATGGCCAGGATTACCATCCACTGGCAGCGAGGGATTTGAACGCAGGTCAGCAAGATCGTTAGACGAGATCGCCACCGCTGCACTACACAGCACACAAGAGAGAGAGAGAGAGATGAGAGAGAGAGGTGAGACGATGAGAGAGAAGAGAGACTCAGACAGACAGACAGACGAAACAGACAGACAGACAGACAGACAGAAAGACAGACAGACAGAAGAGGGGAGAGAGAGAAAAAGAGAAAAAGAGAGGGGGGGAGAGAAAGGAGGGAGGGCGAGAGAGAGGGATAAAAGAAAAGGTTTGATTCCATTTGTTACAATGGATATTCTTGGTGTGACATACTATCTGCTTGATTTTGCTCACGTATGTCAGCTGCTGCTGACTTGGCTGAACCGAGTCCGTGCCCGCCGTGGTGCCCAGCCA
>NC_051386.1:27056287-27071287 GCF_015228065.2 Penaeus monodon | reverse complement strand
GGCATAAACTTTTAGACAAAGAAAAAAAAATTGCTTATATTACGCAACCTGAATATGCACTGAATAGTTTTTATAAAATCACAAATACTCAGAAATCTGTGTCCTCAGACAAGTTCTCATGTCAGAAAAATCGGCTCAAATTTTGTCCGAGACGTTTTCTGAGCGGATTCTGAAACAGTTTCAGAAATAATCAAGAAATAAATAGATCAAATAATTACTTTTACATTACTGAAAATGGCGTCTGTATATGGACATACTCTAATATTATACTTATGCACACATTAAACGTCCGTTATAGATAAAACTTGATATATATAAAATAATTTGAATAACATTTGGCAACAGGATCAGTCCTTTGTATGCATCGTTCATATGCGCCATCAGTTCATTTCATATTCACAATTACCCTTAAATGTAGGCAAATGTGTTTTTTCTTTGGGGAAATAATCTAATCTAATAACAACTGAAGTAACAAACAAATGCATAATTACTGGAAAAAAAACGTGACGACCAATTAAAATGTGATGACCTTTGCTGAAGCGTCGAGGCCGTGATTTTCTTCACACATTCTGGCCACCGTCTACTATTCTCGCTTCCAAACTTCCCTACATAACCACTGGCAGACTTCCTGATCAGGTCTTACAATCAATAAACTACAGACCATCAAACTTTCCACCTATCCTTGATCAGCCCTATACCACCATCTCAGAAGCTGGGAAGCTGCTCTTTACCCTTTACGAACAGGTCACGCCCACCTCATGTCATGCTCCAACTCACTTCTATGCTCCTCATGCAATGCTCTTCTTTCAGTCCCACATATCCTACTCTCCTGCCCTTGCTTTAAAGAAGCCCGTACTCTCGCTTATTTCCCCTCTTTCCTCGATGCCCCAACTTGTCAGACATCATCACGGAGTCCCCGACCTTTCAAGTGATAACCTATTTTCCTTTCTCAGACGCATATATACCCTCCATTTGATCTATTCACCCTTTGACCTTACCTTTCACCCTTCTATCAATTCCTATCCCACCCATTTACTCCCCTCTTTATGCCCCTTTCACCACATTACTTTACCATAGTGCTATATGGCCCTTGATGTCTAGCACATTCATTTGTTTAAAGACAGATCATGAAGTTCAAAGTTTGAATTATTATATAGCTTCAAGATGATCTTATTTTTGTTTTTGATAAAGAATGACAAAATATACAAGCAAATTATAAACACCCTTCTATAAGATTTTATAGAAGTAAAGATTATTCTTTTATAAGAAAAACATATTTTGCTGATTTCTTGTAACAAATTTGTTTTGCTGTAGCATGAGCTATTTCTGAAATGATAATGATAGCCCTGTGGTTCTCTTAGGATGTATTATGAAATATATATATGCATATACATATATATATACTATATCTATATATATATATACGATATATATATATATACTATATTATAAATTATTAATTATTACATTATTATATGTTCATTATTAAGTAAAGTCAAGGTATAGTATTAGTTCTATAATCCAAGAATATTAAAATGTTAACTTATATTTCATTCTTACATGTAACTAACGCTACAAACAATTTCGTGAAAATTAATTATGCTATGTAATTATGGATCTCTTTCAGTATAAAAAATCTTTAGATTCTTAGATATATATAAAGATATATTATATTATATTATAATATCTCAGATATATATAATATATATAATATCATAGGCAGCGGTGGTCAAGAGCGGTTGGAGCATACGGGGGACTCAAGACTGGCTCAGACGGCAATCTCAGTTCGAGGGTTCGAGTCATCGGCCGCGGGTTGTTCCCATTGGCAACGAACTTCACTCGATTGCCTACTAGCTACTGGTGGGGGCAAGGAGCCCAAGTCCAGTGCCGGTCCAAAAGGGGTAAATAGAGACGGTGACCGATAAAAACACCGGCGGCGAAGGCAACGGCCAACCATCAGCTCTAAATGCCAAGACATAATGCAGGAACAATCATGATCGTCCAACGTCCTTGTGGACAGGGCACTTAAAAATTAAAAAAAAAAAAAAAAGATATAATATATACTATTATATCATATATATAACTATAAATATATATCAATTAATATCACTATATACTTGATGTTATATATACCTATATATAGAATATATATATTTATACGCTCACCATTATATGCTCTTAATTCTTCTGTCTTTAACATGAGCGCGACTATTTATGACATGGTAATGAATTTAAGTGCAATTCCTGAATTTCCTGAAGAGCACAAATCAAGGAGCTTAAGCATAGGAGAGTCAGATGGTGTGTTACATGGTTTGCTCTATCACTTTGTAATTTATGATGTGGATCTGATCATATCTACAACACAGTAAGTGCTGGAGGTTTCCCAAAATGTCAAAACGGAAAGACCAAACCAGGCAAAGTTCTGGTGATGACCCTGGAAAGGAAATTCCCAATAACTACCGCTTCGACCTGGGTAAACTGGCCGTGGCACGCTTCAACTAAGAACCTATGTGCTCTGCAACCACTTCGTGTTTTTTATTTAACTGCAAAATCATACACCGTCACACTGCCAGGCTTAGACTGCAAGGTCACGGTCCAATGTCGGGTGTCCTGTAGCAAGGCACATAACAACAGGTGTCCCTTAAGGCACACAAGGCAGACACAGGGGACACAAGCGTATCAAATGTCCCAACTGTGTGCCAAGACGCGGCCATCAACAACCTGACCCCATACCACCTCTCTACAGAGATTTAGAACAGGTCCGGTAACGCTACTAGCCTGCTCAATCTACCAAGATGCATACACCACGACCTCAAACAGGGGCAAACAGGACTGGTGCCACACGATCTGAAAGAACACAGCAGCAGCAGACCCGGCAAGCCAAAATGAGAGGCAAACCAAGAATGACTACAACCAGGCAGGTATTTGCTCACTATAAGAGAAAGGGCAGCTGGAACCCACTAAATTAGATCGCATTCTTCTCTTTCTTGATCCGTGAACGACAGGAGGGAAAAAACCTACAACACCAAAAACAGGTTCTTATCAGCCTCGAGTTTACCGATGGGATCTCTACCCATTCATTTCCCATCCTAGGACTGGCCTCCAGAGGTGTGAGCTCTGCCATTTTGGAACTACCAACAAAAGTCCTTGGAATAGCTTCCCAACTATAACCCCAGAGGATGGAAAGCAGGGCTATCATGGTTCCATCCCAAAACCAAAGGAGCCAGGGAAGCGTAATCGCCCCATCTCCTCTTCTCAAGCTGTCTGGACAAGACTGGCCCGATGGGATTATGGTAACCTAGAGACCGACTCCACATGGAAATGTGGACCATCCTACAATGAACATCTCCTCTCTCCACAATGGTGCTTCAAACACGGGGGCCTCATGAGCTACAGCAGCACACAGCCATCAGCCCACGTTCTTAAGCATGGTTGGTACATCTGTGTGGTAGATATCCTAGACCTGGAATTAGAACGTCCTCTTGATATTCAGGAGTGACCCGATCCAGAAGAGAATCAGAAGAATAGCGCTGGCTTATTAGATAGGAACTACTTCTAGAAAGACAGCCAAAGTCGCCGAGATAACCAAAGGGTCACCTCTATCACCAGCACTATGCCAATAGAAAATGAATATGCCTAAGGGGGGAGTCCTCAAGTCCAGGCCGTTATTTTCCAAAAACCTCTCAATATCCTAGTCTCCTCCAATACACCTCCAGTGGGTTGCACAGATATCATCTCCCATTCAGACGATACTCACAAGCACATTCCACTGGTACCACATGCCTGGCTGAGACCTGTCATCTGCGGAGTGTTGTAGGACAAGGACTCAAGAAATCTCCGCCCAGGCCAAATCAAAAGCATGACGCCGAAGGGACAAAACTGTCACAATCATGTACACAAATTCTGAGAATCCAGGCAAAGGTATGTCCGTACCTGGTTGACCAAACCAAGCAAGACGTTTGTAATGAGGCAATGACTGGGGGGACACATAGGAGCTGACATAAAAGTCCTAAGATCAGTCTATGTCTACATGTGTCTGTCCCATATTATGGACTATCTTCCTGTCTCCTCTGATTGCCACAAAGCAAAAATAAGAGAGAAAATAAAAAATTGGAGATGGTTTTCAAAATTGAAGCCTGCCAGGATCATATCTGGCGGACCCCAAAGCGGACCTCTTGGCAAACTTCTCACCATGGACTCCCGAAAAAATGATCTAATGGCAGCTCAGTTCCTTTCAAAGGTCATCAAAGACACCCAGGAACACAAGCACACACAAAAAAAATACTCAGAGTCTAGAACAAGAGACACGAGCTGTTTGCAACAACACTCCTGCGCGTCATCACACAGCAAGGGTAGTTCTGATAATGTATAGCTTCTTAAAGAAACAATTGCCCTTTTCCGAAGGCGATGGATTCCCCCACCCCCGAATTTCTCTATTAAGCCCAACAGATGCGACACAAACCACTCGTGATCGAGTTTTACAGTTGTCGTTACATGCTTGTCACAGGGAGGAAAGAAATCAATACCCCAAGTCGACAGGGAGAAGCCCAAAAGAGGGTCATTGCAGCATCACTTATTCACTGGGTAAGTAAAACTCTTCATGGCTATGGATCAGTCGATTCCTTTTAAACACACTGCAGGGTGCCGGCCTTCCTTTGCCAGCAACAAGCGATGCCAAATTCATACAAGCAGACAATGCCTTCCTTTTGCTACAGGCACGAGGACAAGTTAGCAATCATGGCCAGCCCTATCCATGCACTCTCCCTGAAAGTGAGGGAAAATGGTACATACTAGATCTCCAGGGAACAAAGCCACTTACAAAGAACAACACTACTCCGACCACTGGCCTACCATCGTGACAGAGGATTTCTTATCCGGAGAGAATAATACTCATAAAAACATCGGGGTACGCTAGCCCACATAGATATAGAGGAATGTGAGCTTATCTGATATTAGATAGCTAGACATGGCAGGGTTACCCTCAAATCCCCATGATCATAGGACCTGGCAAAAAAATATTAAGGCAAGAAGTGGTGTTAATGCCACAATTCTAGTGCCTTCCTCCTTCAGCTTTCACAGAAGAGGGCGAAAAAAAAGTTCTCCCCCCAGCCAGATGATACTCAGATGCCACAAACTAGTGAGCCTGAAAAGCCAATCAATAAAAATGTACCAGAGTCTTTCTTCATATTCTTTTTTTTTTTTGAATCAGACTAGGTTACCTGACTGGTATGTAGACATAGAGGACAATGTACATGCAGACAGATGCGCATGCTACCAGAGTGGCCGAGCTCAATGCCACCCTGGTACATTACTACAGAATTGTGATGCCACACACCCTTTCTGCGACAAGGACCCCCCCCCCCCACCCCCCCTCCACGATAGCCGCCGGGCTGGCTAAAAGAGATATATACCGCTCATGACTTTACATCCATCGCGCGGCAGGAAAAGCTTCCTCGACTGGCAATCCCTCCACCACCGCGCCGTAAGCATCGAGTGTCAGAGAGATACACACTGAGACAGCCATAACTAGCTGAAACAGGCCGCACGCCGGCCATACTTCGCAAATCTTAAATGAATGAATGAATCGAAATTAGCAATCCCAGCGTCCTCGGAAACATGACAACCGCAGCAGACAGCACGAGGACCTGCTCATCCTAGCTGACGGTGAGCCTAGCCGTATTCCCCATGATCTACCAGACTTCAGCTCCCAGCCATCATACCTGTGACGGCCATAACACCACCAATTTACTTCTGTAATAGCTAGCTGAGATATAGTAGTAGAGCAGATATAGACTAGTCCAACGAGTGTCACACCTCTCACTTCAAAAATTATATGATTATTCTGAGTAGTAGTTATGAATTTATCATCATCTTCACCTATACTCGCTGGAATTAGTTGTTTCATATGACAATCAATTATTACGGAGACATATTTATCATCTTTAGCTTCGCAGATTAGTGTTTGTTTCATGAGCAATTACGATTTGTTTCATGCGAATTATTATTTATGTATTACTTTTCATATTATTAGCGGTGATTCAAACAGACTACATACTATAAATTTATATTAAGGTCGGTAATATTACTTCTTCTAGTTTTATTCTCGTTATTGGTAAGGGAACAATACGAGCCACACGATAGAAATAATGAGAGACATTAAATGCGAGGAAATAACTTCACTTACTTTAATCTATTATTCACTTAGACACAATACATTGTTCCAATGAATGAATGCCTACTTACACATTCACCCCACTCATCTACCTTACCGCATTACAGGTTAATACGAAACACTCTAGATAACAGCGCTAACACCACAGTCACCTTCATCACCACTCGTTCCATTCACTGTCCGCACCAACTCAAGTACTTCGCACTGCCCGGTTTAATACGATAGGCTCTGTGTTATGAGTTCAGCATATTCCATGATTGCCCCATATATTATCAGATGAGAACTATCAAGTCTGTTAAGTTTTTTAAAGCCTTCCAAGTTCTTTCTAAGGAAATCGCGTAAATTTGAAACAAGGGTCGAGAAGCACGTCCTTTTCATGCGATGTGGTGTAGTCTTGCTGTGAACAGTGAACAGTGATCTCTCTTGACCTTACGGATGTTAGGCCCTAGTAACTGCTACAGGACAATAGTAGTGGGCGGGAATATCTTAGCTATGCGAAAACAATCATTACTGAACCTAACATCCATCAGCAGCTCGCATCACTCTCGCATCGCTATTGTTATTTATAACTCTGTATATAGGAGAATTATATATATCTATATACGGTTTACGTTAATTAACTGTACTTATCGTGCCAAATAGTAAATTCCACACACCATTTACTATACTGGTGACCCCCAGATAGTGATATGTCATAGATTTCGCTCGCTCTCGCTTAGATAACTCTATGGGAGGGGGAAGCTCCGCAGTCAAGTAGTGCGGGTGAGGAGTATCTGTAGCAGCACGACCCCCGCAGACTGAAGTTCAGTGTGTAGTTTCCCAGGTTAGCGTCAACCAGGTCCAATCTGCTCATTCGGACATCGCGGTCCCTACTGTTCCTTACGCGCTTTACACAGTGCACCTGCAATCTCCTTAGCGCAGAATCTGGAAGAATCGAGATCAGTATAATCCCCAATCCCGCTGCATGGAGTCACCGAACAACCAGAAGCAGCAACAACAAGGACCCCCTGCCCAATCCTCAGCGATGAGATAGATAGAATAGAATAACTAGAAGAGAGTAAGGAGGGAAAGAGCATAGAGGTGGGAGGATATAGATAGCGACGTAGGAGGTAACAGGAAGGAATCTAAGGATATGAATAGATGGGGAGACCATCGAAACAGAGAGGGATTAGAAAAAACACAAGGAATAAGACAACGAGACATGTACGGTGGAAACGCGTTGGGAAGAAAGCGGTAATTACAATTTACAATCTTAAAGGCTTCAGGGACCCGGTAATTCAGTAAACACGTATCCTATTTTCACACGTCGTATAAAAGACACGTAGCCAATATATCTTGTTATCTTGTTTGCACATTGCCATCACGACGCTCAATTTATGGATCAGTTTGTGTTGCCCTTGTGTCTGTGCATGCGTGCTGAGTGGTCTACTGCGCTGAGAGAGAGGGAATAGAGAGAGAGAAAGCTGTGAGCGGAGCAGGAAAGGGACAGCAGACAATGGTAGGGAAGGCCAAGCAGAAAATGAAGAGGGAGGAGACCAGGAAGCCGTACGAATCGAGGATAGGAAGACTATGACAAAAAGAGAGTAAAAGCAAAATAAAGAAGCTAAAAGGTAAGAGACGACAGGAGGAGGGGGGAAATGTGACTTAGAGTGCGTTTAAGGAGATCACAGAGGATGGAACTAGCAATGAAGGAAGAATGTGAAAGGAAGAGAAAGGAAGTGCGTACGTTATGGAGAAAAGAGGAATGGGGACCGGATAGGAACATATCCGAGAAAGCAAAACAAAGAATGATAAGGAAATAAAGAAAGGCACAAGAAAGGAGAGACTGATTGGTCGATGAAAGGAAAGGGGAAATGAGAGGAAAGGACAAGAAGGCAGAGATCAGAAATAGAGAAATATGCTTTCTGAAACACTGAAAATGCCAGTAAAATAAATCTCACTACAAACCTTTTCAGCTATACCTCCGGATACATCAAACAAAGAGGCTAGAACGAGGGAAGGTCAGGGTCAGAGAGGGAAAAGTCACAGGGAGAGGAGAGGGGTGGATGACAAGAGTAAGCAGCAGAACGAAGAAAGAAAGAAACCGTTGGACGCCAAAGAGTGTCAGAGACGGAAAGTCAGAAGATAAAGAACAGAAGAAGTAAACAAAAATTGACAATAGGATTAGTGTTCGCTGGAGAAGAAGGAAAAGAAAAAGAGACGGGTGGAATAGGGGATGCAGGAGAAGGAGGGAGGAGAAAATGGGCGAAAGAGAATGAAACTAGGTAGAGAATTCGAGATGCGCCGGACGTGAGCTAGTATCATTATTATTATTTCATTATATTTTTATTTTATTGTTAACATAATGCCATTATTATTATTAGCCATTTTCATTATTATAAGTTTGTGACTCACATGATAGAGATATTCTTGACAGTAATTGCACAGGTGCAGAAGAGGGATATCGGCTTGTAATTTTTGGTATATGTCGGGATTTTTATTCGCTTGAGCAATGTGTCACCACTTCTTCCACATGGTTGGAGCTTGTTTGCAGTTTCAAAACAATTAGTGTAGAATAGAGAGCGCCAGTGTCTGCTTTAGGGCCAAAAGTGTAATTTGCTTCATTGTGATTCATCAAGGCCAATGCCTTTCCAGTCCATCCGTCCAATGTCAGTGTCGAGCTCCTACACTGCCAATAATGCAAGCTCACAGTTGTTGTTTTTGGAATACTGTTTCCTTGCGATTGAGTTGATAGGCAATTTGGATTAGCGTGACGGCAACAACACGTGGAATTATTTGGTTCCAGAATGTTAGTTTCCTTATTCGAGTCTAGCTCTCTATCTCTCTCTCCTCTCTCTCTCTCTCTTCTCTCTCTCTCTCTCATCTCTCTCTCTCTCTCTCTCTCTATCTCTCTCGCTCTTTTCTCTCTCTCACTCTCTCTCTCTCTCTCTCTCTTTCTTTCTCCCCCCCCCCCCCACTCTCTTCTCTCTCTCTCTATCTCTCTCGCTACCTCTCTTTCTCTCTCTCTCTCTTACTCTCTCTCTCTGCTTCAGCCAGTGTTCTATCATTTCTCGCCAATTCTTTTTCAACGTGTCTTCAAGGTGTTGTTGGACTCTCACCTCTGCTTTAGGTTTCCAAAAGGATCTTTTTTAATGATTCCAGGTATGACCTTATACAATGTTTGATTTTGGGCCTGAGTATGGCATGTGTTTTGTATTGGCATCATCTGAGAAATCTTTTTTGAAACTCGTTCCAAGTAAGTTTTTTTAGTGTCTGGTGATGCGAGGTGGATCCCATGTATTATTCCTGGGACTTTGTTCTTTTCTATTTCCTGCAATCATTCACATTATGTTGAAGCGGTTTCAATAATTTGGCTATTGGTAAAAGAAAAGCCTCAGCGTTCAAAACGAAAATTATATTAAATGTTGCACATGAGGCTTTGGTAGTATTCTATTGAATTTCATTAAGTATGACTTGTCTAGCTTCTTTGGTGACAAACGTTGTGTGTGGGTGTATTGTGTATGGTTGTGTGTGTGTGTGTGTGTGTGTGTGTGTGGTGGTGTGTGTTGTGTGTAGTGTGGTGTGTGTGTGTGTGTGTGTAGTGTGTGGTGTGTATGTGGGCTGCGTAGCCCTCTATGCTAAGTTTACAATGATATCGATATTGCAATATCAGCTTCGTGTTCATGTCCTTTTGAAACCGATAAACCTTAAGGACATTTTTGAAGCATTCCGAAGCCACTAACACTTTGATGAATTGTTTGATGTTCACCATGGTTATCGAAGTCGTTCTGACAGATAAAGATTTGAACGGAAGAAGAAACAAATTTCTATCTTGATTAAAAAAAAAAGTCGCAGTAATAATTGAAGGTAATAACAATGCTGGAAAGATTTTAAGTAGAAGGTTAAACATTATGCAAGCTGTCAAATAAGTGGAAAATCCACTGTTATTCGTTTAGAAAGGAGAGGTATTGCCTGGAGTATACATTATCGTATCCACTGCGAGTAAGCTTCATGTTCACATAAGAGTCCGAATGTCACACAACTGGAAAATTCCATTTATTTGTCTTAGTGCCTGAAATATATTAACAAATCAAGACTTTGTTTTTCTCTTGATTTTTTTTTTTTTTTTTTTTTTTTTAGTCTGTAAAATTACATTATACCGGTACAGGAGAATTGTAAAGATATTCAGCCTACTGAATTCAACAACTACAACATAATGACTCAGACACGGAAATTCTATCATGTGGTTTCAGAGACGCATATCATTTACTTCACATTTTGCCCATATAGACAGAACATGTATTTAATATATTTCTAAAATGGCACAAAAACATTTTATGCATCTCTAAATACTAATAAATTCATATCAGAAGATATGCGATATGATTCCTAATTAATGAAAATATAAATCCCTAACTGAAACGAAATGTATTGCAAATTATCTCGGTCTGATCGGCTGACCAGAGTGTATGACTTTATATTGAACTTGACATACAAAACGATATGTTTCAACAGGTTCCAATAATTTGCGTTTAAAAGGCAAATATGTTTGAGGATGTGTCAAAGTGTATCCGAGATGCTACAGAAAGGTCATTTATTAATGTATAGACCTGTAATAATATGCTGGCTGGTGATTTATGGCATACACCTAACAGAAGAACTACCAATGTGTATTCATTGAGCCATTACTTTTCACTGTCCTTCGTTCAGCAACGTCATAATGAAATTTATGCATTTTAAAGTTAAATATACTTCTTTTACCGTGAATAAATCTACGCCCACACACGCATCCTTTTTACGGGGCAGGGTAACAGTGATCTGGCAGGAGTAGAAGCAAGTGATCGGCTGAAACTATTTACTGTAGTAACACGCGGAGTAATGAATGAAGATACCAGGGGAAAAAGCGATTGCGGCCAAAACGGTGAGGGGGAAAAGCGGGGTTCCCCTTTTACAGAGGACGGGCTGGTTTTTTTGGGGGTGGGCCCAGCCAAAGAAAAAACCAGGACTACTTTTACCTTCAAGCTAAGCGGGGCCGTACCTGGTTCAGAGGGGGGATTAAACAGCATTGGGCGTGGGTTTGGGATTTGGTTAGGGGGGGATGTGAACCTCAGTACTTTACAGTCTTTTTCTCTTTAAAACTCTTTTTCAATTTTTTCTCTCTCTCTTCTCTGCCTCCTCTTCTCTTCTCCTCTCTTTTTCCTCCAACTCTCTCCTCTCTCTCTCTCTCTCTCTTTCTTTTTTCTCTCACACACATTTTTCCCCTTTTCTCTCTCCTCCCTTTCTCTCCCTCTCCTCTTATCCCCTCCAAACCTTTTCTCTTTTCTCTCCCCTCTCTCTCTCTCCTTTTCTCTCTCTCTTTTTACAAAACACACACCCAAAAACCCCACACCCACACACACACACCCCACACACAACACACACACACACCCCACGCACACCCCACACAAAAACACACACACCCAACACACCAAAACACACACACACAACAAAACCCCGCACGCACGCACAAAAAACACACATAACCCAAAACACACACCTCGCCACCACACAACCCCTACACACCCATTTTTTCTTTCTCTCTCTCTCACACGCACCACAAACACACAACAACACACACACAAAACACACCCCCCCCCACACACACCACACACAACCCCACAACCCCCCACACACACACAAACACACACACACACGCAAACAAAAAACCCATACACATACACACACGCAAAAAACACACACATACACACATTTCTTTTCTCTTTTCACACCCCACACACAAACACACACACACACACACCACACAACCCCCACACACACACACAACCCCCACACACACACAACCCCACCACACACCGCACGCAGCCCCGCACGCCATTTTCTTTTCACTCTCTCTTCTCTCTCCTTCCCCTCTTTTCTTCTTCTTCCTTTTCTCTCCCCTCTCTCTCTCTCTCTCTCCTCCTCCTCTTTCCCCACACACCACACAAAACACACACACCCCCCAAAACACACCACACACAAACAAACCCCCACACACCACACACAACACCAAACCCACACACACACACACACCCCATTTAAAACACACAAAAACACAAACACCACACACCACAACACACCAAAAAACACACACAAACACAAACACACACAAAACAACCACCCCACACACACAAAACAAAACACATACAAAAACCCCACACACCCCCACCAAAACACACCCCAAAATACACCAAAAAACACCCCACCATACCCCACACCCCAAAAAACCATTTTTCCCCACCCTCTCCCACACACACCAAACAAACCAAACCCCCACACAAAACCACACACACAAAACCCCACACCCACCCCCACACACACAACACAACACCACACCCCACAACCCAAAAACACCCCCCCCCCAAAAAAAAAAAAACACACACACACACCCCCCACCAAACACACCCCCACACCAAAGCACACACAAATCACTCACACACACACACATACACACTCGCCACCACACACATGTACACACATTCTCTCCCCTCTCTCTCTCCTCTTCCCCTTCTCTTTTCTCTCTCTCCCCTTTCCCCTCTCTCTCTCTCTCTCTCTCCTTCCTCTTCTCCCCCTTTTTCCCCAAAATCACCCCTCTTCTATCTTTTTAATCTTTCTCTTTCACAACACACCCACACACAAAACAAAGCCCCACAACACACACACACACACAAAAAACAAAACACACCCACCACAAAACACCACCCCACACAAAACACACACCACAAAAAAACACACACACAACCAAAACAAAAACACACCCCATTTTCCCCTTCTCCTCTTCTCCCCTCTTCTCTCTCTCTCCTCTCTCTCCTCTTTTCCTCTCCTTTCTCTTTCTCCTTCTCTCTCTTGTCTCCCTTTTTTTTTTTTCCCACCCTTCCCTCTTTCCTTTTCTTTTTTTTTTTCTTTTTTTTTTTCTCTCTCTCTCTCTCTCTCTCTTTCCCTCTCTCTCTCTGTCTCTGTCTCTCTCTCTCTCTCTCTCTCTCTCTCTCTCTCTCTCTCTCTCTCTCTCTCTCTCTCTCTCTCTCTCTCTCTCTCTCTCTGTACTCATCCGAGGGGTCGGCGATTCGCGCCCCGCCCAGGCGCGAGAAGTTGCAACTGTCGCCTGAGGTTACTCCTGTGGCTGGGCACCACGGCGGGCAAGGACTCGGTTCCGCCGAGTCAGCAGCAGCTGACACACGTGAGCAATATCAAGCAGACAGTATGTCACACCAAGAATATCCATTGTATTTAATGGAATCCAAACCAAACTCTCTCTCTCTCTCTCTCTCTCTCTCTCTCTCTCTCTCTCTCTCTCTCTCTCTCTCTCTCTCTCTCTCTCTCACACACACACACACACACACACACACACACACACACACACACACACACACACACACACACACACACACACACATACAAAATACATAGAAATACACAAATGCACATGAACAGCTGACATGCATCGTGGCGTGACAGATATAATTGCAAACGAGTATAATGTAGTAAAAAGACAAATTCCCCCTGGATATCTGAAAAAAACACTAAGTGAAATTGAAACAAGAAGATGCCTAAAATCAAAGGGTATCAATAATCCAGTTGAAAAAGTAATTTACAAAAAAAAAAAAAAAAAAAAAAATCAAAGATTATTGCGACAAGATAAGGAAAAATATTTAAATGAACATTGCCAGAGAATTGAAAACTGTTCTATCAATAAGAGAACTAAAGAACGAAAATTTAAACCTACAATGGACACTATCAAAACTGAAGATGGACTTGTTTTATGTGATGGAAAAGGTCAAAGATAGATGGAATCAATATTGTTCCAACCTATACAAAAAAAATAAAGATCTAACAACAACATCAATTAGACTCAATGACAGCGAAGATGAACCACCACCACTGCTAGACGAAGTTATAAAGGCCATAAAAGAATTAAAGAATAACAAGAGCCCCGGAATAGATTAAATAACAGCAGAACTAATCAAGAATGCTGGCGAAAGTGTTGAATACTTCTACTACAAACTTTGTACAAAAATATGCAATAAAAGAAGATGGCCAGAAGACTGGGTAAAATCAGTCTTTACTCCCATACCTAAAAAAGGTGACGCACTCCAATGCAACAATAACAGGACAATTGCATTAATAAGTCACAGCAGCAAAATTTTGTTGAAAATTATTGCTGAAAGAATGAAGTTGAAGTTAAGAGAAGAAATTGCAGACGAACAAGCAGGTTTTCGCCCTGGAAAAGGTACCAGAAACCAGATTCTAAATCTAAAATTGATCATAGAGAAAAACAGAGAACATCAAAAAGACCTATACCTGTGTTTCATCGATTACTTGGAAGCCTTTGATACTGTTGATCACGATATCCTCTGGAATAACATGAACGATATGAAGTTTCCAAAACACATCATCCAACTAATAAAAGCCATGTATGACCAACAACAAGCAACTGTTAGAACCACTTATAGGTTAACAGAATGGTTCGAAGTCAAACAAGTAGTGCGACAAGGTTGCATTCTGTCTCCGCACCTCTTTAACATATATTCTGAAACAATTATGAGAGATGCTCTAGAGAATTTTGAAGGAACTGTAGATGTTGGAGGATACAAAATATCAAATCTAAGGTACGCCGATGATATAGTTTTGGTTGCCAGCAGTATCACTGAACTACAACAACTACTAGATAAAGTTAGAGAAGCAAGCGAAAAGGCTGGCTTGTTTCTTAATGCCAAGAAAACTAAGATCATGAAGATTCAAAGATAACCGGCAATGAACAATGATGAACATATTACAATCAATGGAATGATTGTGGAAAATGTGAAAGAGTTCAC
>NC_051386.1:27041287-27046287 GCF_015228065.2 Penaeus monodon | reverse complement strand
TGATCTCCCTCTGTCATGCATCTAGAGTGCCCACTTCTGGCCTTGTGTCTGGTGGATTCAGTTGCTTGGTGTCGCTGGATCTACAGAGACACGGTTGGCTTCGAAATACCTAATCCTCCTGATATTTCGGCTCTTGGTAGGTCCTCGGAGTAGAGTGTAATTATAACCTACCACTGGTCTGTGAGATCTCCAGTGCTAATATTGCCATAATATGAGGCACTAGTAATATCATCTCAGGAACACTATTCAGACACATTATGAAGCTTTATCTGTTATGAGCTTTGAAAACAAGTACCTATTTATGTCTATAATGTTCCTTAAATTATCCGGGAAGAGAAACACTTCATCCCACTGTGGTGTGCATTCAGAAATTCACTGAGTCCACATAAATTACGAGGTAATTTGAGCGTGTGGGCGTTTGTTGACAAGAATGGGTGGTCGGGGACTGAAGCTTGTTGGCTAGCTTATGAAAGGCAGCATCTCAGATGTCTGGTCTATCCTGATGCCGTAACGAGTCTCTGTTTACATCTAATGAGTGTGTGGGGTCTTAGGTGAGCACCAGAAACTAACGCATCAAACAGCCTGTCGTCAAGACAATGACTGCACATATCTGCCTCCTTAGCCCTCAATCGAGCCCTGACACAGAATTGTCAAATTCGCCTTTTCCTGGATGCATTGTGTGAATTGAAGTCGACGAATGGCTTCACTACGTTCCTTGCAAATATGATCTGTTTGGGTTAAAACATCAGCTAGAGGAACATTGGAGGTGGTGCTGATGCCTAAAGAATGGGATAAACAATTTTTCATCTCTTCCGACAAATACGGACGGGGATATGAAAGCGGAGTTTGAATCGGCAACAATGCTACATCGGTGGTGATTGCATAATCATCTTATGAACTCCGTCAACCGAGAGTAGCATCAGGGGAGAGAGGAGGAGGGGGATGGATATTAGCTGTCCTTCCACTGGGGTTAAGAGATGGTAAGACTGAAGCTGATCCAGACGGCTGGATTTCTGGTAGTTGCTGCTGAAACTGCATCAGGCCGGGCAGCTGGCTCATCAAAATTTGGAATTTGTCATCCTCGTGCTGCTTCTTGCGGTCATCCTCTCGTCCCCTTGCCTCATCTTTGGCCTCCATTAAATTAAGCAATCTATACAAGGGATCCTCTGCACCACCACCAGATACATCCGAACTCTGGGGATTCGACTTACCACCAAGAGTGCTACCACGGGTATCAGGCATTATCTGTGAAATTATCACAATCTCGTGAAAATGTGCAATATTACGAAAGGCACGATGGAAGTCCCGTTTTCTTTAACGAAACATGTGTGACGTTTCACTTTAACTAAACACGTGAAACATATGCAGAGAGCCTTACTCATAACCCATAATTGTTTGATTATTTAAAGTTATCTGCCGCATCAACAGCTAAGGTCATTAGCGGCGAATATCTTGTTAAATAGAAACATTAAAATATTTAAAACTTTAAAATTCTATCGATAAATATCTCATAACCCATGAGTTGACCATAGGCTCATTGTCACTGTACTGCACCTGACGCCGTACAAGACGGACGTGCAAGTCGGCGCTCCTGGGCAGCCAAGGCCGGCTATTGGCCTCACCTGTTTTTCTGCTCCTGGAAATCTTAGATTTCACTTAGGCTAGTACAAGTGCTGTGCAGTGTTTTTCAGTGAATTCCATAGTGTCGGTGTACATTCTAAGAAATTGAGCTTTACTTGCGATAGATCGGCCCCCACCCACTGCCTCGCCCCCTTCCTTCTTTCTCTGGATTTGTGTTCCACTGATTCTAAGTATAGTGCTTCTTCGGCACAACAGAAAAACATTATATTCTCTTAAAAACAATTGTGGATACCCAAACAGTGAAGTGATACAAATATTAAAGAATTTAGACACTTTTCATGCCCGGGGCAGCAAAGGAGGCTGTCACACTCAATGGCACATTCCCATACTCCGGACTAGGAACAAGCAAAAGAAGGCCCAACCAGTTAAACCCTACCGACATTTTGAAGTTCCCTGACTCTGGTACAGTTTCCCAAAGTTCCTCCTGTCTAATGTCACATCCCTCAACAAAATAGACAAACTGCACACTATCATCTCTTCTGAATCACCGGGAATTCTAGCCATCACAGAGGCGTGGCAAAACCAGGCTGATACCATACATATACCTGGCTACAGCATCTTCCATCGCCTCCACATAAACAAACGTGGAGTAGGGGTCATCCTGTTGTCCCAAAATGACCTCTCGCCCACCCCCTTGGACGTGGAAGTTCCGGTTGACCTGGAAGTGTTGTGGGTGCGGGTCAACCCTCCTCACCACCCTCGCCGCGTCCCTCATCTGCTGTGTGATTTACCACCCCCCGTGAGCCCCCACCCAACAACTGCTACTTAGCCACCTGACCCACACCACTGACCTTCTGTACGTGCGATACCCGTCATGCAATGATATGTGGTGATTTTAATGAAATAGACACCTTCGACCTGCAAAATGAGCTCAATCTGTCACAAGTAGTAAACTTTCCCACTTATGAACAAAGAACCCTGGATTTGATCCTTACTGATTTACATGACTGGTACCAGCCTCCTCTACCGTATTCTCCTGTCGGCCGCAGCAAACACGTATCAGTGTTATGGCTGCCTTCGCCCACCGTTTCTCAGCCAAAGCAGACCAAGACCAGGAAATACAGGCCACTCACAGTCCTCAATCATACAGTTTGGGTAGTGGATTACCCAACACCCGTGGACTGACGTTCTGATGTGGAGGACAAGTAGCACTACTATCTCTCGACCGTCACTACGGCTTTTCACCACTTTCCGGAAAAGTCACTCAGTACACACCCATCGGACCTGCCTTGGATCACGGGCCATATCAAACGCCTCATTCAACAGAGAAATCAAGCCTTCCACTCGCACAACATCACAGCCTACAAATCACTCTGCAACACAGTCATCAGGAAAATAAAAACAGCCAAGAAAATCTTCTACCACAACAAACTACAACACCTGCAGCCTAGCCAATGGTACGGAAAAGTTTCCATGCACCAGCAACCTTAGCCCCAGTGAAGCAGCAGAGGCTCTCAATGACCATTTCGCCTCAATTTGTCAGCAGCTACCCCCATCACAATGGAAGACTGCATTTGTCACCGCCAGCGGGAAAACCCCAAGCCCCGCCTCATTCAGCGAACTACGACTCATCGCCATTACTCCGTTGCCCAGCCTGCTATGTGAAAGCTTTGTCGCCGACTGGGCTTACCAGGACCTCGCGCCCAGCGTTGACACTCGGCAGTTCAGCAACATGCGCTTCTCTTCCAACTTGGATCGACTATTTAAATAATTTGCAAAGGTATTGTATTATTGTCCTATGCTAACAGCATAGAACCCGGACATAGGAAACTGAGGGAGAGGATGGGGGTGATCTGGATTCGCTAAGCAAAGCAAAGAGTGTTCTAAATTCATTCATCTTATCGAGGCTAGCATCCGCAACCTCCATCTCACACTCACACATACACACTGTGTGTAATATGTGTGGCCGTGAATAATGTATCGTCTAAATTACGAGGGCAATGGGGTGTAAAAGTTTAGGTGCCGATTCCTTTGTTTTCCTTTGATTTCGTTTGGGTGCCTCCAACGAACCACGAACTCGAGTCGCGCTCATGAACCGCGAAGCATGGTGTAGTTGGGGTCAGCTTGAGTGTGATGGGCCGCTTGGCTCCGCTCCACGCAACATTAAACTTGTAGGAAGTATCTGAAATTGTTATATTTATTATATCAGTTTAAACTTTAAGATACAAATGAATTTAAAGTCTACATCAGTCACCCTAATTCCTTATATTTTTTTCCGAAACTTTTGGTGAAAATAAATGATGTGAAATGAAATACAGTGTATGTGTGAAGGGATGCCTTAATATAATGATGGTGGAGTATATAGGATGTGTTGCGAAAGCTATACTTTTAACAGTGTCTCAAATTATTGGGTGGCAGGCTTTAGACCTGGGCAGATCAGTAACTTCTCACCTACCTTCCCCCCCCCCCGCCCCCGGCTCACGCTTGGTACTCACTCTGCAGCCCGAGTCTAGCTCCGCTCTACCTATTCATATGCCTTTATTTGTTGGCTGATGTCCAACACCTCGGTTTTCTCCAATCAAGGTATTCAGGAAGACCATTTCTTTTGATATCCTGTTCATTCCATCTTTTACATATTCGTTACATTTCGTAATGAAATAATTTCAAACATTTGGAAAATAAAATGGCATATGAAGTATTGTCATCTGAGTATTTTATTACCTTCCAAACACATCCACCAGAAGGATCCTATAATAACCCATACGTCCTTTAAACCCGTACATTGGGAGGTGAGAGCCCTGGTTTTCGACGAGATAAAGAGTGACGATGCGTAATCCAAAGCCAGTGGTCTTGACAGTCGGGTGTTTGCACGCAATATAATACATGTAATGCATCCAGTTGAATTGTTACTCATGTTAAAAACAAATATTGGTCTCATCTAACTTATGACATAAATACAACTGTACTAGATTAGGATATGCAGTAATCTGTCAGTCTAGGCCAAAAATAGATGCAGGGCAGCGCAATTAGAAGAGTAGCCATTTGCGGTTTTATACGATCCTTAAGCATATCTAAATAACGATAGACAGAACGACAGATGAGAGAGAGGGTGAGAGAGCTGCGTAGGGTAATTAAATATTTCCGTCTGACTAATATTAATATGAATAGTGAGTTCCAACAATATTTAAGGAGTTTTTATATAGGAAATATGATAAAGACTTAAAATAAAATGATGTAAAAAGGTTTCATGTTCTTTATTGTCAAAATAATATAATATATTTCTTAAAGCAACTCTCAAATATGTCCATCAGTTAACAAATATACTCTCTCTCTCTCTCTTTCACTTACTACACACATACACACATTACAGGCATTTTTGCATTCTTTGCCTGTTTTCCGTAATTTCCCTCTTCACAAAC
>NC_051386.1:27016287-27026287 GCF_015228065.2 Penaeus monodon | reverse complement strand
TACGACCTTGAGCTCGTGCTCTCACTGGAGGTCATGCGCTCACAGCGTTCTCATAGGAAGTGAGTGAGGGACCCCATTTACAGTCTGGGCACCATCTGTGGTGTTCTCTATCCATGGCCTCCTCGACCGTGTTTAACCGTGAATAAACACTACTGGCCGTGACACTTCTTTCCTCAGTTTGCATAAATCCTTAGAGAAAGGATTAATGGTCCTGGTACGAGTACTAGAGTACGTGCCGGAAATCAAAACCAGTGGGATGGTGAAGTAAGGATGATGGGTCCGCACTATGGCAAAGGATAATGAGATGGGTGAGGTTATGGTAGTCATGTACCATCAGGTGACGAGGTGAAAGTATTTATAAACAAGGATGTGAGGGCTATGACCAATGGGAGACTAAACTTTATTAGGAAATTTAAAATGTCACAACTAACCAAAAACAACAACTATATTATATATATAAAAAAAAAGAACAAGAAAACACAAAACTGAACAAAATAAAGAGATAGGGGAAGGGGAAAGGTAAATAAGAAGGAGCAGGAGATGGCTTCAAAGGATGTGGCCAAGACTAAAAAACTGCATCCACTTCTTCGTCCCATGCCAAAGAAAAAAGATTATGGCCTAATCCCGGTATCTGGCCTGAACGAAAGATGGTGTTGAGTCTATCCAGCCAGTCGGTATGCCAAGCGAGAAGTGTGTCGGTCTGTTTACAGACCAACCTACGCCACTCAATGTTCAGAGGAAGCAAAGAAGCTTGTGGCTAAGCTACTCCAGCATGCATTGAAATGGTGCCTGAAACTTTAAGAAACTTTAAGAATTTCTATTTTAATCTGCGGTCATCGAGAAAACTGCAGAGCAACTTTTTAATCAAAGGTGGAAAATTAAATTTTGTGCATAGCTTCAGGCTAGCATGCCAAACTGTGTCAAAGGCTCACTCAACATCTTTTGTGACAAGAACAGTCTTTACTCGTCGGTCTTTGTTGTTTATGTTGTATGTGATGATGTTGAGTGCGTCTTGCGTCGAGTGAAATTGTTAGCGTGAGAGAAGGTTATGGCCTTCGAGATAACACCTTAGTCGAGTGTTTATGATTTTTTCGAAAATTTTACCTAAGGTCTCGAGTAGACTAATAGGGCGGAAATTCTTTGGTTCATCAGGTCTTTTTGTGGCTTAGGAATGAGGGCCACTAAAGCAGTCTTAAAGGGAGAAGTAAAATAAGCCGGTAGTGAGAGATGCACTGGAAAGGTCAGTCAAAGCTGGTATAAGGTTGTCAGGAAGGTGAATAAGAGCATCACGTCCGATATGTGAGGAGCCTGGGGCATTACGAGGAAACCTCTATATTTTCTCTTTTACTTCCTCACACGAGATGGGGGCTATGAGTTCGTGAGTGTCATCCAGCCTATCCAAACGGATAATTGACTCTGGGTTAATTTTACCCTGTTCTCTTGACTCCAGGTATCAGCTTCTTGAATTCTGTGAGTGAATAGGGAATAAGGAGGGTGAGGGTAGAAAACTTGGGCCCAGTGTTCTTCAAACATTTTGATAACATCCACGAGATCTGAAGCTTTTATGTTATTATGAATGAGGTGGAAGAAGGGGGGTGGGGGGTAGTTACTACCTTTAAGTTGTCGAACTTTTTGCCAAAATCCCCATGTATTGCAAACTCTGTTACATTCTACTTTTTTAACTAAACTTGTCCAATATTTTTGTCGGTCATTATCAAGACTATCGACGACGTGATTTCTTAGAATAGGTAAGTCCCATCTAACATGCTTTACGAGATGTTTTGTCCTTTCAGATGGCTGAAATCATATGCGAGTTTTATACTGAGACCTGGGGATGGTGCTCAGCATAGCTGAGGCGATGGAGGCAAAGATGTAATTCCAATGCCCATCTATTGTTTGGGAATTGAGCCCATCAAGATTAAATTAAAATTTTGGATCATGTAATTTTGATTGAAACGACTCCCAGTCTGCTTGTTTTTCCCGGAAAGGTCGTCTTTCTTTGTTTAGTATTAGTGATGTGGAAATTTTAATTATGATGAGTATGTGGTCTGAAATGGACTGGGTGTGTGTGGTAGGCAAGTGCTGCCCTGTTCCTGAAAGCAAGATCAGGGCGGCCCTTTCCTCTTGGTGTGTATAAGATGAAGAAATCGGGTCCTATGTAGTGGAGTCTTTTTATTTCAAAAATTGGTAGTGCTGTGGTGTAGTGTTGTAGTTGTTGGTTTTATATAGGCAGTGGAAAGGATAATGGAGCCCAGTGGGGTTAATAACCTAACTGTCATGAAGTCAGGGTGGCTGAATGAGAGGATAAGGAACTCGTGGGTGATGGTGGATTTTATGATGATACAGGACCCCAATTGCAATCCGTCCATTGATTGATTGGATTGCCTAATTCTATAGTCATTTGTGATGGACATAGAATTCAGTAGGACCACATCAGAGCGTTCTTGTTCTAGAAAGTCGTAAAAAATATTTAGGATCGAAAAAAAAATAACTTACATTTGTTTGAACAATCGTTAGCATGCCACTCAGGGTAGACCCATTTTACCTGGGTTTACCTTGCGTGGCGTTACTTGATCCCGGTAGCGGTTCCGTGATCGAGCCTCGATCGACGGTTCCTCGAGGTCAGGGAGAGAGTCCTGCAAGCAGAACACAGGGCAGAAGTCCTGGGAATCGGCGGACCAATTGCCAATACTTCCGCGCTGTCCCAAGTGCCCCCTAGAAGGGAACACGGCAATTGCTCCCTCCAAAAGGAGAGGGAGCTCTACCTCGGCTTTGGAAACGACTTCGACGTCAATCGTCAGCCAAACGACGACGACGAGGCTTGGGGATTGGGGAATCCTTTTTGTCTTTTTTTTTGGGTGCTTGTGGTGAGATATTTTTGCATTTGTGTTCAGGGGTTTTGTAGTGAAAAGTTCTTGTGTAGTTTCTTTTGGATTTCGTTGTTTTGGTGGTTGCAAAACAAGGTGTCTTTATGAGGAGCAATGAGGCTCTGACTTACTGTTTGGCACCTCAGTTGCTGTGATTTCTGATGTGGCGTATTCAGGAATGTATAGATTGTCGTCTTCGAAGATCTCCTCTGGGATAACAATGTTGGGGAAGCCGTTTCTTTGTAGTATGGTGGGGACGATGTTTGCGAATTTCTTGGTGTTGAGAGCTACATGTAAAATGGCCTATATTTTCAGGTTTGTGTGAAGCTGTTGTTGATTTGGGGAGGTGGGAGCAGAATTGTCCTGGAGGTAGATGCAGGTCATCTGGGTGTGCTAGTCTGGGCAGGCAGTATGGTGGTTGTTGTGGTGTATGAAGGAGCGGTGTTTTTGTTTTCCCTAAGCTGAGTTTGTTTGCTTTTGTGGCGCATGCCACAATCACTTCACTCAGCACCCAGCACCGGCACAGCCTCACTCGGCATAATTACCTCCGCACCAGCAGTGGGATGCTGTCAGTGGGGTCAGTGCTGATTCGCCATGACAGGGGAGAGCAGGGTGCAGCCATTTGGCCAATCAGCATACTAGGCCACTGATTGCGGTATAAATACAATCTCCCAGATTGTATTCATACCGCATGCTCACCAAAATTAGACAGACTACTCTGCACCTCTGCGTTTGACTCTCCTTCCTAGGCTCCTCATTAAGCCAACCTCGGCATCTCCAACACTGGTGACCCCGGAGTGACATTAACACCGACGCGGCTTCCCTTTTCACCTCCATTTGCCTCCCAGCTTCTCCTCAGAGCTGTGGAGGGCTCTAGCACAGATCCTTGGCGTTACTCTCCAATTCATAATGGCATACCATCCACAGGCTAATGGACTTATCGAGAGATGGCATCGATCCCACAAGACAGCCCTCACCACCCTTTACACCACAGCCACATGGACTTCGCAGCTCCCCTGGGTGCTTCTTGAGCTCAGGAGAACACCTAAGGAGGATCTCGCCAATTCTGCAGCTGAGATGGTATAAAGTCAGCCTTGTTGTGCACTGAGAATTTTTCTCCAGTGACAGCTCGAGCGACACTCAGCTAGAGGACTTCCGCCGGGTAGCCCGGCAATTTGTTCCCAGCAGACCCACCCATCGCTTTCATCACCCATCCTACACCCCACCAGGACTGGACATGGCTGATTTCGTTTTTCTCCATGAAAAACGATGCCCACCGCCAGCCGTTACCCTGCCCTTACAAAGGTCCTTTCAGGGTCCTTCAGCACTCCCCAGGGCTTTCAAGCTACAGCTCAATGGTCAGATCGACTGGGTCACCACGGAGCAGACATCAGTGCCTAGGACCATGATGACGCCACTTACACCAGATCCGGACGCTATTCTCACCCCTGCAGGATCCTCGATCTGCAGTCCTTTCTTCTTCGATAAGGGGGAGGCATTGACGCGGATGCCACAATCATTTCACTCAGCACCAGCGCAACCTCGCTCGGCATAGTTTCCCTCTGCACTGAGTCATCCGCCACATCTGCTGCTGACCTCACATCTCCCAGACTGTATTTAAACCGCGTGCTCGCCATAAATTAGACAGGTAACTCTGCACCTCTGAGTTTGACTCTCCTTCCACTCAAGGCATAGGCTCCTCATTTAGCCAACCTAGGCCTCTCCAACACTTTCAGCATTTCTCTCCTTTTGGGGCAGGAGATGCTAACTGCAACGTGAGACCCCTTGCAGTTGCATCATTTGATGCTCTCCTTGCATTTGGCGAAGAAGTGACCTTCGCCACCACAACGAAAGCAATTGTTAGTGTGTGTGTGTGTATGTGTGTTAATATGTGTTTGTTGTGTTAGAAACTGAAGCAGTTTAAGTATTGTTTGATGTGAATAAAGCACTCTGGTTCGATAAGTTGGGACCGACGTATTGAACATCATGATCCCACATGAGAAAAGTTTCTGAGCTTCCTCCAGGGCAGAGACACTAATCTTAACGATTTGTGACTCGGGAGGCTTGTAAATGTCAAGGACAGTGACACTCTTCTTGGCGGATACTTCCTGGCCGTTAGATTCGCACGATCGTGGAAGGATCGTCCTGTTGATCTTTTTAGCCACGACCGTGCACTTTGCCTTCATTTCCAGAGAGGAGACAGGAGTGAAACCATGTTCTTTCAACTTTCTTTGGCCTTCGGTCGAGAGAAATGGGGTCTTTTGTTCGGGTTTGGCTACCGTCACTTTGAAGCCATTGTGGATTTTGAAGAGATATGTGACTGCCACCTTAGTGATTATAAAGATCTTCTGGAGAGCCATCTCACAAGAGAGGGTTCTCCAGCATAAGATAATTTGAGGATATGTCCCATGATCATGCCATAGCTTGGATGATATGATGGGTCAAGGTCAGTCTAGCAGGTGCTTATTTAGACAGAACAGGGTAAAGTGGCTGAAGTCGTCAAAAAGGGAGGGGCTCCTACCTGCCTATAAATTTTCTGCCATACCAGTCCCTAGCAAAAGAATGGCAACTCACAGGCGGGCACGCTAAGGCCCCCCAGACACACCCTCCCCTGCGGGAGGTAAAGGTCTGCCCACGTCTGAGCACGAGCTCGAAGATGGGGGTCCAGTTCACCAGAAGGTACACAGTCAGTTATCCTATTGCCGAAGAAAATCGCATAGAAAAGAGTAGCTATAGGGCACGCAGCAATTAAAATCGCGGCAACAATGAAAGGTGTGCGCAAAACATCCAGTGTATCACACAAGGGCCAAGGTCGAGCTTGCTGAGGAATCAAAACGCTCTCTATCATCATAATTATTATCATTGCTGCTGCTGCTGCAATTATTATTATTATCATTATTACTATTATCATCTTTATAATTAACATTACCATTGTTGTTGTTGTTATTTATCATTGTTGTCGCCATCATCATCCACAGTACGAACAGGGAGAGAAGAGTAGTATATACTTCTGCATCATAAGAAATATGTTTAGATCTGAAATATTCTGCAGGCGACATTCTGCCGCGCAGTCACATCTAACATCGATAAAGACTATTACATAGTCACCTGCTATGGTGATAATTTCCGATTTAATTAAAAGTTTATAATTTTCTTAACACACCGACTTTCTCGCAAGTCCTTCCATGTGCATCAAAGGACTGTTCCCTTATATGCATCAAGATGTTCGGTCAGCAAATCATATTTTCATTTAGTACCTTAACATCTGTCCTGCGTTGTTATTTAACAAACTTTTTTGCCCCTGTAGCTCAGTCAGACTTCTTTCGTGTAATATTTGTCTTTCTTTTTTTTTCTCTTTTTTTTTTTGGCGTTGAAACGTGTGTGTGAAAACGGTTATTATACTGGAACTAGAGATATCATGTCAAAAATCATCACATTACTAATCCTAATAAAAAATTAAAAGGTTGCAGCTTCCAAATCTTAGTCGAGTAAACCGTTATGCTGCTCTCATTCCAAAATTCAGGGAACATCAGAAGGGAAGTGAGAGGATAGAAAATAAAAATAAAATAAAGGGAAACCTGTACTTTGTTTTGGTGCTTCATCAGTTCCTTGCTGTACTCTGGGAATCCGTTCTTCACGAAAAAGAAAATTCCGACTAGAGGAAACAGGAAGGCAAGAGAGAGCGAGTGAGTGTGCAGCCGAGAGAAAGATCTCGAAAAAGGGGGAAATAAGAAAGAATTCGGGAGAGGAGAGAGAACGGAAAAAACGTAGTAAAAAAACAGATATGGAGGAAAAGAAGGAAGATATAGCTTTAAAGGCTTGGCGTAGCGTAGATAACTATGTCACCTTACGTCCCTTAATAAGTCGGAAGGAGCGCTTGGTTCGAGGTTCTCTTCCCAAGAGGGAGTAAGATTTAATGAGCAACGTAAATACTGCCACACACACATGTGTATATATATTGTGTGTGTATGTGTGTGTGTGTGTGTGTGTGTGTGTGTGTGTGTGTGTGTGTGTGTGTGTGTGTGTGTGTGTGTGTGTGTGTGTGTGTGTGTGTGTGTGTGTGTGTGTGTGTGTGTGTGTGTGTGTGTGCGCGCGCGCGTGTCCGCACGTTCATGCATGTGTACGTGTGTGTATATATGTACATATGAACCGTGTTCATGACAGATGTAGAAAAGGCATGAATGAGAATGAGTATCTTCACAATACAAGAGATGTATTTGACCGTTTTCGATTGTGTCTTCATCAGAAATACATGATTTTCATGTATTTCTGACGAAGAAACAATCGAAACAAATACATCTCTTATATTGTGAAGATACTCATTCTCATTCATACCTTTTCTATATATATACATGTATGTATGTATATATATGTATATATATATATATATATTATATATATATATATATATATATATTATATATATATATATATATATATATATATATATATATATATATATGCATGTATGTATGGATAAATATATATATATATATATATATATATATATATATATATATATATATATATATTATATATATATATAGCATGTAGTATATATAGATTTATATATGTATATTTATAGATAGATAGATAGATAGATAGATAGATAGATAGATAGATAGATAGATAGATAGATATAGATACACACACATATAGGCCGTAGATTATCTATGGTCTTTCTATGCCCACCTACACCTTACATATGAGATGCTTCTTTCAGATTCAAAGTACATGCAACCTGAAGTTTAGTAGTTCCCCAGGTTGGGTCACACCAGGTCTTCGCTCACTGGGCAGCGGGGTCCCCTCGTTCCCTGCACGCTTACACAGTGCACATGTAAGAATCCGGAACTGAGATCAGCATGGTCCAGCCACTGGAACCTTTTTGAGGTATAGGACTAGAGCTCCCTCTCTGAGGTAATATAGCCTTTGGGTGGCTGATTCACTTTAGAGGGAGGGAGATGGGGTTCCAAACAATGATGCCTATCTTGTAGGTGGAAGGGCATCCCTTCTGGTCTCTCCCCAGGGGTTCACACCTACCCACGTGTTTCCCGTGTGTGGCATCTCTGTGCGCTGTGGAGACGGGAGTCCTGGAGTATGAGTGATGGCGTGCATGAGTACACCTGCAGCTAGCAACACACCTCTTTGGTCCCTTATTCCAGCAAGATGGGGTGTCTGAATTTGGCCCGGTCAGATCAATCTCCTTCGGGTGGCTAGAGTCAAGCAGTCAATGCCGCCGATGGCACTCACTCTGGTCCCGTGAGTGGCAGTACAACTGCCATTGCCAGTGTATATCCTCTCACCACCCCTGTGGCTATTAGACATTAGTTCTAACACACAGCTTCACTTTGTTGGACTCGGTGGTGGGTGGGGGCATGAAGTGTTTATTTTATGGCAAACACTCCTACAAACTCTCCACAAGAAAGAGATACAAATGATGTTGAACCTTGCAAGGCCCAGACTACGGCAGTTACTCTGAAACTATACATGGCTTTTAGTGGCAAGAGAAAATGCAAAGCACAGGTTGACTCTGTGAGACCTGCTGCTAAAATGAACACAACATCAACCAAAAAAATATCTGTCCATGAAATTGTCCAGCAGATGAACTTTCGTATAGGGAGACCTCTGAGTAACCCTCAGACGTCCTCCCTCACCGAGATGGGAGCACAAGCTGAACCAGCCGAAACAGCTGCTGCTCCCACGACCGCAGCCTAGAATTTAAGCAAAAAGGGCGATCAGAAAAGACCCAGGCCAGAGACAGACTCTGAGGGAAAGTCTAGACCCCTAGGCATTACCCACAGTTTCAGGTTCCCTCTAAACCTGAAGGCTTTGACAATGCCTACCAATTGGTAAGAGCATCGAAGATGCAGAGAAAAAATACTGTTGTCAATCTGGGTTGCCAGAGACCAGGGCATGATTATTATGTCCAAAGACCAAGCTACCCCGAATTTCCTGCAGGAAACCAAGGGGCTTAATGATGGGAGTAAAGTACGTCTCTCACCACTCAATCTCAATGATAGGAGAGTCAAGATAGTGCTACTTGGGTTCTCACTATCATTTGATGTGGATCTGATCATATCAAACCCACAGGTCGTGGACGCTTCTTGAATGCCCAAAAGGAAGAGCCCAACCAGGCAAGTCCTGGTGACCTTGAAAGGAGCCCCAAACACTATGTTTGATATGGGTAACTGGGGCTCCTTCAGACTAAGAACATGTGTACCTGAGCCACTTCGGTGCTTTAAGTGACAAAGATACGGTCACCACCAGGCTAGCTGCGAGTCTAAGCCTAAATGTAGTGTCTGTAGCAAGGCACACAACACCAAGCCTTAAGGCACACAAGGCAATCCAAAGGGCCACAAGAGCCAAGTGTCCCAACTATGCCAAGGGGCATCATGCCAGGGGGCTGGCTTGCTCTGCCAGGAAAGAAACGGCCCTCAGGCGACAAGAGGTTGCTAAAAAGCGACCAGACTTTGTTCCTGCTCCCCCAGGCATACATGTATGGGGACAGAACAAAAGAGAAAAGACTTTTCGACCTCCTAAGAGGAAGGAAGCCCCCCCACAGCCGACATCAGATATCTCCAATAGTTTCTGACCATTTCTAAAATGCAGAAAAAAAAAACACACGAATAAAGATTCAAAGAACACTTCAAAAGCCTCCCCAAGAGACGATAATCTCCTCTTTGACGATGAAGATATGACTCTCCTGTTGAATGCCGTAGTCACTGCAGTAGCAACAGCTTTGGGGAGGTCGAATGAGAAGGCACTAACGGTCGCCATGACGACAATGACCCAGACTGTTGCAGTCCTGGAAGAGAGGAAGCTGAACAGAGCCAAAGCAGCCCCACCCTCACCCCAGGACGAGATTCCCCTCCCCACTCCAACCCTGGCCAGGCAGAGCCAGAACAGGCTGAATCTGTTCAGCCAGTGCCAGAACAAGCTAACCTTACTCAGGTAAAGTCAGCAAAGAGAAAAGATACACAGACAAAGCCTGAAGTGAGAAAAACCAAACCCACAAAAGTCAGACCTACCAAAGGCTCTCCACCTATCAGTGGACCCATGGATACTCTGACAAACAGCCCAAAACTAGATGAAGATCCCTCAACTAGTGAGGATTTCATAATAGAGTTGTTAGA
>NC_051386.1:26998787-27006287 GCF_015228065.2 Penaeus monodon | reverse complement strand
TGAAATTTGGAGTGTTGCGCCAATCCATTAAGCCTTGTCGAACTCCTTCACAGTCAATATCCCGTTTGTGCTGTCTTTCATGATCAGATACTTTGCGGGACTTTCTTCACAGCAGCCTTGCATGCCCATGGACTGGTGGGTAATGGGGACCTTGGACATGACATGACGCACGCCCATCGCGCAGGCGAACTGAGGGACACCAAGATCACGAGAACATGTGCGAAAGATCTAATTGTTGAAGCACTTGTTGCAATTATTCCACACGGGATGAAACAGGCCATCCAGAAAGTCGGTAAGCATACACCAAGAAGTGTTATGTTTGCCAGCAAACATAAAAAAGTCAGCTGTACAGACATGAATGGTCTTGTGGGTTTGTCTTCTAACAGCAACGGTTCCTGTTGTGGCTAGGAGTGGGCTGCATGGTATCACAGGCACGAACGGTATACTAGTTTGCATTAATGCTTGCGGCCAAAAAGGACTGTCTGCTGTGCAACGACGCTTTGTAGCTTCTACACCGGAGTGCAATCATGCAGGCGAACGAGGGTGCTACGGCGTAAAGAAGCAGGGACAACCACTCTAGGTCCATACAGCACAAGTCACCCATCGTTGTACAACACATTGCGGAAATTGTACAGTACGACGCTAGGGTACTGGCAGGTTGTAGCGGTCACTGGGGAACCCTGACTTAACATGATGAAGCAGTTCGTATATGAGATCCTTAGATGCAGCCATATGCAAATTCTTTCCCATGATAAGATCCTCTTGCCTCGTATATAGCGTCTGATGCGTGAACAGACTTGACAGCATGCAAAGCCGCAATCTTGACAGAAGTGTCCACTCAGTATTGAAGGTACCATCTTCCACCGTTGGGTGGACTCACAGGTGACCGGGAGAGGGCATTCAGGAATGCACAACTCCTTACCTGCACGCCACATTGCAGTAAAAATGTAGGTGCGTTTTTATCCATCATGCGCTGGAGGCGGAGGTTTTTCAATGGCATCCAGCGAATAATGGTTTCAAAATAGGAACCAATGGACGGTGATCTGTCATCAAAACTGAAGTGCTGAAGTCACGAGATAGAACTTGCACTTCCTGATAGCCCAAACGACAGGCTTGCATTTACAATTCGATGGTGCATTACGGTTGTCTCTGTATGTCAAGAAACGAGGCATCCACATTGCACCATACTTATATCTTCCAGCACCGTGGTCCTGCAGCAAAAACACATAGCCGAGGCCATAGAGTCTAGATGCGTCGGTCTGCCAGTAATGGTAGAAGAAGCTGATCAAACGTCGCAATGTGGTGCTTTGACAAAGCTGTTAGTGTCAATAAAAGCTTTGGTGTGGTCCGCTGTCTCCTCCAAAAAGCTTTCTTGGACTCATCAGTGGGTGCTGCGTGGTCGAAAAAAATTCTTGGGTGTTAAACTCAGCCAGTGATTACCAAGCCCATAAATGACCGAAGATCTGTTAAGTTGAGGGGTAGGAAACTCTGTGGATGGCCCTCACCTCTCTGGGTCTGCTTCAATACCATATATTGATAGTTCTGTACCCACAGAAGCGGCATCAGATGCAGCACAATGAACTTCTCTGCCATTAAGTGTTATCCCGTTGATGACACCACCTTGGACAGGACTCATTGACACGTTGAGGTGTGAAGATGTTAGTCCTCAGCATGTAGGAAGAATGGTCATCCCAAATTTGATGCCAGTTCGTCACTCCCTGAAGTGCCGTCACCTCGGAGACAAAAGCGTCTCCGTTGCAGCAAAACCCATGGGGCAACGAACAATACCTGAAACGTCCATAAGGAGTGATAAACTGTAGTCGGTGTTGATCGTCCTCATGCAGGGGTAGTTGCCAAAACACAAGAGCATCCACAGTTGTGGAAAAATCTTGACGTGGACTGATACTTCTGAGGGCTGTAAATGGCGTCGGAAGAAGGGTGGGCCCAGGGCGAGGAAACTTGCCTGTTGAGTTTTGACTGGTCAGTGGTAATGCGAACACCACCATTCACTTGTGGACAACAACCATGGATGGGACACCATTTGATGGTTCATTCCTCTACTGGCTTCAGTGCCTGGGGTCACTAATGACTCAAGACTCCTTGTTCGTTGGTTCTGAAAAGCCAAAGGAATCTTCTTGGGTGTGGATCGCGAAGGGTCGCATTATCCCGGCAGATGAATTCATCATGGGTCTGAGTGGCACTGACTGCAAGTCGTCCTTCTTCCCAAGACTTCTGCATACTGATGCAGGAAAATACTCCTTGCTTCTTCAGGTAAAAAACTGCAAACTGGCTTTCCAGCGGTTAAGGCACAGCAACTGAGAGGGGTTTCAATACTGGCGTACTATCGGACATGGACTCGATGGCCAGGTGCAATCCGGACATTGCATGGGGAAAATAGTTCCGGACAAATCCCCAAAATCCCTGCACTCCTTCCAGAGAGCAGACGGGGTTCGTAAAGCGAAGGGTGGACATCAATCCAACATGATAGTCAAAACGGTCGCCATAGGTGATGGTTCACAAAATGATCCAGCTGCTGGTGGCATCTGTGACCCATTCTGCAGTGTAGTACACTGTCTCTGCACTGGTGGTGCCAAGTCTTCTTTTGAAAGTCCAAGACTACTAAGATGCTTGAGGTCCAATGACAGTTGTGTCGAAACTGTGTCAGGGATGATGGCAAGACTACCTGATGAATCATATGCGAATATGCATACGCCAGACTTAGGGGAAGGCTGAGGTTTAGGTCGGTGCAGTATTGGTGACACTCCTGCATGTGACACTGAAGGGGATATAGAAACGTACTACTTTCAAGTTCTGGTTGTTGTCCTCTTCTTTGTTTTCTTAGCTTCCATTTCTTGGCAGCATTTAATCAAAGTGTCCCTGCCCCCCCCCCGATTGCAGACCTTACATCTGGCATTCCTGGCAGGGACACTTTGCCAGTAGAATCCAAGGCGTTTCGGGCCACAAGCACGGACATGTGGAAGTAGTGGCTCTGCATGACCTTTTTCCATGTTGACCGACCACAGCAGTTGCAGACTTACTAGGCATAGGTGAGCTAGGTCTCATCTTAGACTTCAGCTCAGGCACAGCCTTTTTATCTCCCCTTTTAGATTGAGAACCAGGCGTGAGAAAACTGTGTCCCTCAAGCAGATGATGCAGTCTTTGATGATTCATGAGACTGCATTTCTCCAAAAAACATTCTTGCAATGGTCGCTGAACAGTCCATCGGAAGAGCTTCTGTTAAGTTCCTCTCCCGTATACCCATTAGATGCCGTGTTTCATCCACTGCTCCACAGCATGTGTGGTCCTGAGCCTTGCAAAGGTCGATCTCCTGTGACAAGATTTTCAGCTGTATCCAAAAGTCACGAAGCACTCGCCGTTGCTTGCTTGCACTCGGAGAAGCCTTCCGTCGCAGCACCTCAACTGGTATTTTTTATATGCTCCTCCAGCTCCGCAGTACATCATCTACTGAGCATGTTGGGCTGCAGGGGCAAGTTTAACTTGGCTCCAGCACCCGTCGCATCTCAGGCGTTAAGGCACATGCGTAGCTGATATGCTGCTTTTGATGATGGCAGACTGAGGAGATCCACCATGACAAGCATAATCAGACATTCTTGCTTCCATTCCAGAACTGTTGGGGAAATCGCAACTGCTGGTAATAACTTTCGGAGAGTGTATTGTTGCCTTATGGGGTCGGCTGAGTGTGAGAAGCGTTGGATGAGCAGAATTGCTCACTGGCAAACTCGCAGTTGAATCTAAGTGCTGTGGGGAGTGAGGCGACGTATCAGCTCCTGAAAACGGCAGTTCCTCATCCGTCTGACGGCTTCCTCTGGCGACGTGCTCTTCCTTCCGACGGGCTTATTCCTTCGACGGGATTCTCCTTCCTCCCGACGGGCTCTTCTTCCTTCCGACGGCTTTCTTCTTCCGTCCGACGGGGGTGGGACTTCCTCACGCCTGTAACGAGGTTTCCTCCTCCTTCCGCCGGCTTCTTCCTCTGTTCATCCCTCTGTATTATCCCAGGAGCTAATGTAGTAATATCTGGCGGGACGGTGGGGGATGCTGGCCACTGGCTCATTCAGGACGCCCAAGGCTAGAGTCTGGGTTATCAGGTCGCTCTTATGGCCTCTTGCGGTTCTTTCATTTACCCATGGTACCGAGGTAAGGGTGTAAAGATGATACAGCAAAATTCGGCGCAAAGCCGGTGAAATTCTCCATGCGTGTGGGGGAGTGAGTGTGTGTGCTGGAAGTTGCCGTGACGTCACGCCGGGCACGTGCGGGTTTAAGGGGGGCGAGCCGCAAAGGGACGAGAGAATCAGTGCTTCAGCGTAGCGTCACAGAGAGCGCAGAAATGTATCTCAGCTCGTAAAATCTTCAATCTTCAATATGCTTCGATTTCGGCTCCACTATGTTGTAAATATAGCATCTGCACTAAACACTATAGCCACAGCAACAACACTTACACTCACTATAGCAACACAATCAACCTTCACTATTGAAAATACTCCGAAGCGGGTGTTCACGAGCGGCACGAGGGGAGGAGGCACGGGCAGGCGACAGGCCACGAGGGGAACGGCATGAGGCTGGCGTCAGCACACTGAATAACTGGATCCAACGGCGCCATGTTTGTATACTCACTGTGGTCGTGCATATTAAATGTTTGTTGTGTTTCTCACGATCGCTTGAGGGAGAAGAATACACCACTAAACTAAAGTAGGTTATGGTAGATCAGCTCTGACAAAAAGAGTGCTACTGCCAGACGTGTGACTACAGATACAAAATAAAATATTGTACTCTACAAATTATACAAAAGGGCAGTATATATATAATATAATCATATAATTATCACAATATAGGTCGAAATATGTCATCTATCCCGTATATAGCGGCATCACAATATGGCACTCACAACTCACATAGTATCACAACTCACTTCATTATCACAACCCACATGTATATGTATATGTATATATATATATATATATAATATATATGTATGTATGTATATTTATATATATATATATATATATATATATATATATATATATGTATGTATGTATGTATATATATATGGACTACGCTACAAAGTATGTAAGCACTTGTGACTTTAGCGTCCGCACCAGAACCGGATCAATTAAAGGTTCCCCTAATCTTGGTCTTGGTCCAGGGGACCTCTAGACCCAAGGCCTTCGCCTCTTTGCTAAATGCATCAAGAGCCGTGACCAGTGACTCTGAAGACTCAGATAGCAACATCATCGGCAAAGTCAAAGTCTGAGATCTTGATATTGCTCAGTGTTGCTCCACACTGACTTTGGATAATAGCTCTGCCAATTATCCAGTCCATGCAGGTGTTAAAATGTGTTGGTGCAAGGAAACAGCCTTGCCTCACCACTGAATTAACAGGGAAGAAGCACTTTACAGCACTTTCAGTACCAGTTTATAGGCTTGCTATTAAGCCAATAATCAGTGTCGGAATTCCCGTCTCAGAAGCTCCCATAGTGATTCTCGATGGCATTCAACAATTATTTAAAACACTAGGATACGGTCTATTGTGAATCCAGACTGCTCCAGTCTCAGGTGCCTTAGTAGGTGGTCCGTTTCAGAAGAATGTCAGTGAAAACCTTGCTTGGTATAATGAGCAGTGTAATGCCACGGTAGTTGCTACAGTCTCAATGATCCCTTTTCCCTTTCTAGGGAGGAACAACCACACCTCTCAACAGGCCATTATTTAGCAGTTCAGCAGGGATATCACATAGTCCTGCCACTTTCCCACTCTTCAGGATGGAAATCGCCATCCCAACCTCCGTTAGGGTAGGAGGTTCCTCGCTGATGGGTGGGGTCCGGCCAAGGTACTGTGACACCACTTGCATCCAAGCTAACTGTTGGAGGATCTACCTGCATAAAATACAGCTGCACAAAATACTCAACCTCAACATGATCTGAGATAATCTGTCCATTCACTGAGTGGACTGCAGTCATTTGCAAGAAGGGCCTAGAGTTCAGCTTTCTCAGGGTTTGGTAGGCAGGGCGAAGGTCATTTACCAAAAAGTGGCCTTTAACCTCCTCAGCAAGATTCCTTATGAACTGTTCTTTGACCCTTCTCAGCAGTGTCCATGCCCTATGCAAAGAGTGGCACAAGTCCTGATTACCATTCAGTTGAGCCATGCGACATGCTTCAGTGGTCTGCAGTGTCTCCAGTGAGTTGAAATTCTGCCTTGCCCTCGGGCATACACCAATGGACTCCTGCTCTGCTCGAGTGTTTCACGTTCGAAGGACTCCCACAGAGCAACTGGGTCCATCAGGTTTTCAATTTCTGTGAATCAATCGAAGACTGCCATGGCGAACCCACAGGCACATTCCTCCTCCCTCAGTCAGTCCAAGTGAAACACCCTAGAGTGGCCACTGGAGAGACAAGGAGATTTGAAGTGGAGCCGTAGGGTAGCCACTAGCAGTCTATGGTCAGTGCCAAAGAACTCGGCACTCTGGTAAACCCTGCATTTCTGCAGGATACTCCATTGAGTGCTGGCAAGAATGTGGTCGATCTCCTTGGCCAGAGTACCCTTATCACTATACCATGTCTAGCGATGTGGGTTGGAGTGCTGATACCAGGAGCCAGTACTCCTCAGTCTCTGGGACCTAGTAAAATCCTGGAGAAGGAGGCTGTTCTTGCTGCTGGGATCAGAACGCTTCTTTCACATCAAGTCTGCAAACATCGACAGGAGTGTACACAGAAATAAGAGACAAAACCAAAAGCTTTAATTTCAGTGCCATGATATGCTCATCAACTGGTGTTACCTCAAATACCGAGGGGTGAAGTCGGCATGGCTGGACCAGTAGCAGGTGTACCCACCTATACTAATCGTGCCACTCCCAGATCTCTCCTCTGAGAAGGCATCCTCCTCATTTCCCAACTGCTCCAATTCCCTCGATAGCAGAGGTAACCACTCATCATGCCGCAAGGACTGGATGTTCCATGCGCCTACCCAGATAGCTCATCTAAGGTTAAGCCTCAGGCAGTTGCTCCGGATGGATGCCACCTCTGCCAACCCCACCAATGCTGCCCCAAATAAAAGGGTCTGGTAGGCTGTGGGGCCCAATGTCTGCCTGTGGGGTTCCCTTGGGCTTTGCCCCACAGGCCTCATGCTGGGTTGGCACATGCCAGGGCGCAGGCGGGACGAGTAACTCTCGTTCCCATCCTATGCCCCAACATTTGCCCTCTCAATAGGACTCACAGCCTGCCTTGCTTGCACGGTGGGAGGGACAGCACCCCTCCCCACACCACATCCATTTATTCGAGATTGCTGCCGATGAGTTGGTACAGAGCCAAGGCGTTTCCACATACCGGTGCTGCTCTGAGATCCCCCTGGTACCGCAAGGTGCCCTGTTTCCATGGGTGGCCACAAGGAGGCAGTTAAACAAGTAGTTTCACGTATCAAGCTTGTTAATGAAGCTAAATCCCAACCTGCCAGATCCAGACCCCACTCATCACGATCAAGCTTGTACTAC
>NC_051386.1:26994974-26998687 GCF_015228065.2 Penaeus monodon | reverse complement strand
TCAACTTCCTTCTTCCTCTCTCTTTTTTTCTTTTCTCTCTCTCTCTCCCCTCTCTCTCTCTCTCTCTCTCTCTCTCTCTTTTTCCTCTCATCACCCTATCATTTTTAAAATCTCTCTCTTTTCCACACCCACACACACAAACACGCCACCCCACACACACCCACCCCACACACACACACACACACCCCCACAAACAAAACACACCACACAAAACACACAACCCACACAACACACCCACACATTTTTCCTCTCTCTTCCCCTCTCTCTCTCTTTCTCCCCTCTCTCTCTCTCTCTTCTCTTTTCTTCTCTCTTCTCTTCTCATCTCTTTCTCCCTCTTCTCTCTGTCTCGTCCTGTTTGTCTCTGTCCCCCTCTTCTCCTCTCCTCTCTCTCTCTTCTCTCTCTCTCTCTTCTCTCTCCTCCCCTTTTCTCTCTCTCTTTTCTCATGTACCACCCGAGGGGGGCGATTCGCGCCCCCCCCAGGCGCGGAATTGCAACTGTCCCCCGAGGTTACTTGGGGGGCACCACGGCGGGCAAGGACTCGGTTCCGCCGGTAGCAGCAGCTGACACACGTGAGAAATTAAAGAGACAGTATGTACACCAAGAATATCCATTGTATTTAATGGAATCCAAACCAAACTCTTCCTCTCTCTTCTTCTCTCTCTCCTTTTCTCCTCTTCTCTCCCCCTTCCTCTCTCTCTCTCTCACACACACACACACACCACCACAAAACCCCACACACACAACCCCACACAACACACACACACACACACACACACAACTACAAAAATACATAGAAATACAAAAATGCACATGAACAGCTGACATGCATCGTGGCGTGACAGATAAATTGCAAACAGTAATGTAGTAAAAAAAACCCCCGGATTCTGAAAAAAAATAAGTGAAATTGAAACAAAAAGAGCCTAAAATCAAAGGTATCAATAACCAGTTGAAAAAGTAATTTAAAAAAAAAAAAAAAAAAAAAGAACAAAGATTTTTGGACAAGATAAGGAAAAAAATTTAAAAAAATTTGCCAGAGAATAAAAACGTTCTTAAATAAGAGAATAAAGAACAAAAATTTTAAAACCTAAAGGACACTATAAAAAACTGAAGATGGACTTTTTTTATGTGAGGGAAAAGGTAAAGATAGAGGAATCAATATTGTTCCAACCTATACAAAAAAAAAAAAAGATCAACAAACAAAATCAATTAGATCATGACACAGAAAACCCACCAACTGTAGCGAAGTTAAAAAAGGCCAAAAAAGAATTAAAGAAAAACAAGAGCCCCGGAATAGATTAAAAACAGCGAAAATCAAGAATGCTGGCGAAAGGTTGAATACTTTACAAAAAAACTTTGTACAAAAATATCAAAAAAGAAGAGGGCCAGAAGATGGGAAAACAGTCTTTATCCATCCCTAAAAAGGTGAGCACTCCATCAACAATAACGGACAATGCATAAAAAGTACAGCAAAAAAATTTTGTTGAAAATTATTCTGAAAGAATGAAGTTGAATTTTAAGAGAAGAAATTGCAGACGAAAAGCAGGTTTCCCCCTGGAAAAGGTCCCAAAAACCAGATTCAAAAATCTAAAATGATCTAGAAAAAAAACAGAGAACATCAAAAGCCCCATCCCTGTTTTTCCGTTTATTTTGGAAAGCCTTTGATACTGTTGACCCGATACCTTTGGGAATAACATGAACGATATGAATTTTCCCCAAAACCATCACCAACAAAAAAAACCCATGTATGACCAACAACAAGCAACTGTTGAACCACTATAGGTTAACAGAATGGTTCGAAGTCAAACAAGTAGTGCGAAAAGGTTGCATTCGTCCCCGCACCTTTTTAAAATTATTCTGAAAAAATAGAGAGATGCTCTAGAAAATTTTGAAGGAATGAGATGTTGGAGGTAAAAATATCAAATCTAAGGTACGCCGAGATATATTTTTGGTTTGCAGCAGTTCATGAACTACAACAAACTAGTAAATTTAGAGTAGAAAGCGAAAAGGCTGGCTGTTTTCAATCCCAAGAAAACTAAGATCATGAAGTTCAAAGATAACCGGCAATGAACAATGATAAAATATTTACAATAAAATGGAATGATTGGGGAAAAGTGAAAGAGTTCACTTACGGGAGCTGTTTTAAAAAAATACATAGATGATTCACCGGAGTAAAAAGAAGATTACCTTTCCCAATACATCGGGGAAAGACCGAAGCATTCCCTTACGACAAAGGAGGTTATTGAATCTTTTTTTTTTCCCCAATTTGCTCTATGGTTCTGAGTGTGGGTGCTGAAGAGATAGAAAAGAAAAAGATCAATGTTTAAAATGTGGTGTTACAGACGAGTACGCATATTAGCTGGACAGAGAAAAAGACGATGAGAAGTGAGAGAAAAATGAATTGTAAAGATGGCTTTTGGACATCTTGAAAGGGGGAAAAATTAAAGTTTTTTGGGCATGAATGAGAAGTAAAAGTTTTGAGAAAGACTTGCTGACAGGGAGGTGATAGGAAACAGAGGAAGAGGAAAAACGATACAAGATGAGCGAAACAAAAAGAATTTGCGGGTGTCGATGGAAAGTGGAAAAAAAAGGAAGATGATTTGAGTGGCGAAGGATGGGGAGAGGCCCACGGCTGCTCAAAATGAGATCCCGTTATTGAGATGATAAGTTAGTCGAAAACGTTATTGTGCTTATACAGAAATCGTTTGGGGTTTCCCCGTTCGTTGCTTATTGCCCCCGTTTCCAAAAAAAAACCTCCGAACAAGTTCGCGGGCGGTTTGGCCCAAATTATTTTTCTGTAGCCCGGTTAGCCGTTACATCTTTTTTTTTCCTTTTTTTTAAGTTTTAAAAAATATTTAAATTTTAAAATTTTAAAATATTAAAATTTTTTTTTTAAAAATTTTTTTTTTAAAAATTTTTAATTTTTTAAAAAAATTTTAAATTTTATATAAATTAAAAATTTTTTTAAAAAATTTTTTTAAATTTTAAAAAAATTAAAATTATAAATATTATTAATTTTTTAAAAATTTAACAAAAAGGAAAAAAAAAAAAAAATTTAAGGAAAAATATACAAAAAAGATAATAATTTAAAGGCCCCCAAATTTGGATTTTGGTACAGGGGAAAAAAAAGGATAAAAAAAAAATTCGAACCAAATTGATTTTTATAAGGAAATAATTTAATTAATTTTTTTAAAAAAAATTTTTGTTTGGGGGGGTTAAATTTTTATAATCATTTACCCTTTTTTATTTAAATAAGCCCCCCTTTTTTTGTGTTGGTAGTTTGTATCGGTTTGTTTTGTTTTAAAAATTTTAGAAGGGCCCAAAAATTTTTTTTTATTTTGGGGTTTTTTTTTTTGTGTGTTTAAAAAGTTTAAAATTATTTTTAAACATTTAAATTGTTTTTTTTGGTTATGATAGGGGTTTTAAACCCCAATTAAAAATATTGGGTTTTTTGGGGGTTTTTTAAAAATAGAAAATATATAATTGGGGGAAAATAAGGTAAAAATATTTTTTTAAGGGAATGTTTTTTTCTTTTTGAAGGTAATTTTTTTTCTGGTTTTCATTATATTATTTTTTAAAAAAAAAGGGGAAATTTTAATTTTTAAATTATTATTATTAAAATTTTTTGGTTATTTTAAACTATTTTTATTTCTTTAGAAAAAAAATTTTTGTTGTATTAATTTAATTTTGTTTTTTATTATATATTTGGAAAAAA
>NC_051386.1:26979974-26989974 GCF_015228065.2 Penaeus monodon | reverse complement strand
AAGACACGTTGGAAGAATTGGAGAGAAATGATAGAAAACACTGGCATGAAGCAAGAGAGAGAGAGAGAGAGAGAGAGAGAGAGAGGGAGAGAAGAAAGAAGAGAGAGAGAGAGAGAGAGAGAGAGAGGAGAGAGAGAGAAAGAGAGAGAGAGAGAGAAAGAGAGAGAGAGAGGAGGAGACGAAGAGATTGAGAGAGAGAGAGAGAGAGAGGAGACCGAGAGAGAGAGAGAGAGAGAGAGAGAGAGACTAGACCGAATAAGGAAACTAACTTCTGGAACCAATAATAATCCACGTGTTGTTGCCGTCACGCTAATCCAAATTGCTATCAACTCATCATCAAAGGAAAACAGTATTCCAAAAACAACAAATTGAGCTTGCTTTATTGGACAGTGTAGGAGCTCGACACGGGACTTTGGACGGATGAGGACTGGAAAGGCATTGGCCTGAGGGAATCACAATAGAGCAAATTAAACTTTTTTGGGCCCCTAAGCAAGACACTGGCTTCGCTATTTATACAAATTTTTTGAAACGCAACAGCTCCAACCATGTGGAAAAGTGGGGGACACTGCTCAAGCGAAATAAAAAATCCCGATACCAAAAATTACAAGCCGATACCCCTCTTCTGCCACCTGTGAAAATTTACTGTCAAGAATATCTCATCATGAGCGAAAAATTATAATAATGAAAATGCTAATAATAATAATGGCATATGTTCACAAAAATAAAAATGTTAATGAAAATAAAAATAATGATACTAGCTACTCTGGGCATCTCTACCTAGTTCCCTTTTCTCCTCCGCATCCACCTCTCTTTTTCTTTCCTTCTTCCCCCAGCGACACTCCTTTGTCAATTTTTTGACTTCTTCTTCTGCCTTTCCCTCTCTGACACTCTTCCCCCTCTTTCTGCCTTCTCTTCATCCCCCCCTCTTTTCCCCTGTGCCATTCCCTTGCCCTCCTTCCCTCGTTCTATGCCTCTTTGTTATGAAGTAATTGGAGGTTGTAAGGCTAGGCTTTTTAAAGTTTCGTTTCAGATATTGATTTGCTTTCTCATTTTACCCTTTATTTCTTTTTTCCTTTTTTTTCTGATTTCCCCTTTCTTTTCCCATATAACCCCCTTTCTCTTTCCTTCTCCATTCATTCCGTTTCCTTCCCTCTCCTTTCCTTCCTTTCTCCTTCCTTTATCTCTTTTTTCTTTTACTCTCTTTGCATATCTTCCTATCCCGTTTTCGTACTTCCTCCCTTTTCATTTCTGCCTTGCTTCCCTACCTCCCCTTTCCCTGCCTCCGCTCCGTTTTCCCCTCTCTCTCACGAGAGACACTCAAGAGCAATGCACAACACAAGGGCAACAACAAACTGATCCAAAAAATTGAGCGTCGGATGCAATGGTCCCAAAAAAGATAAAAATATATTGGCTACGTGTCTTTTATAAGAAGTGGAAAAGGATAGGTGTTTACGAATTACCTGGTCACTAGAAGCCTTTTAAAAATTGTAAAAATACTTCTCTTCTTTCCAACCGTTCCCCCTACATGTCTCGTTGTCTTATTCTCGTTTTTTTTCTATCCCTCCCCTATCCCATGTCTTTCCCATCTATTTATATCCTTCCCCTACTCTCTATCTATACAAACCACCTATCTAGCTCTTTCCCCCCTTTCTCTCTATATGTCTATCTATCATCTCAGTCGAAATGAGGATTGGGCAGTCCTTGTGTTGCTGCTGCTGTTGTCGTGCTCCATGCAGGATTGGGGGTTACTGATTCGATTCCAGATTCTGCGGCTTAAGTACAGGTGCACTGTGTAAGTGCGTAGGGGAAAGAGAGGAGCCCGATGTTCCAATGAGCAATGTGGACCTGGTGTGACTAACCTGGGAAACTACACTGAAATTCAGGCTGCGGGGTCGTGCTGCTACAGATAATCCCCTCCAGAGAGTTATCTAAGCGAAGCGAGCGAAATCTTGACATATCACTCTGGGGGTCACCAGTATAGTAAATGGTTTGGAATTTACTATTGTCACGATAATTAAGTTAATTAACGTAACCGTATATAGATAAAATATTTAATTTCCTATATACAGAGTATAAACACTAGCGAAGGGAGATGCGACTGCTGAAGGATGATTTGGTAGTAATGATTTTTTCGCATATGCAAATATTCCCGCTACATTGTCTGTAGCAGGTTACTTAGGCCTAACATCCCGTAAGGCAAAGAGATCACTGTTCACCACCGGCTGAAAAGGACGTGCTCTCGACCCTTGTTTTAACGCTATTTCCTTAGAAAGAAACTTGGAAGATTTAAAAACTTAACAGACTTGATATTCTCATCTGATAAGTTATAAGCAACATGGAAGTGCTGAATAAACAAGACTATAGTATTAAACGGGCAGTGCGAAATACGTGAGTGCGGACAGTGAATGACTATTGGTGAAGTGACTGTGTTAGCGCTGTTAATCTAGTGTTAGGATTAACCTGTAATGCGGAAGGTGAGTGAGTGGGGTGAATGTGTAGGGCATCATTCATTGAACAATGTATTGTGTGCTAAGTGAATAATAGATAATAATAAGTGAAGTTATTTCCCGCATTTATGTCTCCATTATTTCTATCAGTGGCTGTAGTTCCCTTCTCAATAAACGAGAATTTAAAAATAGAAGAAAGTAATATTACCGACCTTAAAATAAATTTAAGTATGTAGTATTGGAATCACACTAATAATATGGAAAAGTAATACATATAATAATAATTCCATGAAACAAACGTAATTGCTCATGAAACAAACACTATCTCGAGCTAAAGAGTGATAAATATATTCCGTAATAATTGATTGCATATGAAAAAAAACCTATATTCCTCGAGTATAAGTGAAGAATATATAAATTCCATAAATAATACTCAGAATATATATAATTTATTGAGTAAAGTGTGACACTATTGGACTGGTCTATATCTCTCTACGAAGTAATTGTGGGTGTGAGTGCCCACAGGTATGGCTGGGAGCTGAAGCTGTAGATCAGTGGGGAAGACGGCAGGCTCCCCAGTCAGCTAAGGTTTTGAGCAGTCCTTGTGCTGCTGCTGCTGTTGTCATGTCCGGGGATTGAAATTTTCGATTCATTCTTTTCATTTAAGATTGCGAAGTATGGCCCGGCCTGTTCAGCTTTTTATGGCTGTCTCATTTTATTCTCTGACACTCGATGCTTACGTGGTGGAGGGATTGCCAGCAGGCATTCCTGCCGCCATGATGTAAGCATGCGATAATCTCTTTACCAGCCCGGCGGCTATCGTGAGGGGGGGGGGTCCTTGTCGCAGAAATTGTGTGTGCTCACAATTCTGTAAGTAATGTACCAGGGTGGGATTTAGCTCGCCCCCCTCTGGTACATGCAGCATCTGTCTGCATGTACAATTGTCTCTATGATTACCAAGTGCAATGGTAACCTAGTTTTGATTCTATGAAGAAAGACATCGGTACCCCTATTGATTGCTTCAGGCTCATAGTTTGTGGCATCTGAGTATCATCTGGCTGAGGGGGAGGAAACTGTTTTCTCCCCTGTGAAGCTGAAGGAGGAAGGCACAAATTGTGGCATTACACTTCTGCCTTAATATTTTTGGCCAGGTCCTATGATCATGGGATTTGAGGGTATACCCTGCCAATGTCAGCTAGTCTATCAGTAAGCTCATTCCCTCTGATATCTATGTGGCTAGCTACCCAGTTTATGATTATTTTTCTATCCCGGGGCAAGAATCCTCTGCACTATGGTAAGGACAGTGGTCAGGAGGTAGATGTTGTCTTTTGGGTAAGCTGCCCTGGAATCTATATGTAAATGTGTCCTTCACTCAGGGACGCATGGGATAGGGCTGCCCTGATTGCAAACTGCCTCTGCCTGTAGCAAGGAGGCATTGTCTGGATTGTTATGCATCGCTTGTTGCAAAGCGGCCCCCTGCAGTGTGGTTTAAGAACGACTGATCACCATGAAGGTTTTACTACCCGGTGGAGTGATGGCTGCAATGCCCCTCTTGGCTTCTGCCTGTCGACTTGGGGGTATTGATTCTTTCTCCTTGACAAGCATGTAACAGAAAACTCGATCACGGTTTGTGTCCATGGTGGGGCTTAAGTAAATTCGGGGTGGGGGGAATCCATGCCCTTGGCAAGCAATTGTTCTTTAAGCTGATAGCATATCAACACCCTGGCTGTGTGAGACAGCCAGGAGTTGTTTGCAAACAGCTCGTGGTCTTGTTCTAGACATCTGAGTATTTTTTGTCTCGTGCTTGTGTTCCTGGGTGCTTGGATGACCTTTAAAAGGGAAAACTGAGCTGCCTTTAGATCATTTGGGGAAAGTCCAGGGGGGAGAAGTTTGCCAAGATCCGCTTGGGGGTCCCAGAATGATCCTGGCAGCTTCATTTTGAAACCATCTCCAATTTTTCTCTTATTTTTGGCTTTGTGGCAATCAGAGAGACAGAAGCATAGTCCATAATGGGACAGGACAGCATGTACATAGACTGATCTTAGTACTTTATGTCTAGCTCCTATGTGTCCCCCAGTCATTGCTCTCATGGGCAAAAAAGTCTTGCTTGGTTTGGTCAACCAGGTACAGGACCTACATTCCTGGATTTTCAGATTTGTACATTGAACGTTGTGTCTCGGAGTCATGGCTTTTTATTTGGCTGCCAGAGATCTTTAGTCTTGTCCTACAACACTCCTCAGATACAAGGTCCAGACAGGCAGTGTGGTCCAGTGGAAATGATTGTGAGATCGTCTGAATGGGAGATGATCTTGCAACCCAACTGGGAGGTGTATGTTTAGGATACAGGATATTAGGGTGTTGAAAACGGCCCGGACTGAGGACCCCACCCTGAGGCATTCCATTTTCTAGTGGCATGTGCTGTGATAGGTGACCCTTGTTATCCGACTTTGGCTGTTCTGTTCCTGAAGTAGTCCTATCTAAGCCAAGCGCTTTCTTCTGATTCTCTTCTGGATCAGGGTCTCCTGAATAGCAAGAGGACTTGCTAATTCCAGGTCTAGGAATACTACCACAGATGTAACAGTGCTTAAGAACGTGGCTATGCTGTGTGCTGTGCTCATGCCCCTTTTGAACCATGGAGATGTTCATGTAGGGGTCCCATTTTCCATTGGAGTCGGTTTAGTACCATTCTCTCGGCCGTCTTGTCCAGACAGCTGAGAAGAAAAGATGGGGCAGTACTTCCCTGGCTCCTATGGTTTTTGGGATGGAAACCATGATAGCCCTCTTCCACCTCTGGGTAGAGTGGAAGTTTCCAAGGACTTGTGATGAGTTACAAGAATGCAAGCTCACCTGCCAGTCCTAGATGGGAAATGATAGGGTACGAGATCCCATCAGAAACTCGAGGCGGAGCAAGAACTGTTTTTGTAGGTTTTCTTCGTTCACTCAAAAGAAAAGATAGCATCTAATTTATTGGGTTCAGCTGCCCTTTCTCTGATATAGCAAATCTGCTGGTTGTAGGCATTCTTGGTTTGCCCTCAGTTTGGCTGGGGAGTCTGCTGCTGCTTGTTCTTGCAGAACTTGTGCACCAGTCTGTTTGCCCCTGATGAGGGTCGTGGTGTATGCATCTTTAGATTGAGCAGCTAGTAGCTTACCTGACCTGTTGCTACAGTCTGTAAGGGTGGTATGGTGGTAAGGGTGATGCCTCTTGGCACAGTTGGGACATTTGGGCTTGTGTCCCTTGTCTTCCCTTTTGTGCCTAAGGGACACCTCGGTGTTATGTGCCTTGCTACAGACACCACATTTGGACTTGACCTTTCAGCTAGCCTGGCAGTGACGGTATTTTTGGCATTTAAAACACCGAAGTGGTTCAGGCACATGGGTTCTTAGGTAAAGGGCCCCAGTCCCCAGATAAAGGGTAGTTTTTGGGTTTTCTTTCAGGGTCCCCAGAATTTCCCGGTTGGGTTCTTCCTTTTTTGACTTTTGGGAAACCCCCACGACCTTGGGTGTAATTGATCAGATCCACAACGAAAGGGAGAAACCAAGTAACACCATTTGACTCTCCATTTAAGCTCCTTGTTTTCCTTCGGGAAAATTTTAGGAATGATTTAAAATTTCTTACCATTCAAAAAATTTCTATGTTCAGCAAGAAAAAACAAAAATATATATAATATAAAATATAATATATAATATATATATTTTATTTTATTTTTAATATATTTTTAAATATAATATTTTTTTTTTTTTTTTTTTTTTTTAAGGCCCTGCCCCCAAAAGGGACGTTGGCGATAGGTTTCCCCAGATTTTTTGGCAATTTAGAGCGGGGGTTTTGCCGTTGCCTTCCCCCCGGTGTTTTATCGGTACCATCTTTTTACCCCTTTTTGGACGGCACTGACTTGGGCTCCCTTTGCCCACCCAGTAGCTAGGTAGGCAATCGGGGAATTTCTTGCCAAGGGAAAAAAACGCGCCGGCCGTGACTCGAACCTCGAATGAGTTTGCCGCCCCTGACAGTCTTGAGCCCTGCTCCAACCACTCGGCCACCGCGCCTAATATTATATATATATAATAATTATATATATATTTTAATATATATTATTAACAAAATTTTATCGAAAGAGACCCAAAAAATTAATACAATTTCAAAATTTTTGTATCGTTATTTAAATGTAAAATGAAATATTTTAACTTTTAATTTTGTTGATTATAGACTAACCCTGAATTTAATTAAAAATGTAATAAAATAAAAAGTAAAATTTTAATATATAATATATATATATATATAATATTAATATTTAATATATATATAATATATTTCAATAAAACCCCAAAGAGAACAAAAAGGGCTATCTTACTTTCAGAAAAGTCATGCTACAGCAAAAAAAATTTGTTACAAGAAATCGCAAAATATGTTTTCTTATAAAGAAAAACTTTTCTTTTATAAAAAACTTATAGAAGGGGTTTAAATTTTCTTTTATTTTGTCATTCTTTTTTCAAAAAAAAAAAATAAGACATCTTTTAAACTATTAAATTCAAACTTTGAACTTTATGACTGCTTTAAACAAATGAAAGTGTAACATCAAAGGGCCAATAGCCCCTATGGTAAAGTAATGTGGTGAAAGGGGCTAAAAAGGGGGGTAAATGGGTTTGGGGAAAGGAAAAGTGAAGGGGGGAAAGGTAAGGTCAAAGGGTGAATAGATCAAATGGAGGGTATATATGGCGTCTGAGAAAGGAAAATGGGTTATCACTTAAAAAGGTCGGGGACTCCGTGATGATGTCTGACAAGTTGGGGCATCGAGGAAAGAGGGGAAATAAGCGAGAGTACGGGTTTCTTTAAAGCAAGGGCAGGAGAGTAGGATATGTGGGACTGAAAGAAGAGCATTGCATGAGGAGATAGAAGTGATTTGGAGCATGACATGAGGTGGGCGTGACCTGTTCGTAAAGGTAAGAGCAGCTTCCCAGTTCTGAGATGGTGGTATAGGGCTGATCAAGGATAGGTGGAAAGTTTGATGGTCTGTAGTTTATTAAATTGTAAGACCTGATCAGGAAGTCTGCCAGTGGGTTAGTAGGGAAGTTTGGAAGCGAGAATAGTAGACGGTGGCAGAATGTGTGAAGAAAATCACGGCTCGACGCTTCAGCAAAGGTCATCACATTTTAATTGGTCGTCACGTTTTTTTTCCAGTAATTATGCATTTGTTTGTTACTTCAGTTGTTATTAGATTAGATTATTTCCCCAAAGAAAAAACACATTTGCCTACATTTAAGGGTAATTGTGAATATGAAATGAACTGATGGCGCATATGAACGATGCATACAAAGGACTGTTTCTGTTGCCAAATGTTATTCAAATTATTTTATATATATAAGTTTATCTATAACGGACGTTTAATGTGTGCATAAGTATAATATTAGAGTATGTCCATATACAGACGCCATTTTCAGTAATGTAAAAGTAATTATTTTATCTATTTATTTCTTTATTTTTTCTGAAACTGTTTCAGAATCCCCTCAGAAAAGTTCGGACCAAAAATTGAGCCCATTTTTCTGACATGAGAAATTGTCTGAGGACACAGATTTCTGAGTATTTTGATTTTATAAAAACTATTCAGTGCATATTCAGGTTGCGTAAATAAGCAATTTTTTTTTCTTTGTCTAAAGTTTATGCCTAAACAAAGTAGTAAAATTTATTTGCATATTCTAGTTAAGGGGTCGGCAAACTTTTCAACACAGTGGGGCCAGTTAATAATTAAAGCCATTTGCACTATCTTGCGTGCCGGGTGTTATTTTTCAACTCTATATAGCCTGTGGAAAATTGTAATCATAATCACATTATGTAGTGACCAGTATAATCATGGTGAATTGTATTTCTGCAGAGCATAATATAAATGTTACATTTTGTAGTATTTAGTAGTCTTGTGACAAAAAATGCATATATTTTTCAATTTTAAATTCATACTCATAGTAAGGCCACCTTGAGTTTCACGCAACCCCTCACAGTGATTCGATGCAAGCTTGCAGCGATGGGGGCTGAAAGCATCTGCTAACAACTGGTATACAGATCCAAATGCTGATAGCAATGCAAAAGCTACTTTCTTCATGCAGATGAATTTATCAGACAGTGATGTACAGCAACCACATGATCATTCGTACTAGTTTCCAATATTTCCATAGATCTGAAAATTTAGCTGATCAAAATGATGAATCTCTCTCTCTCTCTCTTTCTCTTCCTCTCTCATTATATTGCCTTTAATTTTTTTTCTTTGCTCTCACGAATCACGTGGTGTACCATAGGCCAATTCTTGCACACGTTCCAAAGGATGCCAACCCCTGTTCTAGTTTATCCCAAACAATAGGCGTTTTGCCCTTATTTGTTATTGTAATGTTTACATAAAGCCATTAAATACACACAACACATTTATATATATATTTTATATAATATATATTCTCTATAATACACACACACACACACACACACACACACTCACACACACATATATATATATACATATGTAAAATATAATATATATAATATATATATAATATTATATTATATATACAGAGAGAGAGAGAGAGAGAGAGAGAGAGAGGAAAAGAGGAAGGAGAGGAGGAGAGAGAGAGAGAGAGGAGAGAGAGAGAGAGAGAGAGAGAAAGTCCGTTATGTTCCACCTTAATCTTCTGAGATTAAATCTCTTTCGACCTTTCATATCTACAGAATAGATACGCGATGCGCAGCATATAAGGGATTATCTTCATAGACCTTGAATTCAGAAGAAAATGTAGTCTCTTTCTTCGCGTGTATGTCAGATTTTTTTTTTGAGCGCGGCGCGCGTGTAATGAAGGGTCATCAGTAATATACTTTGAAACGAGCAAATGCTTGTTACTGCCACAGCCTTTTTTAAATCTGCCCAATTTTTGTATTTTTGTATGTTGCTTATTGTTTGTCTTCTCTCTATCTGTACGTCAGCTAGAGAGAAGAATGCTCATATTTTTATCTATCTATACCCGTTTCTCAGTCTATGTAGCTTTCCTATCATTTGGGGTCGATTTATTGACCGTCTAGTTTTCCAGTAACAATTTAGTTCACAGATTGGTAATTTACATAGTTTCGGGGCTTTGCTGCATAATGATTACCTCCAGTTGCGGGGCACTTAAACTTCACGTCAAAATATCTTGACTTTCCCTATGCTTGTCTTTAATATTTTTACCATCGGTGGCTAGAGCTTACCGCTATTTGTCTATTTCGTAAGATAATTGCTATGAAGATGATTAAGGTAACAATAATCATATATATATATATTTTATATATATATATATAATTATATATGTATATATATATATATATATATATTATATATATTATATATATAGTATGTATGTAGATACGGGGCCGCGGTGGCCGAATGGTAGAGCGTCGGACCAAGACTGTCACGACGGCAATCTGAGTTTTAGGGTTTCGAGTCACCGGCCGGCGCATTTTTTCCCTTGGGCAAGGAACTTTACTCGATTGCGCCAGCCATGGTAGCCCAAATCAGCTCAGAGTGCGGTAAATGAGAGGGACCGAT
>NC_051386.1:26963370-26965870 GCF_015228065.2 Penaeus monodon | reverse complement strand
TAGCCTGAGTTATCCATCCCGGATTATGCAAGTAACAGGTTCCATGCCAGGACACATGGTCCTGCCATGATCCAGCAAAGGTACTTGTTACAAAAGTCATCAAGACGAGACTTCAAGACACTGGATAGCATCCAGGTTTTGCTTCCATAGAGCAAAACTGGCAGTATCAAGAGCTTGAAGACACACAGCTTAGTCCATCTGCATAGGTACTGACATCTCCAAATGCTCTTGTTGATCGAGTTCATGGCTCCTATTGTCAGACCAATCCGTCTCTTGACTTCTTGGTCCGACAGCCCAGATATATGGACTATGCTACCAAGGTATGTAAAACTCTCTGTAACTTCAAAGTCCTCGGCGCAAACATGGATCGACTGAACGGGTTCCCCGAACATGGCCCCCCAAAGTCCTGAATCTTGGTCTTGGTCCAGGAGACCTCTAGGCCTAAGGGCTTTGTCTCCTTGCTAAATGCATCAAGAGCCACCACCAGTGACTCCAAGGACTCAGATAGGATAGCAACATCATCGGCAAAGTCAAGGTCTGAGACCTTGATATTGCCTAGTGTTGCTCCACACTGACTTTGGCTAGTAGCTTTGCCCATTATCCAGTCCAAGCAGGTGTTGAAAAGTGTTGGTGCAAGGACACAGCCTTGTCTCACCCCTGAATTAACAGGGAGTTCGACAGACCCCCACCACACTTTACAGCACTTTCAGTACCAGTATAAAGGCTTGTTATTAGGCCAATAATCTGCTTCAGAATTCCCCTGAGTCTCAGGATCTCCCATAGCGATTCCCGATGCACCGAGTCAAACGCCTTCTTGAGGTCGATGTAGGTTGCAAGCACCCCCCCGACCAAATTCATGACGGCGTTCCACAATTACTCGAAGCATTAGTATTCGGTCTACTGTGAACTTGCCAAGAGTAAATCCAGACTGCTCCGGTCTCTGATGCCTCAGTAGGTGGTTGCGGATCCGTTTCAGAAGAATGTGGGCGAGAACTTTACCTGGTATGCTGAGCAGTTGCTACAATTCCAACGATCCCCTTTCCCCTTCCAGAGTGGGATGACCATGCCCCTCAGCAAGTCAGGAGGATTGGTACCAGACTGCCAGATGGCAGTCAGGACTGTATGCAGGCCCCGAGCCAGGTTCACCCCCAGCCTTTAGCAGTCCGGCAGGAATATCACATATGCCTGTGGCTTTCCCAATTTTCAGCTTGGAAATCGCCATCCTAACCTCCGTTAGGGTAGGAGTTTCCACGCTGATGGGTGGGTCCGGCACAGGTATTGTGACATTGCTTGCATCCAAGCTAACTGTTGGAGGGTCTATTTGGACAACTGCTCAAAATACTCAGCACCCCAACATGATCTGAGATGATCCTTCCATCTGCTGATTGGACTGCAGTTATCTGCGAGGAGAGCTTAGAGTTCAGCTTTTTCAGGGCTTGGTAAGCAAGGCGAAGGTCGTTTACCAAGAAATGGCCTTCAAGCTCCTCATCAAGATTTCTGATGAACTGTTCCTTGTCCCTTCTCAGCAGTGTCCGAGCCCTACGCAGCATGGAGCGACGCAAAACTTGATTACATTCAGCCAAGCCATGCGATATGCTTCAGTGGCCTCTAATGTCTCCAGGGAGATGGAATTGTGCCTTGCCCTTGGGCGTACGCCAATGGATTCCTGGGCTGCTTCAAGTGTTACATGCTTGAAGAGCCCCACAGAGCAACTGGGTCCGTTAGGTTGTCGAGTTCTGTGAATCGGTCAGAGACTGCCATGGTGAACCCACGGGCACTCTCCTCCTCCCTTAGTCTGTCCAAGTGAAACACCTTAGGGTGGCCATTAGAAGGACGGGGAGTTTTGAAGTGGACCCGCAGGGTAACCCCAACCAGCATGTATATCAGTGCCACAGAACTCGGAACTCCGGTAAACCCTGCAGTTCTGGAGGATCCTCCATCACATGCTAACAAGAATGTGGTCAATCTCCTTAGCCACTGTACCCGTATCGTTGTACCATGTCCAGCGATGCGGGTTGGAGCGCTGGTACCCAGAGCCAGAGATCCTCATTTTCTGGGACCTAGCAAAGTCCCAGAGAAGGAGGCTGTTCTCGCTGCTGGGATCAGCTCCCAAGCCATGGGGCCAACAGACATCTCATAGCCAGTTTGGTCACAGCCGGATACCGCATTGAAGTAGCCCAGTACAATGCGAATATCTCACCGGGGGCAATTGTCTGCCACAGATGCGAGTTTGGCATAGAACGCCTCTTTCACATCAAGTTTACATACATCGGTAAGAGCGTAAGAGACATGAAGCCAAAAGCATGCTTCAGTCTCAGAACCATGATACACTCATCAACCGGTGTCACCTCAACCCTCAACTACCGAGGGCTGAAGTCGGCTGGAGATGGCTATGGCTACACCCTGGAGGTGGTGACCATTGCAGCCCAACCAGTAGTAGGTGTACCCACCCATACTGATCGTGCCGCTACCAGGTCTTCTGACCTCTGAGAGGCTGCCA
>NC_051386.1:26937545-26963270 GCF_015228065.2 Penaeus monodon | reverse complement strand
TAGATATATATATAAATATAATGTTTTGATATTATATATATATAATATATATATAATATATTATATAATAAACCCAGTTTATGTATGTACATAAAATATTTTGCATGCATATATGTATGTATGTATGTATATATAAAATATATTTTAATATATAAAATATAAAATATATATATATATAATATATGTATGTATGCATGCATATATATATTTATATATATGCTTGTAATATATATATCATCATCATCATCATCATCATCATCATCATCATCATCATCATCATCATCATCATCATCATCATCATCATCATCATCATCATCATCATCATCCTGATTCATTCCACTGCAGGACTTAGGCCTCTCCCAACCTTTTCCAAATTTGTCTGTCTGGTGTTTTTTGTTTCGTCTAGGCCCCCAAATTTCGTTATTTCGTCACTTTATCTTGTCATTGGTCTGGCCTTTGGTCTGGCCCTTGGTCTATTTATATTATATATAACCCAGTTTGTGACATTCTTTGTCCATCTATTTGTATATGACCTGCCCATTGACATTTTTTCTTTTTGATGCTCGCAAGTATATCTTCTACTTTTGTATTTTCCCTGATCCACGTCGCCCTCATCCTTGCTCTTAGGCCAATTCCCAGCTTCAATCTCTCCATCCCTCTCTGGGCACTTATTAGTTTCCTCTCCAGATTTTAGTTGTAGTCCATGTTTCTGATCCATAGGTAATAACTGGTAAGACACAATGGTTAAAGACTCTTCTTTTTAAACATAATGGCAAGGAGCCTCTTAGTATGCTACTGTGTCTGCGAGTCTGATGAACTAAAGGGGGGGGGGAGGGGAGGAATCCTGAGTTTGAGGAGGGGGAAGAGAAGCTAAGGTAGCTAGCTACCTAGAAATTGAAAAAAAAGTATAAGTGTAAAGTAGGGGGGCGAATCCCCTTGCGTAGTTATTTCTTTGGTTTACTGTGTGGGAAATGTGGTTTGTTTTCTTTTTCTTTTTCTTTTTACCGGAGCCAGGTTGGATAGGCAACCGCTAGGGATTATCATAATAGGTGTGACCCCACTATGAGAGCCTATTAGAGGTGAGACCCTCGTCTGCCTCCCTGCCAGCTCCTAGAAGCTGAGAGCGAGGTTCAGTGGGTCCCTCTTTTGTTTATTAAACCGAGAAGAATGGAGAACAAAAACATGGGAACAAAACAACGTTGGTTTAAAAAACAGTAATAAATAAACGAGTAAAGATGATGGTGAAGAACTAGAACGGGGATATGAGAATGAATGAGGGAGGATGATGGTGAGAGTAACATGGGAACATAAATAGAACGAGAAGGGATGATGGTAAAGAAGAGCTTAATTAAAACGAGGGATGATGATAAATAAGAACGAGGAAGGGATGGTAAACAGTGCAAGGAATAAATGAACATGGAGATAAACTGAGATGATGGAGAAACAGAGACATGGAGTTGTGACACTGTAATGAGAGATTGAAATGGGGACAGATGAACAAGAACAAAATAACATAATAACACGAGAAAAATTTTTTTTCGCCTGCCAGGGATTATCATAGCAGGTGTGAACCCGCTATGATAGCCTGTTGCAGGTGAGACCCTCGCCTGCCTCCCTTCCAGCTCCTAGGAGCTGAGAGTTAGGTTCAGTGGGTCACTCTTTTGTTTATTTAATGAGAGGATGACATAGAGTTGTACACAGTAACATGAGATTTAAAAGATGAACAAGAACAAGAACAAAATAACAATAGCACAAGATTTTTTTTTCTCTCGCCTGCCAGGGATTATCGTAGCAGGTGTGAACCCGCTATGATAGCCTGTTGCAGGTGAGACCCTCGCCTGCCTCCCTTCCAGCTCCTAGTGTTGAGAGCGAGGTTCAGTGGGTCACTTTTGTTTATTTTACGAGAGTATAACGAGAACAGGGTGTGGCCGTGTGTGATGATCTGTTTAGGGCGGGAAACCTCCTTTGCTCTGTGAGCACGCGTGTGGGCGGTGCTCACCGGGCAGAGGCCCCCCCCCCCCACCCAGCAGATTGTCATGTTGTAATCTTGGCCTAACATATGGGGAAGAAGAAAGCAAATGCAAAAAACATTAAAAGGCATTAACATAAAACATGGATGAAGGGTGAGTGTCCAGCGCATAAACTCGTTAATGTTGTGAAATTAGTGACGTATGATGAATGATAACATGATGTAGTGATATGTGGTGATGTCGTGAATGTGTGGGTATGTAGTTACCTTCTTCGCATTAGCAGCGGAAGGTAGTTGGGGTGATGGTATGGGCATGATATTATGGTGGTTTTCATTGCTTGGAAATCATCCTCCGAACCGAGCACAAGCACAACACAAACACGAACGTTGCGCGTGAATGTGGGCGGTCCGGAGTCTTTTTCTTTGTGGTTTGATGCGCTGGTTGATGTGAAGGTGAAGTTGAAATGAGCAAATTATTTACAAACAGAAAAAGTAATAAAAAATAAAATACACATATATACAAAAATGCGAGCTTCTTGCAAGGGTGGGAAACATTCTTCATTTGCACGCACATATGCGTGCAGATCGGAGGCCTTTCCCCCCAGCTAAGCATTTAGCTTGCATAGAGGGGTTCTGGGGGATCTCCATTAATTAGCGGGAGTGTTCTGGGCCACCATGTGTGATTTGTTTGTGTGTTTGTCTATGATGTCGTCGTAGTTTGTGTTGTTTATGTGTTGTATGCGGTCCCATGTTCGTTTACTTTGTGTGTGTATGCGTATGTTCAGTGGCTCTATGTTGTATGTTTGGTGTAGTGATTGTGCGGTAATTCTGTATCGTATTCTGTCTTTTATAGTGTTGTTGTTTATCCAGTATAGTGCTCTGTTCTGTATGGATTGCATCTTGAGTTTTTGTGTTTTTGAGATTGCAGTCAGTGGAATGGGTGTGTGTTCGAGTATAGGTCTTACAGTAGTTTTGTAGAGTTTGAGTTTGGTGGGTGTTGTGCAGTATGAAAAGCGTTTGAGTTTCTTGAGAGCTGTGCTTGCTTGATTTATTCGGTGTTGTGCGTGTGTATGAATACCGTTTCTGTTGAAGTGTAAGCCTAGCATGTTTCCTGTGGTTGCGCATGGTATGTCTGTGTTGTTTATTGTGAATGGAGGTGGGATGCGTCTGGCCACTGGTATGACTGTGAATTTGTTTGTGTTGGTCTGTATCTTCCATTTGTTTTCGTATGTGTTGATCGTGTTTATGGCTGTTTGTGTGGCTGCTTTCATGATGTTTTTGGACTTGAAAGGGTGTGATATGATTTGTGTAATGTCGTCTGTGTATGCGATGTAGTTGCTGTAGGGTGCTGGGGATGGTAGGTTGGCAGTGTAGAGGATGAAGAGTGTTGGGGAAAGGACGCTACCCTGTGGAACTCCACTTGTGAGATGAATGGTGGGGCCTAGGTGAGAACCAAGGCGGATGGAGGCTGTTCTGTTGTCCATGAAGCTGCATAAGAGGCGTGTGAAGTGTGGAGGCAGTTGTAGCTGTGTTATTTTGTATTTGAGGCCATCATGCCAGACCTTATCAAAGGCCTTGGTGACGTCTCGAAGTATAATGTTGGTTTGATGCATGTTTGCGAGACAGAGCGATCTCCTCGTAAGCGAGGGCGATTGCGCTCCCAGTCCCTCTGTGAGGGCGAAAGCCGTGTTGCGTAGGGTTGTGTATGTTGTGTTAAGTCTGTGTGTGATAATCCTCTCAAGCAACTTCCCGGGAACTTCCAGCTGTGAAATGGGCCGGAAGCTGGTCACCTCGTGAGGTGGCTTTCCTGGCTTGGGGATGAGGATGATTGATGCATGTTTGAATATGGTGGGGAAGTGTCCTGTTGCCATGGCAGCGTTGAAAATGTGGCGAAGTCTGGAGAGCATGATGAGTGGAAGGTATTGCATGATAAGTTTGTTGATGTTGCTGTTTCCTGGTGTTGTGTTTTGTGATCGTGTGTGTGCATATCTCATGTCTTCTGGTGTGATGGGGTGTGAGTGTGGTGAGTGATATTGTTTGTGATGGGAGAATCAGGTGTTGCAGATGTTGTAGTGATTGTGTTACCTCGGCTTCTGTGTCTGGGTCAAATGTTGCGTTTTCAGCAGGGGAGATTTGGAGGTTCTGTTGCCAGAACTCCCTGTGGACAGCTTCCATCCCCTCTGCTGTGTCTATCTTTTGTCTGTTGGTGTTATATATGTATGTGATCGTCTATCTGTTCGATTCCCAGAGTCTCCTGTGTTTCCCCGAAGACCTTAGGATCTTTTATGTTGTTGCATAGTTCTCTTGTGAGTGTTTCCAATTGTTGGTTGCTCATGTGTTTTGTTTCGTTTGTGAGTTGTATTTGAATTTCTCTGTGTCGTGTGCGTAGTTCTGTGTTCCATCCCTGTGCTTCAGTAAGTTCCCGAAGGTGTCTGTATTGTATCTTTAGTGTTTTTAGACGATATGTTTCTCTGTAGTGTACAAGTGTTTTGAATGTTGTTTTAGGAATGTTTGCCTCTCGGGCAGTCTGGTTAAGGTGGTGGTCTATGGTGTGCGTGGGTTGCTCTTCGAGATCTGGAGTGTATGTGTTCAAGTGCTTGTTTAAACCCTTCCCAGTTTGCATGATTAAGGTTCTCTCGGGGCGGTGTAAGTATCATGATGGGGTTGGTGGAGAGTGTGATAGGAGCACGGGGGGGTGATCACTGGATGTGACATCGTCTGGGTTATGTGGTAGTTAGGTTTGCCTGTGTGTTAGCGAGAACTATGTTGGGGTGGTGGAGCTGTTCGTACGTATTAATGTTGGTGCGTTGGCCGAGATGGGTGGGTCTGACGTCGGAGATGAGTGAGGCGAGGCCTCTTCCGACGGCATTTGTTGTCTTGTAAAAAGAAGAGTCTGTGGTGTGCATTGAAATCTTCCATTATGTTAGTTTTTGGTGTCGCAAGAGTGAAAAGAGGTCAGGTTGGTTTATGTAAGGTCTGCGTGGGGGGATGTATGTGGTGGCGATGATGATGGGTCCATGAGGGGTGTCTATTTCGATGGCCATGAGTTCTGAGGTGAAGGTGTCTAGTATTTTATGTTTGATGTGTTGTTTGACGGCAATGGCTATGCCGTCTTTGTCTTCGTTTGTTTGTTGGATGTGTATGTGTTGTAGTTGTATATTTTTACTGTTTGTGGGTGTTTGAGTGAGTGTGAGTTTATGAGTGATATCAGGGTCGTGTTGTCTGTACTGGTTGCAGAGTTCTTGTCTTCGTCTGTATGTCCATGTGTGTACATTATGTTGAATGATTGTGAGGCGTGAGTGTAATGTGGTGTGTGTTGCAGGGCCCTGGTGTTATTGCTTGTGTTTTTACCCGCCATTCTGTAGGTGTTCAAGGTTTTTGTTGTTTAGTTTCTCAATCATGTCTGGCTGGATGAAGATGTTTTGCAGTAATGTTGTGTGATTTTTGTTCGTGAATGCGGTTTTGATATGTGATGTTTGTGTAGATCCATTTTATTGTAACCGATTTGTATTTGTGTGCCAGTTGTAGTCTGTTGAGGTGTCTGTAGCGTGTTTAGGGTGTGTGGGCGTGCAGGTGATTGTGTGGGTTTGGGGGGTTAGTGTTGGGTTTGGTGTTGGTATTGGTTTCCCTTTTTGGTGCAGTGAAGATTTCGGTCTCTGGCTCGTCCTGTGGGTTCGAGATCCGGTTGTGGGTGGCGTGGTGAGATTGTGGTCTGTGTAAGTATGGTTCTGTTTGTGGTTTTACTGTATTTGGTGGGAGAACTTTGAAGATCCCCCGGGAATCCCGTCTCCCAAGGTCTAGATCTGGCAGATTGTTTTTCTTTAGGACTTTTTTAATGTGGTGTCTATAACCAAGTCCTGGGTCCATGATGTTTTGGAGGTGAGCATGTATCAATGCAGTCATGATGCCTACGGAGAGGTCATCTGGTAGTTTGTAGGATTATTTGTGGTTCTTTTTTTTTTTTTTTCTTTTTCTTTAATTTCTTTAATCAGGGTTTAAGCCATGCATTTTGGGTGGCGGCTATTGTTTTTTTTAGCCGTTTGCTCGGCTACTTTTTTGATTGGAAAGACTTTTCTTTTTTTGGCTTTTCTTTCTTGTTTGTTTCATTGCCTCCTTGTGGGGCAAGAGTTGGCCATGGGTTCGGTGTCCCTTTACCCCAGTTTAGGTACCTTTTTGTTTGAGACTTACAGTCTCAGAAATTGTGGGTATTGGACCCACACTCTGAGCCATAATTTCAGTTTTTTTCTTTGTCTGGACAGTTCTTTTAATGTCCGTTAGCGTACAATGGATACATTGCACGATTGTGGGGAACCGTTCTGGTTCTATTTTTCCCGGGGCTGATATAAATGTTGAAGAGGTATAGCCCTTTTTTTTGGATCTTGGGAGCGGGTTTGGGGGCTGTAAATTGGATTTTTATCAGGATCTATTCTTCATGATGTAAATGTTGCCAATTAGAGTGCCTGGCAGGTTCTCTCAAGTTCCTCTTTTATAGATTCTGGGGGTTTTTTTTACCAGCTCTCTGTCCCGCTGCTTTAGGACTAGCGTTAGCTGGCCTTCAGCTCTGGAGTCATGAGTGGTTCGAAACCTTTTTCTTTGAGGTGGTCAGTGCAGTTTTGGTGGTGAATTAAAACTTCGGCATTTGTTTTTATCTTGGCAGATGATGGGAAGTGGTCGTGAGCGGTGATGATCCTTCGCGTTCTTATTTTAGCATCGAAGACGGGTTGTAGTAGGGCTTCCCTCTTGTAAGGAGAGGGTCCCCCATTGGTTATTTTGATCTTAATCCTCATTTAGGCCCTGAGGTAAGGGTGGGGTTGTGAAATTACGCCACTGACCAAAGGGGGTCAGGAATTACGACTTGCCCTGTCCCCCTTTTTAAGGGGCTGTAGAGGTCGTGTGAGTGTTCCTTGATGGTCAGTGGTGACCCTTTTCAGGGACCTTTCACTAGCCCTACACTCTAGAGTTGCAGGTTTATGGAGACCTGCAATTTCCCTGACCCTGTAGCCTGACCCTCTCAAGAGGAAGATCTGGCGGAGTTCTCCGGTTCCTCTCAAGAATCGAGGCTTTGTACTTGATGATGCTTCCTGGTCCCAATCTGCTTACAAGGGGGCTGGGGTGCACACTCTCCAGGCGAATACAGCGTCACAAGAAGGGCCAGGAAGAGTACAAGAAAGATGGAAAAAGGCAGGGGAGAGAAAGAGGTCGAAGAAGATGATCACTGGGCCGAGAATGCTAGGAATATAGCCTAGCTACACCCAAAATTCAGGGCTGTAAGTCAACAACGACCGGTGGCAGGGGTCAGTGACACACAGATTAGCCTGGTCAAGGTCGCGGCAAACCACGGTGGCTTGACGGAGCTGTCTTTGTGTCATTTTATCAATTCTCTCAATCGGTAACATAAGTTACCTATAGGTCAAACGGTGCTGGGGCAGCGAGAGCTGGCTAAACATGCTGTAAGTGAGGGCACAACAAAGAGCTTTAGTGCAAGGTAGCGATATCTGGCAATGCAGGGAGCGGGCTCGCTGATTGGTCGGATACTGCTACTCTGTGTCTATGAACTTTCTGCTGTGGCTGCTTGGTTTGACCATGTCTGTACGAGTTGTCCTAGTTATATATTCTTGTCCACTACCTCTAGCGTTTCGCCTTGTACTTTTATCTGTTCGAACTGAACTCTACTGTTGAACATGCATTTCATTTGCAGATTCACTGAAGAGAATATCATCTGCAAATCTTAGAGTTTTTAGATATTTGTCTCCTATCTTGATACCCTTTCCATTCCACTCTAGCTTTATGAATATTTCCTCAAGACATGCTGTAAACAGTTTTGGTGAGATGGTATCGCCCTGTCTAACACCTTTTTTAACCCAATCACCCCGGATTTATGTTCTGTCCCTTGTAGGTTTTAGTGAATTTTGTTACATACAGATGGCTCCACATGTGCTCAGCTTCCAAGGAGTCTATCAGTAGGCCCTACTGATGATTTTGATTTCCCCTTTCCCTTTGAATTGGCGGGGAAAATGCGTTTTTCCCTTTTTAAATACAATTGATATCAATACTGTTATTATTTTTATTGATGTTATGATTATTAAAGTATTTTTAAAATCTTGTTAACATTTAAGACAATGAAATAATGCAAAAGATCCTTTCCAAAAGTCAAGGAAAAGGGTAAACAGGTGAGAAAGGTAGGACTAATAAGGGACCCCTTGATGACTAAGCACTTGTAGAGCCATCTATGTGTGAATACAATAAATAAACCTGTGTTACAGTGGGCATGGCATGTATTCTTGCCAAACGTGCCGATTGGGTTAATTGGTATCTTTGTATATATCTTCCAGTATTTTACAATATACCTCCTCTACTCCCTGTTTTCGGATAGCTTCCAGTTCTGCTGGTATCTCCACAGAGTCAAATGCCTTTTCATAATTGATGAATGCCATACACAGGGGTTTCCTATATTCATTTATATTTTCCTTTATTTGGGTGAGCGTGTGGATGTGGTCTGTTGTTGAGAATCCACTGCGAAAGCCTGCTTGTTCTCTAGGCTGGTTAGAATCCAGACTGTCAGAGATGCGAGTTGTGATGATTTTTGTGAATAGTTTGTAAGTAGCTGAAAGGAGGCTTATTGGTCGGGGTTTTTAAGATCCTTTCTACCTCTTTATTATCTATCAATATTATTGTTGCAATTTTCCAGGCTTTCCGAGTTTTCCCGTTGATAAGGCATTTGTTAAAAAGATTGGCTAGTTTCACTGTTGCAATTTCTCCTGCATCTATTATAAGGTCTATACTAATTCCATCTTCCCCCGGTGTTTTCCCTCTTCCTGCCTTTAAGCGCTCTTTTTATTTCTTCTGTTGTCATGCTAGGTACGTCTATAGTTACCGCATTCGCTTCTATCCATGGCTGTTCATTTGAGTTGTATAAATCCCTGTAAAAGTCCTCCACTATTATGATTTCATTCTTTTTGTATGTTACTTCTCCATCTGGTTTCTTTATTGCATACAATTGAGTCTCCTTTTAACTGTTTTCATGCTAGTATCTGATATAATTGTTTCATTTATTATTTGAGTATTGAATTTCCGTACATCTCCCCTCTTCTTTTTATTTATAGTCTTTGTTAGTTCAGCTAATTCTATTTTGTCCCTGATTGATGATATTTTCATGACCCTACGATTTTGCATAGGCTCTTTAGTTTCTACCGAGAACTTGCTGGAGCTATGCTTGACATTCTTACCACCTACTTCTAGCGCAGCTTCCTTTATTATGTCATTGAACAGTTTGTTGATTAGGTCAATGTTGAGATCTTCGTCGCTGAGAAGTGAATATCTGTTTTGGATGTTAAGGTTAAATTCTGTCGCTCTGATCTTTAAGTTAGCTGAATTTGGCTGTGGTTTTCGTATGAGTTTACTCCTTTCCCTTCTGAGGTGTAATTTGATCATTCTGTGGTCGCTGCCAACATTTACTTTATTTATAACTTCCACACTTTTTACTATATCGTGCCTATTTGAAATTATGAAGTCAATTTCGTTTTTGATGTCAGATGGTGACTTCTATATTCACTTCCGCTCTAGTCTTTTTTCGAAAAATGTATTCATGATATTGAGTGATCGAGCCGCAACTAGCATTTGTCCCCTCTCATTCCTAGTACCCTATTGCGGTTTCTCCTACTGTCTTTTTACCTATTTTGGCATTAAAATCTCCCATAATTATTGTGAAATGGGTTTTTGCTCTCTCACTGGCTAAATGAACATCTTCATTGAAGCTCTCTATTTCTTCATCGCTGTGGCTGCAGGTTGGAGCATAGACTTGGACAATCTTTAAGTTGTACCTATTGTTTAGTTTTATTGTTACTGAAGCCACTCTTTCGCTTATACTATAGAATTCCACAATATTCTTTTCTAAACGTTTGTGAACTAAGAAGCCCACCCCTAATTCCTGCTTGCCACCCTGGGGTTTACCTCTCCAATAGAGCACATGACCATCATTTAGTATCTTTTGCTCTTCGCCTAGTCTTCTAACCTCACAGAGTCCAATAATATCCCATTTAATGAAAGAGATTTCCTCAAGTAATGTTAGTAGGTCGGATCCAGTTCTCGTTGTCCTTATGCCCTTGTCCTATGTGCAAAGGTTCATCAACATGGGGCGGCCTGTTGTTGACAGGGGAATTCTTAGCACCCTCTGCTCTGAAACGGTCCTGATCGCCGCCGTAACCAGGGGCTCCTTCGCCTCCGGGGAGTGAGGGCCGCTGCTCTGTTTGTGTAGTCTTTTTTTTTTTTTTTTTTTTTTTTTTTTTTTTGATTGAGAGGTAGGCAGCCGAGTTACCTTCCACCTACTGGCTTAGGTGTATCTTGGTTGAAGGGGAATAGTTTAGCCGGGATGCCACTGATAAGCCCCTCCAGCAGGGTTGGCTCTATCTAGTGTGTACTTATGTGTCGCCACGCACAGCCTCACTACACCAGGGTATACTCCCGTGAGCTTAACTATCAAAAGTGTGTATATGTGTGGTTATATTTTATACACTCATTTTATTTGTGTGCATGTACACCCAGTGCAGGCCGCGGTGGCCGAATGGTTAGAGCGTCGGACTCAAGACTGTCGCGACGGCAATCTGAATTCGAGGGTTCGAGTCGCCGACCGCCGCGTTGTTCCCTTGGGCAGGGAACTTCACCTTGATTGCCTACCTAGCCACTGGGTGGCCAAGCCAGTCCAAGTCAAGTGCTGGTCCCAATGCCCGGATAAATAGAGAGAATGATTACCTAAAAAGGTACCACCGGCACTCTCCGTGGAAAAGAACTGGGGACCCTACCACGTACTCACTCCAAGAGCATCACAACATGAAAACTACAATTGGGTATCATGCTGTGACCACGGCGGCTCAGACATGAACCTACCGTTAAAAGAAAGAAGAAGACACCCAGTGCAGACACAGTTGTCCACCTGCAAATGCCTCAAGTACCACGCATATGATTATTTTCTTGCACATGCACACGCAATCATACACCATGTGATAAGCATACACACTCTTACATACGCAACTACATACAAGCACTCGTATACCCATGTATAGACGCATGCGCACATCACATGCGCATACATATGTGTTTACTCACCCCCATGTATGCGAACACACACCTGCGCATACATCCTGTGCACCTACTTATGACTGTACATACACACACAAATATAGCAATACGTATGCTGACGCACACGCGTATGCGCACATACGTTTATGAGCACACATTAGTGCTCACCTACATATATCCGTATACACCCGTACATTCACATATATTTACACATATAAATGTATAAATAGACATACATGCACACACATTAACACGCAACGTACATATATACATATACATATACATACATTTTATACACACATTACATATAATACGCACATGCATATATATATATATATATATATATATATATATATATATATATATATATATACACACACACACACCGCATGGACACGTACACGCACACCACGCGTATACACCTGCGCATTTTCGTGCATACGCACCCACACTCGTGCACATACGTTTGAACAGCGTATATATATTATATATATATATATATATATATATATATATATATATATATATATAATATATATATATATGTATATGCATAGATGTGTGTTTATGTATATGCAAATATATTTGAAATAATATAATATGTATATATGTGTATATATGTATATAGAAACATTTATCTGTATGTATGTATGTAATATATGCATGTGTGTATATGTATATATAAACATATATTTATATATACATATAATATATATATATATATATATATATATATATATATATATATATATATATATATATATATATATATATATGTATTTATATGTATGTATATGTATATATATGTGTGTGTGTGTGTGTGTGTGTGTGTGTGTGTGTGTGTGTGTGTGTGTGTGTGTGTGTGTGTGTGTGTGTGTGTGTGTGTTTGTGTTTGTGGATGGGTATTAATGGTGATTTATTTTTTAGATTAGTTAACTTTGTCCTAATTATATTTGAAGGAAATAGCAGTTTGCAGCAAAACTGCAATAAATCTTTCTCTCCTTTGTATTACAGGTAATGAGGGGAGAGGAGTTTCTCCACATCTGGCAAGTCTCTGCACAAATGCGGTTTTTGTGCAATCAAGTAGGGAACTGCAACCTGGTGTGGATTCTCTTAACGTATCTGTTGCAGCTGCTATTATCCTTCATTCACTCAGGAATAAGTTGGATTGTGTGTGAGGCAGGTTATAGATTGATAGTTTAATGCATGATATTACACATTAAGTAAGATTTTGTACAGTTGCTATTGCAATACGAATGACACAAATAAATATTATTTGTATTTTTGGATTTCGTGTTATTCAAAAATGGTGTCCTCGCATTGGAATTTTTTCAGAGGATTTAAATATCCCACCATTCATCAATATGCTAAAAGATATGGATTGTATGAATTTTTAAGATTTAAAGTTCATTTCAAAATTTTAGGTTGCAAAGAAGTCTTGCACTGCAAAACTGAAATGCTACAGTGACCTTATAAATTATTGCATTTTATATATCACATGTGCATATACACGGCCATAAAGGCATGCTTTGTAGGTGAGATATGTGGGAAATATTAATATGTAGTAGACAATGTGGAATTGTTTCTTTTAAAAACTTCCAGGAGACAAACATTCCAGGATGGGTCTCACATGCATTCTGCATTATGGACAAATCCCCTTCAGTTGTTTTCGAAGGGCAGACACAAGATGACCTTACTGTGTTGGAAAGGCAGAACATAATCAACACCGGCCTTATTTATTTTATATTATCTCTCTTCTTAAATGCAGTGAATTGGCCATTGGTAACTTGTCACAAGCCTAAGTAAAAAAAAATATTGTGATGGCAGACAAGTGCAGGGTAGATCTATCTCTATCTCTGTCTTTGTTCTTTTATTTCTCTCTCTCTCTCTCTCTCTCTCTCTCTCTCTCTCTCTCTCTCTCTCTCTCTCTCTCTCTCTCTCTCTCTCTCTCTCTCTTTGTCTATATGTATGAGAATTATATTCTGATACTTACGCCGGCAGTAATCATCGTGGTGTTGACGGTCTGGGTGAGGCTAGGAGCGTTTATTCCTGATACAGCCGGCGAGAATGACTTGACCCGAGCGAAGCTAGTGACCCAAGCCGACCCAGGACCAACGCCAAGCTACCCGCTGAAGGATACACGCGAGAACCCAAGTTGAAGGGCGACTGACCTCTACGATGTGTCACCAAGAATTCGGCAATTCGCACCGTGACACCACATCACCTACAACCCTTCTCCGTCTTCCGCGAAGTGTCAGTGTTGTATTCCGTGATATATTTCCCGATGCTGAAGAATAAAAAATAAAACCACCACGGACTTTGCCCTTATTGTGAAACCTTCACAAGGGGCGGCAACGTTGGTCTTTTCACCTTACAAGACAGACCCCACCCTCCGAAAAAGCAGAGAAATGTAGAAGTGCAATTTCTGTGGTGATAGGTAGTGCTCGTTCTTTGTTTCATTACCATCACCATAACGTGCCTGACTAGCTTAGTGTGAATACCTTACATGCTTTCTACGACTAGAACTGTAAAATCTTTTAAGGATAAAGTGCTAGACCCACACATCGTGCTGATGGGACATAACAAAACGAATAACGACAATATACCATCGCCGACCCCATCCACCTTTCATCATAACTCGCCACCTATCCAAAACCCCTCATCTGCTAACTCTCCCTATTCATCCCGTCTCTTACTCTTTTGATCTTGACCTCTCCTTTGGCCCCTCCTCCCTCCACGGCCCCCGACCATCCTCCCACACAAACATCACCAATGCACATTATATCAAAATTCGATGGAACTTCGACGCCGGTAGGAAATTTCTTAAAGGATGTAGAAATATCAGTGAGACAGAGTGGAGTGTACCGACAATTACCTTTAATTTATAGATAATTATTGTGATTGCTAAGTGTTGTTTAGGCATAACTGTTTTCGACGTGCAGAATGCTCTCGACGCGTTCAATACTGCGCCCGTGGTCCTGTGCGGTTGGGGGAGGTTTCAATAATTTTTCCGAGTATTCCTGCCACTCAGTTCGTGTCATCTGCAATTTGCTTCCTAAATTGCGATGAAACCGGCATTGTTATTCGAGGAGGATGTGCGGGCTTACTGTAATTCGATTTGGAAATGGGTGGAGCAGGTACTTTCAAATGAGCTTTGCCCCATTAAGAATGAATTCAAAGGTGTTTATCACATAGCCTGGATGACATATCTGAAATCACATAACCTGGATGACATATCTAATCAAAGAAATCTTGGCCTTGTCTCTCTCACTAGCAATTAGGGAAGAGGACTGGAGGTCCTGCGAATTGGTGGTTATTCATTCACTTCCTGGGGAATTCGCAAAATCAGTCAACGAAAAAGCGCCCACAGCAACAGTAAATGCAGGTGCCGTAACACAAAACAATTAAACAAACAATTATAAACATAGTGCCAAAAACAACCAACAAAATACACCATATACCCACCCACTCGACATTTACCAACTCAACAAACACGACAAAACATGCAAATCACAGTGCACAACACAACCTCAAGACTCACTCAGTGACACAGTAACCAGCACGCCATAATGAACAACTCGACAAGACCTCTCATCCACCGACACCATACTCCACGCAAACCAGACAATGCACTTCGCCCTTACAACACCAAACCGCGGTAAGAAGATGGGTTCCGAGCCCAAATCAATGTTTTGACTGCCCAAATAAGATCATACTGCCTCAGCATGGCAGTTCCCCCCATCTAACCCCTATCACAATACTGTGGTAAGACACAACTGGGCGAACTGCCAGCCTTCCCCTGGGCAGGTCAGAATAACATACGACCTAAAACAGCGCAAACATAGACGATCATCTTTTTTGTGTGTGTGTGTGTGTGTGTGTGTGTGTGTGTGTGTGTGTGTGTGTGTGTGTGTGTGTGTGTGTGTGTGTGTGTGTGTGTGTGTGTGTGTGTGTGTGTGTGTGTGTGTGTGTATGTATATGTATATGTATATGTTTTTTATGTATATGTATATGTATATGTATATGTATATGTATATTATATTACATTATATTTCATATATATATATATATATATATATATATATATATAACACACACACACACACACACATACCACACACACACACACACACACACACAATATATAGTATATATATATATATATATATATATATATATATAATATGTATATATATATATATATATATATATATATATATATATATATATATATATATATACACATATATACACACACTCCGATCCTCATGGTCCCGAGTAAAAAAAATGTTAAAAAAAATCCCTAATCTCTGTTAGGGATTATGTCTAAAGTGTCTTGGAGAGAGTCATAAAAATTTTCCATTTCTTCATCACTTGCAATATTGGTTGGTGCGTAGCATTATATAATACTAATGTTATGAGGTTTTGCTTGTATTCTGACTTTTAAAATGCGATCATTTATTGGGCTGTACCCAATTAGTGCATTTGCATTTTTTTTCGTGAGAATCATAGCAACTCCGTGACTATAATTTCCTTCTTCTTTTCCATAAAAAAGAACTGTCTTGTTTTCTTTAGTTTTGAAACTTCCATTACTTTTCCAATTGGTCTCACTTATTCCTAGTATTTGAATGTTGTATCTATCCATTTCGTTACAGACAGTATGTAATTCACCCATCTCTTTCATTTTCCTTACGTTCCACGTTCTTACGTTCCATCAGACCTGCAGCCACTGTACCAGGGTTTTATAGACTCTTACAGTGTGTGTGTGTGTGTGTGTGTGTGTGTGTGTGTGTGTGTGTGTGTGTGTGTGTGTGTGTGTGTGTGTGTGTGTGTGTGTGTGTGTGTGTGTGTGTGTGTAGACATATATGTTCTTATATATATATATATATATATATATATATATATATATATATATGTATACATATATAAACAGACACATATATATATATATATATCTATATGTATACATGCATAAGTATATACATATGCATCATCATCATCATCATCATCATCATCATCATCATCATCATCATCATCATCATCATCATCATCATCATCATCATCATCATCAGTAGTCTGAGTCAGTCCACTGCAGGACGTAGGCCTCTCCCAATCTTTTCCAAATTTGTCTGTCTTGTGTTTTTTGTTTCCAGTATCGGCCCCCAAATTTCGTTATTTTGTCATGCCATCTTGTCACTGGTCTGGCCCTTGGTCTCTTTATATTATGTATAACCCAGTCTGTTACATTTTTTGTTCATCTGTTGTCCTGTCTCCGATGTATATGACCTGCCCATTGCCATTTCTTCTTTTTGATGCTCGCAAGTATATCTGTTACTTTTGTCTGTTCCCTGATCCACGTCGCCCTCATCCTTGCTCGTAGGCTAATTCCCAGCATCAATCTCTCCATCCCTCTCTGGGCACTTATTAGTTTCCTCTCCAGTAATTTTGGGGTTTTGTAGTCCATGTTTCTGATCCATAGGTCATAGTTTGTAGGAAAACTTTGGGTTTTAAAGACTTTTCTTTTTAAACATAATGGCAAGGGGCCTCTTAGTATGCTACTGTGTCTGCCAAAGGCGCTCCAGCCTAGATTGATGCGTCGCTTAATTTCCTCTTCACTAGATGTGTTTGTCTGTACAAGTTGTCCTAGGTATATATAGTTGTCCACTACCTCTAGCACTTCGCCTTGAAACTTGTATCTGTTGAACTGAACTCTACTGTTGAACTGATCTTAGTGTTTTTTTTTTTCATCTGAAGTCGATTTTCAGACTTTCTCTATTCAGATCATTTATTAGTTGCTGCATTTCACTTGCAGATTCACTGAAGAGAACAATATCATCTGCAAATCTTAGATTGTTTAGATATTCGTCTCCTATCTTGATACCCTTTCCATTCCATAGCATTATGAATATTTCCTCAGTTTTGGTGAGATGGTATCACCCTGTCTAACACCTTTTTTAATTGGTACTTTGTCGGTTTCGGTGTGGAGCTTGATGGTTGCTGTCCCATCTTTGCAAATATCTTCCAGTATTTTACAATATACCTCCTCTACTCCCTGTTTTCGGATAGCTTCCAGTACTTCTGGTATCTCTACAGCGTCATAATCGATGAATGCCATACACAGGGTTTCCTATATTCGTTTATTTTTTCCTTTATTTGGGTGAGCCTGTGGATGTGGTCTGTTGTTGAGAATCCACTGCAAAAGCCTGCTTGTTCTCTAGGCTGGTTTTAGAGTCCAGACGGTCAGAGATGCGAGTTGTGATGATTTTTGTGAATAGTTTGTAAGTAGCTGAAAGGAGGCTTATTGGTCGGTAGTTTTTTAGATCCTTTCTGTCCCCTTTTTTATGTATCACTATAATTGTTGCATTTTTCCAGGCTTTCCGAGTTTTCCCGTTGATAAGGCATTTGTTAAAAAAGATTAGCTAGTTTCACTGTTGCAATTTCTCCTGCATCTATTATAAGGTCTATACTAATTCCATCGTCTCCCGGTGTTTTCCCTCTCTTCCTGCCTTTAAGTGCTCTTTTTATTTCATCTGTTGTGATGCTAGGTACGTCTATAGTTACCGCATTCGCTTCTATCCATGGCTGTTCATTTGAGTTGTATAAATCCCTGTAAAAGTCCTCCACTACTCTTATGATTTAATTCTTATTGTATGTTACTTCTCCATCTGGTTTCTTTATTGCATACAATTGATTTCTCCCTATTCTGAGTCTCCTTTTAACTGTTTTCATGCTAGTATCTGAGATCATTGTTTCATTTATTATTTGAGTATTGAATTTCCGTACATCTCCCCTCTTCTTTTTATTTATAGTCTTTGTTACTTCGGCTAATGCTATTTTGTCCCTGATTGACAATATTTTCATGACCCTACATATTTGCATAAGCTCTTTATTTTCTACTAAGAACTTGCTGGAGCTTTGCTTGGCATTCTTACTGCCGACTTCTAGTGCAGCTTCCTTTATTATGTCATTGAACAGTTTGTTGATTTGGTCAATGTTGAGATCTTCGTCGCTGAGAAGTGAATATCTGTTTTGGATGTTAAGGTTAAATTCTGTCGCTGTGATCTTCAAGTTAGCTAAATTTGGCTGTGGTTTTCGTTTGAGTTTACTCCTTTCCCTTTCCCTCTGACCATTCTGTGGTCGCTGCCAACATTTACTTTATCAATAACTTCCACATTGTTTACAATATCGCGCCTATTTGAAATTATGAAGTCAATTTTGTTTTTGATGTCAGATGGCGACTTCCATGTCCACTTTCGCTCTAGTCATTTTTCGAAGAATGTATTCATGATTTTGAGTGATCTAGCCTCCGCAAAATCAACTAGCATTTGTCCCCTCTCATTCCTAGTACCTATTCCGTGATTCCCTATTGCAGTTTCTCCTACTGTCTTTTTACCTATTTTGGCATTAAAGTCTCCCACTATTATTGTGAAATGGGTTTTTGCTCTCTCACTGGATAAATGAACATCTTTATAGAAGCTCTCTATTTCTTCATCACTGTGGCTGCAGGTTGGAGCATAGACTTGGACAATCTTCAAGTTGTACCTATTGTTTAGTTTCATTGTTACTGAAGCCACTCTTTCGCTTATACTATAAAATTCCACAATATTCATTTCTAAACGTTTGTGAAGCCCATCCCTAATTCCTGTTTGCTACCCTGGGGTTTACCTTTCCAATAGAGCACATGACCATCGTTTAGTATCTTCTGCTCTTCGCCTAGTCTTCTAACCTCACAGAGTCCCATAATATCCCATTTAATCAAAGAGATTTCCTCAAGTAATGTTAGTAGGTCGGATTCAGTTCTCATTGTCCTAATATTATATGTGCAAAGGTTCATCAACATGGGGCGGCCTGTTGTTGACGGGAATTCTTAGCACCCTCTGCTCTGGAACGGTCCTGATCGCCGCCGTAACCAGGGGCTCCTTCGCCTCCGGGGAGTGAGGGCCGCTGCTCTGTTTGCAGTCATGGCTTTTTGATTGAGAGGTAGGTAGCCGAGATACCTTCCACCTACTGGCTTAGGTGTATCTTGGTGGAAGGGGGAGTAGTTTAGCCGGGATGCCACTTATAAGCCCCTCCAGCAGGGTTGGCCCTATCTAGTGTGTATTTGTGTCGCCACGCATGGCCTGCTCACTACACCAGGGTATACTCCCGTGAGTATGGGCTTAACTATCAAAAGTGTGTATATGTGTGATTATATTTTATACACTGATTTTATTTATGTGCATGTACGCCCAGTGCAGACACAGTTGTCCACCTGTAAATGCCTTAAGTACCACGCATATGTTCATTTTCTTGCACATGCACACGCAAGCATACACCTTTACATATGCTCCCTTGCATGTGATATGCATACGCACTCTTACATTATTCGCAACTACATACAAGCACTCGTATACCCAGTATAGACACATGCGCACATCACATGCGCATACATATGTGTTTTTTCCCCACCCCATGTAGCGAACACACACCTGCCATACTCCTTTCACTACTTTATGTACATACCACACATATAGCTTACTATGCTGCCCCACTTATGCCCACATACGTTTATGAGCACACATTAGTGCTCACCTACATATATTCGCATACACCCTTGCATTCCCAAATATTTACACATATAAATGTATACACACATGCACACACACACACACACACACACACACACACACACACACACACACACACACACAAAACCCAACACACACACACACACACACCCCCACACCACCACCACATTTACCGCAACGTACTATATAATACTTTTATCCATATACATATAATAGCACACAATACACATACCGCACATAACATGACGCATACATATCAATAACGTATACTAACATCATAAACTAACACTTATACCATATACGCTTGTTTAACCACCTTTTACACACACACACACAACACACACACACCCCCACACACCAAACCCACACACACACACCCCCAAACACACCCCACAAAAAACACCACACACAAACACCCCACACCACACACCACAAAACCCACACGCACCGCCCACCACACACACACCACCACAACAACACCACAACACACACACACCACACACCCCACACACACACACAACAACCAAACACACCGCACACAAAAAAGCCACACACCCACACACAACACACACACACACCACACACAAAAACACACCACCCCACACCCACAAACACCCCAAAAACACCACGAAATATAATATATTATATAATATAATATATATATAGTTAAATAATATAATTTTTAAATTTCTGCACTACACACTCGAAACAATACATACATACATATACATACACACACATATGAATATATACGCACAGATATACGTCTATCTATGTATATATTGCTACTCTTGCATAAACACCGCATGGACACGTACACGCACACACACACGCATGCACCTGCGCATTTTCGTGCAGGCGCTCCCACACTCGTGCACATACGTTTGAACAGCGTCTGCATGAGCGCACATTATAATGAGCCCTCCCACACACACACAAACACAACACACACACACACACACACACACACACACACCAACAAAACACCCACACACACACACACACACACACACACACACACACACACACACACACATATATATATATATATTAATATATATATATATTATATATGTTATAATATATATATATAATATATAATATATATTATATATATTATATTATAATAAAATCTGCACTACACACTCGCACACATACATCATACATATACATACACACACATATGAATATATACGCACAGATATACGATATTTTATGTATATATTGCTACTCTTGCATAAACACCGCATGGACACGTACACGCACACACACACGCATACACCTGCGCATTTTCGTGCAGGCGCTCCCACACTCGTGCACATACGTTTGAACAGCGTCTGCATGAGCGCACATTATAATGAGCCCTCCCACACACACACAAACACACACACACACACACACACACACACACACACACACACACACACACACACACACACACACACACACACACACAAAACACACACACATATTATATTATATATATATATTTTAATTTTATATATATATATAATATATATATATATATATTATATATATATATGATTACGGGTTTTCACCAAATAATATGTCGGCCGTATTAACAGTGTAACTGTTTTAAAGCGGCAGAGATATTTTCCCCTAGTTAGTTGGAGACTGCGAGTTGAAAGGAGCCTGGGGATTCCACTCAACTTTTATTTTCTCCTGACAACCTCTACACCAGTGATTAAATACAAAAATGATAATTCATACCACATCGCCCGTCGCGGGGGTTATCAAGGGGCGCGTTAGTCAGTGGGTAACCGGGCTGAAAAATGTTAAACATGCATCTGGAAGACAAAAAAGATAAAGAAACATGTCCAATTAAGAAACACATTAAAAATCGGAACGTGGAACGTAAGGAAAATGAAAGAGATGAGTAAATTACATACTGTCTGTAACGAAATGGATAGATACAACATTCAATTACTAGGAATAAGTGAGACCAATTGGAAAAGTAATGGAAGTTTCAAAACTAAAGAAAACAAGACAGTTCTTTTTTCTGGAAAAGAAGAAGGAAATTATAGTCACGGAGTTGCTATGATTCTCATGAAAAAACTGCAAATGCACTAATTGGGTACAGCCCAATAAATGATCGCATTTTAAAAGTCAGAATACAAGCAAAACCTCATACATTAGTTTTATACAATGCTACGCACCAACCAATATTGCAAGTGATGAAGAAATGGAAAATTTTTATAACTCTCTCCAAGACACTTTAGACACAATCCCTAACAGAGATGTAAAAGTGATCATGGAAGACCTCAACGCTAAAGTAGGAAAAAATTATTTAAAAAATGACACCTGTGGAAAATTCGGCCTTGGAGATATAAATGAGAGGTAAAGATTTTATTGAATTCTGTAGTACAAATAATCTAGTTATAGCCAATACATTGTTCCAACACCACCCAACACACTTGTACACTGGTTTTCACCAGACAAAAGACGCCACAATTGCTCTCAATAACATCTGGAAAGACCGGAGCATTACCTTACGGACAAAGCTGAGGTTATTGAACTCATTAGTTTTCCCAATTGCATCATATGGTTCTGAGTGTTGGGTGCTGAAGTAGATAGACAAGAAAAAGATCAATAGTTTTGAAATGTGGTGTTACAGACGAGTACTGCGTATTAGCTGGACAGAGAAGAAGACGAATGATGAAGTGCTGAGAAAAATAAATTGTAAAGACCGGCTGTTGGACATCTTGAACAGGAAGAATTAAAGTTTATTGTCATGTGATGAGAAGTAAAAGTATTGAGAAAAACTTGCTGACAGGGATGGTGATAGGAAACAGAGGAAGAGGCAAACCGAAGACAAGACTGAGCGACAATATCAAAGATATTTGTGGGTTGTCGATGGTACAAGTGGAAAGAAAAGCGTAAGATCGAGTTTAGTGGCAAAGGATGGTGGAGAGTTCCACGGCTGCTCAAACATGAGCATACCGTTATTGATGATATGATATATATATATTTTTATATATATATATATATATATATATATATATATATATATATATAATTTCAGTCGTAGATTGTCCTCGAGGGAAACGTAATCGTAGAAGGAAAGGTATAACCAAACCTGGCACAAACATCTTTATTAATTTCAAACGTTTCGGAGTCAATCGCTACATTGCCAGTGATTAAAAAACCAAAAAGCAACAAAAAAACAGAATATTACATTGGAAAATAATACACTTTTTTCAATATTTATGTAAACACTTTTACAGAAGCAAACAGGAGTGATGTGAAGCGATGGTAGCTTAGATAGTGTTAAGTACTTGTATGCCTTCTCGCTTGCAGCTTCCACCACTGGCTAGCCCAGTGCGAAAAAGGGAGCAGCTTTTGCATAAGTCTCTCCTGCCAGGTCACAGCCTCTCCATCATCAAGACTTCTGCAGTGCCTCCTCGTGGCCACCCATGGATAACTGGGCACCTTGCAGTTCCAGGCTAAACTGTGGGGGATCTCGGAGCAGCAGGAGACCCCAGAGGTACGGAGCTATGGCCCACCGGCGTGTGGACACACTCTGGCTCCGTACCAACTCCTGCCCCCTAACCACCCTGGGGTAATGGGGCGGCTCGGGGGAGGTGGGCCTTGCCATTCCTCCCCCCAGAACGACCCACCGGCAACTCAACATATAAATGGATATGCTGGAGGGAGGGGCGCTGTCCCTCCCACCCAGCAAGCAAGGCGGGCTGTGGGTCTCACTGGGACGGCAAATGTCGGGGCACAGGATTGGAACAAGAGTTACTTGTCCCGCCTGTGCCCCGACAGGCGCCAACCCACCATGAAGCAAAGCCCTCGGGAACCCCACAGGCGGATGGGCGGCCCTACAGCCTGCCGACCCCCTTTATTTGGGACAGCGTCGGCAGGGGTGGCAGAGGTGGTGTGCACCCAGAGTGATCACCTGAGGCTTAACCTTAGGCGAGCTTTTTGGGTAGGCACTTGGAACATTAAGTCCTTGCGGCAGGATGAGCGGTTACCTCTGCTATCACGGGAATTGAAGCAACTGGTAGTTGAGGTGGCTGCCCTCTCAGAGGTCAGAAGACCTGGTAGCGGCACGATCAGTATGGGTGGGTACACCTACTACTGGTTGGGCTGCAATGGTCACCACCTCCAGGGTGTAGCCATAGCCATCTCCAGCCGACTTCAAGCCCTGGGTAGTTGGGGGTTGAGGTGACCCCGGGTTTTGATGAGTGTATCATGGTTCTGAGACTGAAGCATGCTTTTTGGCTTCATGTCTCTTACGCTCTTACCGTTTGTATGTAAACTTGATGTGAAAGAGGCGTTCAAATGCCAAACTCGCATCTGTGGCAAAACAATTCCCCCGGTGAGAATTCGCATTGTACTTGGGCTACTTCAATGCGGTATCCGGCTGTGACCAAAATGGCTATGAGATGTCTGTTGGCCTACCATGGCTCAGGAGCTGATCCCAGAACAGCCTCCTTCTCTGGGACTTTGCTAGGTCCCAGAAATGAGGATCTCTGGGTCTTGGGTACCAGCGCTCCAACCCGCATCGCTGGACATGGTACAAAGATACGGGTACAGTGGCTAAGGAGATTGACCACAATTTTTTGTTAGCAAAGTGATGGGATCCTCCAGAACTGCAGGTTTTTACCGAGTTCCGAGTTCTGTGGCACTGATAACATGCTGGTTGGGGGGTTCCCTGCGGGTCCACTTCAAAACTCCCCGTCCTTCTAATGGCCACCCTAAGGTGTTTCACTTGGACAGACTAAGGGAGGAGGGGAGTGCCCGTTTGGTTCACCATGGGGTCTCTGACCGATTTACAGAACCGACAACCTAACGGACCCAGTTGCTCTGTGGGGCTCTTCAAGCATGTAAAACTTGAAGCAGCCCAGGAATCCATTGCGTACGCCCAAGGGGAAGGCAACAATTCCATCTCCCTGGAGACATTAGGGCCCTGAAGCATATCGCATGGCTTTGGCTGAATGTAATCAAGTTTTGCGTCGCTCCATGCTGCGTAGGCTCGGACACTGCTGAGAAGGGACAAGGAACAGTTTTGATGAGGAGCTTGAAGGCCATTTCTTGGTAAACGACCTTCGCCTTGCTTACCAACCCTGAAAAGCTGAACTCTAAGCTCTCCTCGCAGATAACTGCAGTCCAATCAGCAGATGGAAGGATCATCTCAGATCATGTTGGGGTGCTGAGTATTTTGAGCAGTTTGTCCAAATAGACCCTCCAACAGTTAGCTTGGATGCAAGCAATGTCACAATACCTGTGCCGGACCCACCCATCAGCGTGGAAACTCCCACCCTAACGGAGGTTAGGAAAGGCGATTTCCAAGCTGAAATTGGGAAAGCCACAGGCATATGTGATATTCCGGGCCCGGGCTGCTAAAGGCTGGGGGTGAACCTGGCTCGGGGCCTGCATACAGTCCTGACTGCCATCTGGCAGTCTGGTACCAAACCTCCTGACTTGCTGAGGGGCATGGTCATCCCCCTCTGGAAGGGGAAAGGGGATCGTTGGAATTGTAAACAACTGCTCAGCATACCAGGTAAAGTTCTCGCCCACATTCTTTTGAAACGGATCCCAACCACCTACTGAGGCATCAGAGACCGGGGCAGTCTGGATTTACTCTTGGGAAATTCACAGTAACCGAATACTAATGCTTCGAGTAATTGTGGAACGCCGTCATGAATTTGGTCGGGGGGTGCTTGCAACCTACATCGACCTAAGAAGGCGTTTGACTCGGTGCATCGGGAATCGCTATGGAGATCCTGAGACTCAGGGGGAATCTGAAGGCAGATTATTGGCCTAATAACAAGCCTTTATACTGGTACTGAAAGTGGGTGTAAAGTGTGGTGGGGTCTGTCGAACTCCCTGTTAATTCAGGGTGAGACAAGGCTGTGTCCTTGCACCAACACTTTTCAACACCTGCTTGGACTGGATAATGGGCAAAGCTCTAGCCAAAGTCATTGTGGGGGGGAAAACTAGGCAATATCAAGGTCTCAGACCTTGACTTTGCCGATGATGTTGCTATCCTATCTGAGTCCTTTTGGGGTCACTGGTGGTGGCTCTTGATGCATTTAGCAGGAGACAAAGCCCCTTTGGCCTAGAGTCTCCTGGACCAAGACCCAG
>NC_051386.1:26926054-26928554 GCF_015228065.2 Penaeus monodon | reverse complement strand
TGCCTTTCACTTCACCTAGGTGTTCTAATTTCCATAACAGTCTTTTATGAGACATCTTCTCAAATGCCTTCTGAAAGTCTAAGTATACACAATCCCCCCAGCCATCTCTCTCGTAATATTTCCGAAACTCTATTATAGAAACAGAGGAGATTTACTATGCATGACCTTCCTTCGCTAAAACCAAATTGTTTACTTGATATTATATCATGTCTTTCAAGTACGTCAACCCACTGTTTCCTAATTATCCTTTCTTACAGCTTGCATAATACACTGGTTAACAAAGTTGGTCTACAGTTTAGAGGATTTTGTTTGTTGCCATTTGTGTATAAAGGTGTAACATTGGCTAATTTCCAATATTTTGGTAGATTTCCTTGAAATATTAACAATATTAGAGTACATAACTGTTTGGCACATTCCCTTAGAACCCATTTAGATATCTCATCTGGTCCCTCTGTTTTAGTCTTGTCTAACCCTTTCAGTAGTGTGCGTGTGTATGTGTGCGTGCGTATGTGTGTGTGTGCATGTGTGTGTGTGTGTGTGTGTGTGTGTGTGTGTGTGTGTGTGTGTGTGTGTGTGTGTGTGTGTGTGTGTGTGTGTGTGTGTACAATGTAGCAGATGGGACCCCCATACTTCCTTCAGCTGCTTCAGTCACTTACGGCAGCTGGGACGCTCACTACTTATACCAAGAATGACCTAGCTTAGACAGTTCCTGTCCAGTGCCCGACGTGGTAAGGTCAGCCTCCCCTTGCCTCAGGCGAGGGGTGGCGTGACCCCGCACTCACCGCTTTACCCATAGACATCGTCTCGTGTGTTCCCTGACTGTGTTGTACTCTTATCAATAAAGAGTGAAGCCATCATACAACCATAACTACCCCTGCAGCCATTGCACTAGGGCTCATAGCCTTTTACAGTGTGCATGCATGTGTGTGTGTGTGTGATATTTAGTGTGTCAGTAATTCCTTATAGATATATAAATATAAAAAATATCTTATAACATATAAAAAGATATTGCCAATTTAATTCCACAGAGGACATCAATTTTATCTTTAAGTATATGACCTCTAATTATTGAAGAACTATCTAAAGCACACTGAGAAAGGACTGCATATATTTTCTGAAAAAAAAACTATTTGATTTAGTGTTAAAAGCTAAGTAAAAATTAAATAAACAGAGTCTTAATTACAAGAATTGTTTGATAATGCAATAAAATATCTATTAACAACATGAAAGCTTGACTTACCAATAACTAACAGAGTATTTTCCTTTGCCTCAAAATCTTTGATGGGCACAGGCATGTTAGAACTAGTAGCTGTAGATAGCAGATTCCATTTTGATTTATGAAGAAAACCAAAAAGCTTTGAAGCATCCTCCACTTGATAAACGGTCAGCAATTCTGCTACTCCAGCACTTGCTTTACTAACATTACCAGTAATTTGACAACTGAAAAGAAACAAAGTAGTCTAAAAAAATGTATGCTCATATTCATAGATATTTCACTTAGATTGCAAACTAAACATTTTATCTAAATGCTGAATAAAAACAGAACATACCTGTGTCCTTTAGATGTTATTATTTTATCAACCCCAAAGTAGTAAGCTGATCTTAAAATAGCTCCAAAGTTCATGGGATCCTGAATTTGGTCAAGATAAAGCCATAAAAGTGATGTTCTTTTTCTTTCCCCTAATTCAAAACCTTCACCAGTTTTATTTATCAAGCTAGATGCCAGGATCTCCTCCTCTTCAAGCTCCTCTATCAAAAGACGACTAGCTTTGCAATAAATGCCTTGATGTACTTTGTCACTCTTTAAGAATTGTCCAAATTGCGATGGTTCTAATCCATGCATTTCAATATTTCTTTGGTGGCATAGGTCTAGTATTTCATTAATTTTACTGTTATTTGCTTCTACACCTTTTCTGTAATATAATTTGTGAATCTTTCGACGTTGGGCACAAAAAGCAAGGTAAACTGGGTGTATTCCATATATAATGTCATCTTTTAATATCTTACTTTGACCTGTTTTTCTTTCTTTATGGCATAAATGCTTTTTAGACCAGTCTCCTCCTTTCATCATATTTCTATGCATTACTTTATTGGCTTGTTTTTTAAACATCTTGCTACTGCAAGGCTCATGTTCTGGGCTTCCTGCTGATCTCCCATAACTGCTATGCCAGCTGATCCCAGGCACTTCATTTCTTATGCAATCTTGTAGTTTGTCTGTTCCACTGACTGAAGAAACAATTCTTGATGTTTCTTCAATCTTACCTCTATGAAACCCATACCGGAAATTATATGGAAATATTGGCAAGGATTTGTTGCTTGCTCTTCGAAAAATACCTTGGTACACACTATCTGAAAGAAAATTCATCGACAAAATTATTTTACTGCAAAACTTTTACATTAGTAATTCTAAAATAATTCTGTCAGCACTTTCATGTAATTACTGAATCAACTGGTCTGTTTACCATCTTACAGTTCCAATACCAGTCTTCATACTAAAACC
>NC_051386.1:26893554-26923554 GCF_015228065.2 Penaeus monodon | reverse complement strand
TTTAAATTACATCCTTGCTGGCAACATCCTGAAAAAGGTACCCTACCTGTGGCCAGCATCAGAGAGAGCTTTTACAGGAAAATCCACAGTGACTATAATAAACTTGTTATTTGTCATCTTCACTTAAATAGCCCAAAAAATCAAAGGCTATTTGAAGTCATTTATACATTTTACTTTAAATGACACAAATAATATCTTAATAATAATTCTAATACTATTGTATATGTATATAAATTTTTTTGTCTTCTTTACCGATATTAACGTGAAAAATTATAGTGAGTGACTACTAATTACTATTAAACTTAATTAAGTATAAACTTTTGTGATGCATACAGAAGATGCCTTATGTGTAAATAAATTAATATAACACCATAGGCTGCAATGCATATAAGCATATGGGTTAAGCACATTACTGTGTGGATATTAAGAACACTGAGGGTAATATCTATACATCAGTGATAAAACAAATATGCCAAAAATAATCTGCAAAAATTAAAGGTTAGACCATAATTACTTATCAATATATGCTGAACCAACTATGTTAATAGATGTCAAAGCCTCTACACTTCATACTCCAGTAAAGGTAAAAAAAGTCTCTAATGTGTACATTCTGGACATAGTTTGCCAAACTATATAGCAATTTAAGAAACCTAACTTCTAATCTCTTCAAATATCTGTTGATCTTTGCCAGAGTGCAGAGGCCATGTAATAGTTCCAGCTTTTGAAAAATTACTACCCCATTAGCCCAACTCTGACAAGTATGGCATGTACATATATACCAAGACCACTGTGAGTTTACTTTCTTAACTGTTTTTACACATAGATGGCTACACTTGTCAGCAATGAAATTTTCGAAAATATTTTACATTATCTTACATTGCCTTTACTAATGTCTATAACATTATAGTAATTATAATGTCTATGATAAAAATAACATAATCAATATTCACAGCTTTGGTAAAAGAGAGAGAAAGAGAGAGAGAGAGAGAGAGAGAGAGAGAGAGAGAGAGAGAGAGAGAGAGAGAGAGAGAGAGAGAGAGAGAGAGAGAGAGAGAGAGAGAGAGAGAGAGAGAGAGAGAGAGTGAGAGTGTTTTTCCCGCCATTTCAAGGAAAAGTGAAATCCGATAAGGTCACAGTGTCTACTAACTGACTTCTTTGTGGCTAAACACTAGCAGAGCCATATATGTGTGCAGAGACATTTCACAAAAAAAAAAAAAAAAAAGCACAGCATTTCCCTGGTGGCATTAAGTTAAAGGAAGGTTACTAGTGGTGGAGACCACTAGAACTGGAATAAAAGGTATTACATACATATCAGAGAAAGTAACTGCTGTTATTATTAACACCTTCCTGGAATAAACATTCTCTTTAGTTAAGGGCCAGTATCATTGCTTGTAGTTGCAATGGAAAATAAACTGTAGGCAACCAGCATCCAGTATAAACACATATTGTGCCTGCAGGACCATATACCCAGTCTAAACAGATCTGGATATAAAGACAATCAGAGAAAAAAATAGAACATGGGGTCTTAATTCCCACATACATGAAATAATAAGAACTAACAAAAGTAATCAAGAAAAAACAAACAGAAAAAAGGATTCTAAAGGTCACTAAGAATTACAGTTTTAAAGGATCCCTGCCAGAAAGGGTGGTTATTGGCTACACCTTATATCAAGTCAAACAGTATATTTTCCCAATACCTATGTGCTTTAATCATCTCAGAGATATGATCATGGGATCCTAACTTGCAAAAACAAGAGAAGATGTAGTAGCTGCAGTAGTTTTAGTCTCAGATTCAGACTACAATAATCCTCCATATTGTTTCTTTTGTAAAGGTGATCACATAATAAATAGTAACTCGTGTAGTGCACACAATAAAGGACAATAAATAAATAAAAGCAAGTTAGAAATAATACTTATAGAGACACAACCACAAAAGCAAAAGATAATGCAAGCAGGCCAAAGGCACCCACAATCCAGAGGTAAACAGTACAAGCTCTGTCACAAACTCAAAATACACCCCCAGACAGAGAAAACACCCCCCAGACAGAGAAACCAAAACAAAGAAAAAAACACAATGAAAAAAATTACAACCCATACCCATTACACACCCATCACCCATATCCACTACCCACACCCATACCCATTACCCACTCCCATCACTCCTGTCCAATATCCAAACCCATACACATCACCCACTCCCAACACTCCTGTCCAATACCCATACCCATACACATTACCCACTCTGAAAAAAAAAAAAAAAAAAAAAATTCCAGTTTTGAAACTTGGACGAAATAATAGATGTAAACATTAGATTGAGATCCTAGGAGTTAAAATACTATTCAGACTTCTTTGCATATCATACTAGTATATAATCCTTGTAATAATATATCTAAAGAAGAAATCTAGATTTATAGATATATAGATACAAGATCCAAAATAGATTGTAGGGGATTTCAATGCATATCACCCCAACAAATTAATACGTCTAAACAATATTTTGTTTTTGACACTAAAAGGATAAGTGACAAGAATAAACCTAAAAACAGAGAAGCCACAACAGATGTGGTCAGTGATTTGCCTCAGTGTCACTTAACTATTACAACAGGCTCACACTAGGTAGCAACTCCTTTCAATAATTATAAAAGATGAAAACTGTCAAATTTCTTTAAAGATCTTGGAAAGAAAGTGGAGATTTACAAATGAAGGATGGTCAAACTATAAATCAGAGCTAAGTAAAGCAATAAACATATTCATTAACACAACTAATGGACTTAATAAAATAAAACACTGGGCACTTTACTTTTGATAATAAATGAAATAAATTACAAACCTAACAAACCTTGGTGGACTGAAAAAAATACAATGGAATAGTAAAGAAAAACAAATCTTACAATAAATATAGAAAAAAATGAAGTACAGACAAGAAAAAAATAAAATAAAATAAAAAATATTAGCTGGACTAAACAACTCAATGAAGAAGAGAAGAGAGAATCATGGGGAAACTATTGTGCTTCCATAAAATTATAAAATTCCTCCACAAAGAATATAATTTCATAAAAAAAAGGAAAACAAGAAGTCCAATTACTCTCTAATAAACAACTTCCCAGTCATACATATATTTTAAAAAAAATAGAATTATTCAAAGAATATGAAAATATACAAGTAAACAAACAAAGAATGGGTTAATGGGTTAATGGTTAAAAGCAAGATAAATGTTCTAGACATCTAAGGTCATGTAGCACTATAGTTAATGTTAGGGAAGGGTGGTTGAGTTAGTGATTAGTTGTCTAAGCTAGGCAAAGGAATTGGTGAGTGAAAGGGTTAGAGTTGGGTGTGGTAAGGAGTTAGATTAGATGGAGGATATGTATGCGTTTGAGGAAAGAGAATAGGTTGTTGAAGCAGAAAGTGTGGGATTCTGTAAGGATGTCTGATAGGTTGGGAGGTCGGTGAAGGGAGGATAGGTGGGGGAAAGCAGAGGTACAGGTTGTTTCAAAACGTGGGCACGACAATTGGATGTGTGCAATTGAAAGGGGAACATTACATAAGGAACATAAGGGTGGATCAGATTGTGATATCAGATAGGAGTGTGTTAGACGGGTGTGGCCAATGCCTAAGCGGGGGAGAGCGGTCTCCCAACGTCTGTTCCGATGAAATGGAGCTGACCAGGAGGAGATTGATAGTTTTACAGAATGTAATTTATTAGTGCGGAGGCTTGACCAAAAAGATTGCCATCGATTATACAAGAAGGTCTTAAAGTGTGGGTAATAATCTGTGGCTGGGATACGTGAGAAGTGTGGTTGGTATGATGTGGACATAGCGGCGTGGCGTGCTAGTGTATCTGCCTGTTCATTGCAGGGGATTCCAACATGGTTGGGCACCCAGCAAAATTTGATTGTTTTATGGTGTGTGAACAGGTAGAACAACCAGTTCTGGATCTTACAAACAAGGGGGATGGTGGTGTGTATTGACTTCATGAGAGTTAATGAGTTACAGGAGTCAGTAAAAATTGTAAAAGAGGAAGAGGAGAGTGATATATGTTTTTTAGAGCAAAAGGAGTGCATAAAAATTCGTAGAAGGACACGGATCAGGAGGAGTTTTTGAAAGTCGATTGGGAAGTTACAGAAAAACCCAGCACCGGGGGTGGATTGGAGCCATCATAATACAAAATATAGAGGAATGAGTGGAAACATGGTCAAGGAAAAGGGAGAAAAGGACAGTAGGAGGGATTTTTGATTTTTGGGGGGGAAAAACAGAAGAGCAAATATGGGGGGAGGTTACCAGGGAGGGCGGAATGGACAGAGAACGGGGAGGGGTTTGGAGATGGGAAAAAGGGGGAATGGAGAGGGGGGGTATCCATGCGAGTGGAAAAGGGAGTAGGAAAGCGGGGAGAGACTAAGGAAAATGGAGGGTTTGGGGGGATTTTATTTTAGGGGGAAAAAGTTGGGGAATCAAACATAGCTCGGAGAGGGGAAAGGGCACGCATCGAAATAGAGGGTATCCCGTTCATGTAAGGCTTTCAATGGAGAGGGCAAAGGGCGCCCTAGTGCAAAAAGAAGACCACAGTGATGGACTGTATCAAGAGGGAAAGGGGGAAAAAGTTGAGGCAGAGGATAGATATGCACCCAAAATAAAGGGGAAGGTTTCAAAGTAAAGAAGATGAAGGGATTTTGCGATCTGACCCACATGATATAGGGGAAGGTTTTTAAGTTTCAAAAGGCTGGAGACTTTTTTTTAAGGTAAATATTTTCCGCCAGGACAGTTTGGAGAAAAAATGACCCCTAGGGTTTTCCCGGGGAACGGCTTTGGGGTGGAGTGCCCAATAAGAAGGGGGGGGGTAGGGGACCTACACAGAGGAGAAAAAGGAGGGAAGTTTTGAGGTAGAAAAGGGGAAAGCCAGGGTTTGGGGCCCAGGAAGTACTGAGAGATTGCAGTTTGAAGAAATTGGGTAGAGATTTGGTATGGATGGCCCCGAGCATAGATGGTTAAATCATCAAAATTTGAGCGGGTCCTGGTGGTAAAACTGAGACAATATCTTTAACAGCAAAAAGGGAAAAAATGGTATGAGCACACTGCCTTGGGGCCCTTTTCGTTTTTGAGAAAGAATGATGAGTGGCGGGAAATTTTGACCTGGAAAGTGCGCTGGGAGGGGAAGGGATTTTATGAAGACCCCCATGTTTCCATGTATGCCTAGAGGGGAAAATTTGTTGGAGAATATGGTACCGCCTTCGTACATATGTTTTTTTCTAGATCAAAAAATATAGCTAGTAGGATCATGGGGGTGCAAATGCAGATTAATATATGTTCAAAATAAAGGGGGGGGGCAGCTGTGCTTCTGGCATAAAAAAACCTAAGGGGAAAGGGAGAGGAAGTTTGTGAGATTCAAGATACCCTTTAAGCGGAAGTTCCCTTTCGCTCAAATAGTTTGCCAAGCGCTAGTTAGTGCAGGGGAGAAGTCTTGAGGGAGGGTACCCGATTTTTGGGTTTTTCAAAAGGGAAGGATAAGAGCTTCTGCCAATTTGAAGGAAATTTCCTGATGTCCATATGTGGTTGAAATTTTTAAAAGGAAGGATAAGGGGAAAGGGGTTCCGGACAACTTTTGTAAAATACCGTAGGGGCTTCATGAGGTTTTCGGCACGATGTAGGGCAGCAATGAGTTTAGAGAAAGAAAATGGGCTTTTTGGATCAGCGAGGGTGGGTGAAGGTAAGGGGGGGTTCTCTGGTGGTCTTTAAAGGAAAAGAAGTGTGGAGAAAGGTGAGAACCACTACTGACCTGCTGAAAAATACCCCGTTCATTAGCGACTTTGGGGACGATCGAAAAAGAGGGTATCCGAAAATGGGGAGGGGCAGGAGGAGGGGTTTTGCCTGATAGTTTAGGATTTTGGCCCCAAGATTTTAGATGATGTAGGTGTAATTGATGAAAATAATTTCGCCCGTATTTGTTTTACTTTCCGGATTGTACAAAGAAAATGGCAGATGCTTTTTAAAGGGTAAGGGCTGATAGTTGATTTGGGTTCCCCTTTGTAGCGGGAACTGTTTAGGCTGCACGTTTAAGCGAAGTGCTTAGGCAATCAGAATTCCACATGGGAAACATTTTGGGGGTTTATGGTCTTGAGGTTTGGGGGATTGTGTATGGCGTCTTAAGAGTATTTTTGAAAAACGTACCATTTCTGAAAAAGGGGGTGAGGGAGGATGGAGGGATATGAATCAAAGTGAAGTGAAAGTATGCCAGTGCTCTATCAAAGCACCAGCGGGGGAGTTGGGAAATGGTACATAGAAGTAGGAAAGGGGGAACGGAAAAGGGCACTATAGGGAAAGGGTCTAAGATGACAGGGGAAAACTAAATGAAGAGAAGGGAAGCAAGAGAGAGGCAATGCAGAAAAAAATTTGGGGGCGTGTATCAAAGTGTGTGGGGGTCGAAATTTAAAAGTAGGTCAGCTGGGAGAGGAAGCGCCTGAATCGGCCTTGGGAGTGGTGATAGAATCTCCCAAAGGGGGTGTGGGGGGCAGTTAAAATCACCAACTATGAGGAAAGGGGGTTTAAGTTTGGGGAAAATTTGATTTTCAAAAGTAACAAAGTCAATGGGGGGGGAAGGGGAGAAATAGATTGAAATCATGTATCCAACGATGAAAGGGAAAATACGAATAATTGGGCAAGGGACATGGTTTCAAGGGAGTTGACAACAGTGTTTCTGATTGAAAGTAGGCCAGTATAAAGGGAATGTGGGGAAGAGACAAAAGATAATTTGGGGGATTGGGATTTGGGGGATGTGTAAGAAAGGGCTCTTGAGGCATACAATAGATGGGTTTTAGAGGAAAGGATATGATGAAGGTCAGGTCTGTGGGAGCGGAAACTGCGAATATTCCAATGAAGGATAGTTATAGTTTAGTGATATAGATTGTAGTACGTGTTGGAGAATTTGAGGGGGGAAGCAGCTAGAGGGTGGGATAAGGACTGAGAGGTCTGAGATGGGAGAGGTGTGGGAGTTGGTGTTCTACTAGGAGGGGTATTAGGAGATGGAGGGTCTGAGGAAGGGGATACTTGTGACATAAGGGATTCACGTGTGTATCCAGGAGGGAGTGGAAGGGATAGAGGGGATGGTGGGAGGGTTAATGTGGGCGGGGTTGGGGTCGGGTTAATGTGGGCGGGGTTGGATGGGCTGTGTTGGGAGGGGTTAGGAGGATAGGGTGTAGGGGGGATATCGTTAGGAGGAGGATGGATATCAGCAGTTCTTGCAGTGTGAAAGGAGCAGGAGTTGTAAGATTTGGAGGTTGAGTGTCAGTTTTCATTAAATAATCTTGAATATTTTCAATAGTTTCTTCTGAGGAGTTGGTTAGGGAGTTTTGGGGGATAAAGGATTTCTAGTGAGGGGGGGAAGAGAGGACTGGTGTCTCAAGCGTAGGGGCAAAGGAAGGTGGAGGTGATTGTGTGGTAGGGGAAGAGGGGGTGGAATGTTTGTTCTGTCTGTTACGGGTAGTGCGAGGAAGGAGAGGGGAAGGTGTTGGGGTTGTAGTGGTGATTGGAGTATCTGTAGTAGAGATTGGAGTGTCTGGGTTTAGGATGGCAAAAGAGTTTGACTGGGGAAGGTGGGAGGTAGAAGAGGGGGAGTTAGATGTAGGGGGGGGGGGGTTTAGGAGAATTGGTAGAATGAGCATTATTACTGGAGTAAGGAGTAAGAGAGAAACCACGTCGACGTGCTTCCTGTCTGGCTTCACGTAGTGTGAGTCCAAGTTTGAATCTGAGAGTTGCTACCTCAGACTCAAATTTGTAGGTGGGACAGCCCCTATAAAATACATTATGGGGGCCGCCACAGTTGGCACATGTGCGTGATTGTGCAGAGCAGTTAGATCGGGTATAGCCAGGTTGGGCACATAGTGGGCATCTGGCTGTGGAACGGCAATGTTTGGCTGGGTGTCCTAGACGCCAACAATTTTGGCACTGACGTGGAGGAGGTTGGTATGGACGAACAGGGAGGGATTCTCCTCCTATGTAGACGTTAAAGGGAAGTCATGTCTACGGAAAGTAATTTGGCTATGTTAGTGGGTTTCTTTCGATGACCTCTGGGGGGAATGGAGTAGCATTGTACTGATGTTGCATCATAGTCTGTGAGACAGGCAAGTAGGTCTTCTCCACAGTCTGACCAATCTTTGTCATAGACTGGGCAATTTGCTGGGAGATTGAAACTGTTCCGGTGCAAGTATTGAGGGTTGGATGGGTTCTGAAAGGATGGGGTTACCATCATAGGTCAGTTAGTTTTGTTAATGCTATAGCTTGGTTTTCGGATGTTACTGTGACAAGACGGGAGCGGTCGGGTCGGCTACGGAAAGAGACTTTACCTACTTGTTTTTGGAGACATTGTTTGGAAGAGAAGGGTGTTGTCAGAGTAGGGAGCTGTGGGAGGGGATCACGAAAACATCGGTCCCATTTGGCTGCGCTCAAGAGAGTATTCAAGATTGTTGTAGAGATAGGGGTAGTAGAAGGGCGGGGGCGTGACGAAGATGGAGTAGTGTTGAGGGAGGTAGTGTTATGGAGAGGTGGGCAATAAGGCTGTAAGGTATTAAGAAGGGAGGATGGGGTGGTTGATGTTGGAGGTTGTGGGGATAGAGGTGTTGAAGTTGAGCATGCTGGAAGAGTGGAAATGTTCCTTAAGGGTTGATTGTTGGCTACTGTACTAGTAGGCATTGATGAGGGGGTAGTTATTGCAGTGTTCGGAGCTGTGGTCAAAGGAGAGCTTGGGGTCAGGGAATCGGGTGGGTTTACATCGTTGGGGCTATTTGATAAAGGGGCAAGCTTCATTGCCCCTAATAGTGGGTATATGTTTTCATTACTGGCCATGGTAAGCCTGGGTTATGTTGGGGATAAAAACAGTCCACCCCTCAGGGTCCCCTTGAGGGGTAAGGGCTAGGTAACTAAATCAGGGGAATACCGTGCCCATGGCTCCCTCAGGCCGTTCAGGACTGGCACAAAGTCAGCCGTTCATCCTTTCAGCACGGCTCTCACACCTTAGGAGGTGGATAGCAGAAGGATTTGGTGAAGGGACAGAAACGAAAACAGGGAAGGAAAAAAAGACCATGCAAAATTAGTTGAGTCGAGGGCTGAGTCCCAAGGTTGGGGAGTTCCCCATCATTGGGTCCCAGTCTCCGCCTCCTAAGCCTCCCCACGACAACAACGGGCAAGGGATTGGGGGGGAACTATGATATGAAAACTATGACTAAATAGAAGGAAAAGGTTCTGGGAATATAAATTATAGCAAAATTTTTTAAACCCCCCCAAAAAAAGAATAGAGAAGAGATGACTGAACTAACAAAAATGCTACTGGTCCTTAGCAATTCAACCATTGAAATTTATTAATTCAATGAGGTTACTATTTACCTAGAGATTTGAAATTTGTTCTCTTCACTTAATCTCCAAGGCAATCAACTTACTTGGCATCAGCATCAAGGTCGTACAGTTAAACATCTTCGTGAGGTCCAAAAGAAGTCATATGAATGAAAAGGGAGCCAAACACCAGATCTCGTCTGCTGCTTCTTCTTCTTCTTTAATAGGGTTTCAGACTCTTTCTCTCTATATCCCTTGGATCCCTTTTCTTTAATCTTCTTTCTTCTATTATATCATGTCTATAATTCTTGTTTTTTGTAAAAATATTTGGGTATGTCTTAATATATAAGATTTTTGATCTTCTGCAAAATCTTCTCCTGTGATCAACAGTTTTACAATTGGGTTATCAATTTTTATTTTCTTTAATGCTTCCAACAATATCACTCTGTTTGAATTAAATCTTGGACAATGAAGGAGTATGTGTTCCTCTGTTTCTTCTTGATTTTTACACCATCTGCAAAAAGGATCGTTTTCAATTTTTATTCTGTTTAGATGGTGCTTTAGTCTTGTGTGTGTTGTTATTAGTCTTGTAATGCATGTGTCTAATTTTTTGTTTTTTGATCTTGTCCATGGTTAGGGACTATGTCTCTTTTATGTAATAATTTTTTGTATTTAGGCATTGTTTAAATATTTTCCCAATTCTTTAGGCTTTTGTCCTTAATTTCTTTTCTTATGTTTATAATGTCTTTAGTCAGTTTAAAAGTTTCTTTTGAATTATGAGCTATTTTTGCTGCAAGATCTGCTATTTCATTACCCTTTATATTTTTATGTGCTGGTATCCATTGTATTATTGTTTTTTGTTTGTTTTCTGTTAGACTAAGCATTGTTGATTGTATATCAAATATAATTTGTTTGTAGTATTTGGGGTTTGTGTTTTGTATGCAGTGTACTGCTGATTTAGAATCTGTTAATATTACCGAGTTTTTCAAGTTATTGTTTTAATATATCTTAATCCTTCTTTTATAGCAAACAACTCAGCTTCTACTAATTGGGTTTCTTTCAGTAATTTCCAGGTTGTTGTGATATTTTTGTCTTTAATGTAAATTGCTGCTGCTTTTAATTTGGAACCATCTGTGAATATTTTACTGTAATTTATATATATTGTGTTCTGTATGTTGTAAAATTGATTTTTGATTATTTCTTCTGGAGTGTCTTTAGAAAGATTATACATAAAATTAGTTTCTGTATTTTGGTAAATATCATACCAGGTGGTATTTGTGCTATACTTGGGATAACATTTGTGGTTGTATTGCTTAATTGTTTCTGTTATTATTTGTTTAATTGGCATAGTTTCTTATTTTTGCAGACTTTTTACCATCTGAATGCATTCTAGTTGTTTTATTGTCTGTTTTATTGGCATTGTATTTTTTAAAAGCTTGTAAAGCTATTATTGGGGTAGATTTAAAACATCATGGGGCTATCCCTTGTTCATTTTTTTTTTTTCAAACCTTTTTAAGTCTGTTTTTTAAAACGTCCAGATATTGGGGAACCCGTTAATATTTTTTGTTTTATGTATATTTGTAAAACTTATAAATTTTTCCCCTTTTTGCTCCCCATGATAGTGGGGCCAATTTTCATTATTCAATTTTTTGGAGCTGGGGTTTTAATTTTTCATATAGTTTTCCCTTTTTAAATTTTTGGTGCATCGATTTAGTCCTAGTTTTATTTTTTTTTGTGAATAATACTTTTTCTTGCTTATGCTTTTTTTGGAAACATTTGAATTCTTTTTAGTAAAGACATAAGTTTATTTTAGATTTTATTTTCAGACCCCATCTATAGTCCATTTTTTTTAATCTTTAATTTTTTTTTTTTAAGTCATCTGTTCTTTTTGTATTTCTTGTTTTAAAAATGTGTGCGTCTGCAAAACCTATTTTACAAATTCCCTTTGGAAGGTTTCAGACCTGACTTTAAAAGGGTTAAAAAAGTTGGGCTTAGAGGTGAATCTTGAGGTTTCCTTTTGGTTAATGGTTAAGGGTTAAAAAAGCAAGTAAATGTGCTAGACACTAAGGTCTGTGCCTATTTTAATGTTGGGGAAGGGGGGTTGAGTTAGGATTTTTCTAGTGGAAAAGGAATTGGTGAGTAAAAGGGTTTAAGGGGTGTGGAAGGGATTTAAATTAGATGGGGGATATGTAGGGTTTGGGAAAGAAATATTTTTTGAAACAAAAGGGTGGGATTCTGAAAGGAGTTGATAGGTGGGAGGTGGGGAAAGGGGGGATGGGTGGGGGAAAGCAGAGGTAAAAGTATGGACGAACAAAAGGGGAATGTGGGGGAAGACAAAAGTAATTGGGGATTGGATTGGAGGATGTGAAAGAAAGGTCTTTTGAAGAAACAATAGAGGGTTATAAGAGGAAAGGATATGAAAAAGGTCAGGTCTGTGGGAGAAAAAAACGGAAATATTCCAATGAAGGATAGTTATACTTTAGTGATATAGATTGTAGTATTTTTGGAGATTTTGAGGGGGAAGCAGCTAGAGGGTGGGATAAGGACTGAGAGGTTGAGAATGGAGAGGTTGGGATTTGGGTTTTCTATAGGAGGGTTTTAGGAGAAGAGGGTTGTGGAAGGGGATACTTGTAAATGGGGGGTTCACGTTGTATCAAGGAGGGAGGGGAAAGGGGATACGGGGGTGGGGGAGGGGTTTCATAAGGGTTCCTGTGTATCCGGGGGAATGGAAGGGATAGGGGTGGTGGGAGGTTAATGGGGCGGGGTTTTTGGGGGGGGGGGGGGTGGGCTGTGTTGGGAGGGTTAGGAGGATGGGGCAGGGGGTATCGTTTTGGGGGGATGAATATCAGCAGTTACTTTGGGGTGTGAAAGGAGCAGTGTTGTAAGATTTGGAGGTTGAGTGTCAGTTTTCATTAAATAAAACTTGAATATTTCAAAGTTTTTTTCTAAGGGGTTGGTTGGGGAGTTTTTGGGGGGTAAAGGGTTTTTTTGGGGGGGAAGAGAGGATTGTCTTAAGCGAGGGCAAAGGGAAGGGGGAGGGTTTGTGTGGAGGGGAAAGGGGGGGGGAACGTTTGTTTTGTCTGCTAGGGTAGTGCGAGGGGGAGGGGGAAAATGTTGGGGGTTTTAGTGGTGATTTGGGGTATCTGTATAGAGATTGGAGGGGGGTTTAGGATGGGAAAAGAGTTTTTCTGGGAAGGGAGGAGTGAAGAGGGGGAGTTTGATGTAGAGGGGGTGGGTTTTGGAGAATTGGGTTTTAAAAAAGCAGTATTACGGAGTAAGGAGTAAAGAGAAACCCCGTCGACGTCTTCCTGTCTGGGTTCAGGATGTGGTCCAAATTTGAATCGGGGTTGCTACCTCAGACTCAAAATTTTTAGGTGGGACAGCCCCAAAAATACATTATGGGGGCCGCCACAGTTGGCCATGTGCGTATGTGCGAGCAGTTAAACGGGTAGGGCCGGTTGGGAAAATATGGGGGATTGGGTGGGAACGGGAATGTTTGGCGGGGTCCCCAGACGCCCAAAAATTTTGGCACGACGGGAGGAGGTTGGTATGGACGAAAAGGGAGGGTTCTCCCCCTATGTAGACTTTAAAAGGGGAAGGGCATGTCTAGGAAGGTAAATTTTGGTATGTTTTGGGGGGTTTCGATGACCTGGGGGGAAAGGGGGTACATTGTACTGAGTTGATATAGTCGTGAGACAGCAAATAGGTCTTCTCCACAGTTGACCCAAACTTTTTCCTAGAGGGCAATTTGTTGGGGAGATTGAAAATGTTTCGGGCAAAATATGAGGGGTTGGATGGGGTTTGCAAGGAGGGGTTACCCTATAGGTCAGTTAGTTTTGTTAATGCTATAGTTGGTTTCGGATGTTTCTGTGACAGAGGGACGTCGGGTGGCTACGGGAAAAAGACTTTTCCCATTGTTTTTGGAGACATTGTTGGAAGAGAAGGGTGTTGTCAGAGTAGGGAGCTGTGGAGGGATAAACGAAAAATCGGTCCCATTTGGCTGCGCAAAAGAAGTATTCAAGATTGTTGTAGAGATAGGGGTAGTAAAAGGGGCGGGGGGCATGACGAAGATGGAGTAGTGTTGAGGGGGTAGTGTTATGGAGAGGTGGGCAATAAGGCTGTAAGGTATTAAAAAGGGAGGATGGGGTGGTTGATGTTGGAGGTTGTGGGGATTGAGGTGTTGAAGTTGAGCATGCTGGAAGAGTGGAAATGTTCCTTAAGGTTGATTGTTGGCTACGTACTAGTAGGCATGAGGGGGGGGGGTAGGGTTTTTGCAGTGTTTGGAGCCGTGGTCAAAGGAGAGCTTGGGGTCAGGGAATCGGGTGGGTTTACATCATTGGGGCTATTTGATAAAGGGGCAAGCCTCATTGCCCCTAATAGTGGGTATATGTTTTCATTACTGGCCATGGTAAGCCTGGGTTATGTTGGGGATAAAAACAGTCCACCCCTCAGGGTCCCCTTGAGGGGTAAGGGCTAGGTAACTAAATCAGGGGAATACCGTGCCCATGGCTCCCTCAGGCCGTTCAGGACTGGCACAAAGTCAGCCGTTCATCCTTTCAGCACAGCTCTCACACCTTAGGAGGTGGATAGCAGAAGGATTTGGTGATGGGACAGAAACGAAAACAGGGAAGGAAAAAAAGACCATGCAAAATTAGTTGAGTCGAGGGCTGAGTCCCAAGGTTGGGGAGTTCCCCATCATTGGGTCCCAGTCTCTGCCTCCTAAGCCCCCCGACGACAACAACGGGCAAGGGATTTGGGGGGGGTTCTCCCTTTGATATATTTTTTGGGGGGGTTCTATTTCTCCTATTATTATCTGATATGTTCTGTTTCTTAGGAAATTCTTTAAGAATCTTAGAGGTGTACCTTTGATTCCTAATTTAGCAGCCTTTATTATAATTGCTTCATGATTAGCGGAATCAATAGCTTTTTCTAGATCTAGGCATGCTACCACTGCATATTTCTTTTCATTTAATGTTTTACTTATCATTGATTTGATTATTTGGAGTGCGTCTGTGGTTGATCTGTTTGGTTTGAAACCTGTCTGACCTTTATCTAATTTCCTGTTTTTCTAGCCACCAGTTAATTCTGTAATTCATAATGTTTTCATATCTTTCTTAAACAAGAAATTCTACTAATGAATCTATAAGCGCTGATATCTGATGGGCTTTTTCCTAGTTTTACGATTGGATTTATCAACACATTTTAAAATTCATTTGGATAGTCACCTTTTTGCCATAGTTCGTTAATTTCTTTTAGAATTTGTCTTAATAAGTTTTCTGGTGCCTTTTTGTAAAATTCATATGTAGTTTCATCTGGCCCATATGCCTTTCCATTCTTGGTTTTTATTGTTCTTTTTAATTCTTCCATTGTTATTCTTTTGTTTAGATTTATGGTGTCAGGCAGGTTTATTAGTTTATCTATCTCTGCTTTAGTAGTTATCACTTTCGATTCTTTTCCAATGATCTTTTTGTATTTTATTTTAAATAAAGCTAGTTTATCATTTGTGTTTGTTATAGGGAGATCATTATTTATTATGGGATAACTTTGGTTTGATATTTTACCAATTTGCTTCTTTATGAAGTTCCAAACTTTTTTGGTTGGGGTTTTAAAGTCCAAATCATTACAAGTTTTCCTAGGCTTTTTTCTTTTCTGTTTCTATTGTTTGTCTATTTTGTATCAAGAGTTTATTGTATTCTATTTCATTCTCTTTATTTGGATTTTTCCTCCATTTGTTAAAGGCTTTGTTTCCTTTCTTTATTATTTCATTACAGTTTTCCTTCCACCATGGTTTATTAAGTTTGTTTTGTTTGTTGAAGTTGTCAAATTTGAAACATTTTTTTCCCATTTCTTTTAGCATGCTTGCTATTATTGGGAGAGTTTTTGAGTCTTCAATCTTTAACTTAGACAGTTCTTTTTGATATTTAGTCCATCCCTCTTTCATAAAATGCCATTTCTTTTCTTTATTTTTAGGAGGACTTTGATTACCTTTAATTTTTATTATTATTGGTAAATAGTCACTGTTCAAATGTGGACCTGATATTATTTCAAAATGAATTAAGGTTGGAAAACCTATAATTAAATCTATTGTTGATGTTTTCCCTGTAATTGGGTCAAACCTTGTTGTTTGGCCCAATTGGTGTAAGTAATATTTCTTCGTTACTTGCTAGAAAATCAAAAAGGATTTTCCCCATTTTGTTACTGAGTTTTGGATTTAAATTTAATTCCCAAAGTGGGTGAAGAGCATTTAGGTCTCCCATTATAAGTTTCGGTTCATTTATTTGGTTAGAATAGTGCTCTATTTCTTCTTTTGTAATATTTTTACATAGGTTATACATTTAATGTATGTTATACATTTAATGGCTTGTACTTCAAGTTTTTGTTCTTATAATGAATTGAGTTTTTTATACAAATTGCTAATCCTCCACCAATCTGATTTGCCCTATCATTTCTTATTATATCATAATTTAGGATCATGAGTTTATCTTTTTCCTTTAACCATGTTTCACATATTGTTATTATATTTGGGTTTTCTTTATATATTAAGTAGTTTATTTCTATTTTTTTATTTATTATTGATCTTGCATTCCATAGTATTATGTTATTCATTAATGTACTCTATCAGCACTTTTATTAAAGGTCCTATGCTCAGCAGCACTTCTGACATGATTGAAATTAATGACTTTCCTTCATTTATATCATTAATTGTATTTGTAATTGTTTTGTATAATTCCTTACCGAAGGAAACCCAAGAGAAGTCACTTTCCTTATTGTTACTATTAGTTTTGTTTGTCTCTGTCTTTTGTATTGGTGTTGGTAAAGACCATGATGTTGGTGATTGTTCTCTTGTGTTGTCTACTGTGTTTCTCCTTTCAAAACTTTGTTTCTTTTTTGCAGGGTTTTTTTTTTCTGTTATGTTTGTTGTTGTTTCTTTGTTTTCTTTTTGTCTTTTTTGTTTTGTGGGGGTCTTCTGTCCAAGAGTTAGACTTTGTTCTTGGTTTAGTGTTTGTGCATATGTCTGTCTTGTGTTTTGTAGGTCAAGTTGTATTTTGTATGTGATTTGTGAGTAGTTCTCTGCTTGTAAGTTGTTGTTTCTTGATGTTTCTACAAAAGTGTCATTTTTATGTTGATTCTGATCTTCATCTGATAGTGGTTTTAACTTTTGAAGTTGTTTTTATCACTTATTGGTTATTTGGTGGTGGTGTTTTTATTTACGTCTTGTGCAATTTTATGGAATTTACAATTTGTGTCTATTGGTGTGTGATCTTCCTTGCAGTAAAAACAGTATGGGTCATTTTTGCAATCTTTGTACATGTTATTGAAACTGCTACATTTACTGCACCTTTGTCTATTTTTGCATGTTATGGTGCCATGACCGTATCTTTGACAGTTATAGCACTTGGAATTGGGAATGTGTATTAATGAACTTGGTATGAGATATGCCCTATGACAACTCTTTCTGGAAGTTTCCCTTGAAAAGTCAATGTAAGGATTTTCTTTCAATCCATTTATCTGTGTTTTTGCTGGTCTTGTTTTTGTTAGGTCATTTACCTCAAACCTTATTGCTTTGCCTGTTCCGAGAACTCTTAGTGTGTTTTCTTTTAAATACTTTTGGAATTCTGATGAATTTATGGCGTCTGTTGGTTTGACCGGATTGTTAAAGTTTGAGGTATATGAGGTCCCATTTAACTGAACTAGTATTACATTTTGGGGGGTTTCTACTTGCATTTCAGTGACAATCTCAGCTGATGCTGTTTGTTGTTGTTCTTCAGTACGGTGAAAACCGTCGGCCTTCTGGTTTGGCGGGAACTTTAAATGTTGTTCATTTTCATTTCGCGGGAGTTTTGAAATTGTTTCTTCTTCGTTTTCCGAATTCTTTTTCCTTTTGCCTTTTCGTTGTGTTTCTTTTTCTTTTTCTTTATGTATATCAGAGTTTTCCCCTGGATCAAAATGTATGTTTTCCATTTTGTTTTCTTGGAAAGTTCAGTGAGACGCAGTTATCACTACGGTGTCTAATAATTAAAAAAAAAAAAAAAAAAAAAAAAAAAAAAACACGTATTCACTCTGTGACGGTTTAAGCGAAAGTCCAAATTTTGTACCTGTGCCGGAAACAACTTGACCGACCAAACTCTCGCCACTTTTTCTCGTCTGGTGCTGCTGCTGCGCCGGCCACGTATTTATTGAATCTTTCGGGCAGTAGCGTATACTTTTTTCCTGAACCTTTCAGGCAGTATAGCATTTTTTCCCTAAACTATTCAGGCAGTATAGGATACTTTTTCCTGGACCTTTCAGGTAGTATAGCAACTTTTTTTTTTTTTTTTTTTTACCTTTTAGGCAGTATAGCATACTCTTTTTTCCTATGCCATTCAGGCAGCGTAGCATGCTTTTTTCCTGAACCTTTTAGGCAGTATAGCATTTTTTTTCCTGAACCTTTCAGGCAGTATAACATTTTTCTTTTTCTGAACCTTTCAGGCACTATAGCATATTCCTTTTTTCCAACCTTTCAGGCAGTATAGCACTTTTCCTGAACCTTTCAGGCAGTGTAGTAGACTTATACAGTGTAGTATAAGTCTTTTTTGCCTGAACCATTCAGTTAGTATAGCAGACTTTTTTTCTAAATCTAAATCTTTTTTTCTAGCAGGCACCTTTCAAGCAGTACGGCATATTCTTTTTCTTCTGAACATTTCAGGCAGTATAGCACCCTTTTTTCCTGACTTTTTAGGCAGTTTAGCATACTCATTTTTCCTGAACCTTTCAGGCAGTCTGTGTCTGTGTATAATACGGTAGTACCTAGCCTATGTATTCAGGTATTGTAGGCTACATATGCACGAGTCTACAGCATAAGGATAAGTGAAATGCGAAGCTTAGCCTCGCCCGGGCTATACCCATGAGGGGAGCCCGGCCTGTGTCGACTAATGCCGACACGCTCTCGTGTGTCAGCTGGTGCTGACTCGGCTGAACCTAGTTCTTACCCGCCGTGGTGCCAGCCACAGCAGTAACCTCCAGGCGACAATTGCAACTTCTCGCGCCTGGGCGGGGCGCGAACCGCTGACTCCTCGGATGAGAGGCCGACATGTTACCACTGTAATAGCCCGGAGGCTAGTCAATAGCAAGTGGCAGTTTACATATGTTTGTTCATGTAGGCCTACGATATACAATATACTTGGTAATGATACTAGTATTTGTTTAATAGTGTGACTTCATTGTAATGACTGTGTAACATACATGTTTTTTTTTTTTTTTTTTTTTTTCGGGACAAACATTTCAATCTTAAATGCTGTTTTAACCTTGACTGTGTTCGGTGCGGGTGTCCTCGGGTGCGCGGGTATTCCCCTCTGCTACACAAGTAGCAGAGGGGAATACCCTCTGTTGAGATTTGCGAAGATCTGGCTTCGCCCGGGCCTTCATATAAATGGCCCGGGCTGTGTCAGCTATTTATGGCTGTCTCATTTTGTTCTTTGACACTTTATGCTTACCGTGGTGGCGGGATTGCCAGCAGGCGCTCCTGCCGCCATGGTGTAAGCATGCGGCATAATCCATTACCAGTCCGGCGGCTGTGGGATCACAATTCTGTAAGTAATGTACCAACGTGGTGTTCGGCTCGCCACAGTGCATGCAACACCTGTCTTCAGGGTCAATTGTCTCTATGATCTGCCATGTGCAATGGTAACCTAGTCTGATTCTGTGAAGAATAACTTCGGTACTTCTATAGATTGCTTCAGAGAGTGCCAGTGGCGTCTGAGTACCATCTGGCCTAGGGAGAGTATCTCGTTTTCTCTCTGTGAAGCTGCAGGAGGAAGGCATGAGCTGTGACGTTACACTTCTGCCTTAAGATTTTTCGGCTTGGTTTTATGATCATGGGATTTGGGTGCATACCCCTGCAATGTCAGCTAGTCTGTCAGCAAGCTTATTCCCTTTGATGCTTGTGTGGCTAGGGACCCAGTTTACGATTATTATTCTACCCTGAGCAAGAATCCTTTGTGCTATTGTGAGGATAGTAGCCAGAAGGTAGATGTTGTCTTTGGGTGAGCTTTGCTGTAGACAGTCAATGGCTTCCCTGGAGTCTGCATGTATGACCATGTGTCAGGAACACATGGGCTAGGGCTCCCATGATCGCAACTGCCTCTGCCTATGAAAAGAAATGAGCTGCCATTGGATCAATTCATGATTCCAGGGGGAGAAGGTTTGCCTCCATGAGGAGGTTGAGGGCCTTCATCCACCTTGGGGCACCCCGAATGATCCTGGCAGCTTCATTGGGCTGTTTTCAATTTTTCTCTTAATTTTGGCTTTGTGGCAATCAGGGAGACAGAAGCATAGTCCACAATGGGACAGATGGCATGTACATAGAATGATCTTAGAACTTTATGTCTTGCTCCTATGTGTCTTCCAGACATTGCTCTCATGACAGACAGTCTTGCTTTGGTTCGGGTAACTAAGTATAGGACCTCCTTTTTAAAGGAGAGGGTCCGGTCAATCATTACCCCAAGGTATTGAAAGATTCTCAGACTTGTGCCTTGAACATTTAGTCTCAGAGCCATGGCTTTGGATTTGGCTGCAGAGATCTTTAGTCCTGTCCTACAGCACTCCTCAGATACAATGTCCAGACAGTGCTGGGCTTTACTTAGGCAGTGTGGTCCAGTGGAGATTCCAAGGTCGTCTGCATAGGAGATGATCTTGCACCCCACTGGGAACTATATGTTGAGGATGCAGGACATTAGGGTGTTGAAGAGGTCTGAACTGAGGTGTTCCATTTTCTAGTGGCATGTGCTGTGATAGGTGACCTTGGAATCTGATTTTGGCTGTTCTGTTCCTGAAATAGTCTCCTATCCAAGCCAGGAGCTTTCCTCTGGTTCTCTTCTGGATCAGGCTCTCCTCAATAACAAGAGGACTTGCTAATTCAAAAACCTTCTCCAGGTCTAGGAATACTACTACTGAAGTGACATTGCTGATTGTGCTTAAGAGCATGACTATGTTGTGTGATGTGCTCATGCCCCTTGTGAACCCATGGAGGTGTTCATGTGGGGGTCCCATTTTCCATTGGAGTCGGTTTAGTACCATTCTCTCGACCGTCTTGCCCAGACAGCTGAGGAGAGAGATGGGGTGGTACTTCCCTGGCTCCTTTGGTTTTGGGATGGGAAATATGGTGGCCCTCTTCCACCTCTTGGGTAGAGTGGGTTTCCCAGGACTTGTTGATGAGTTGCAGGAATGCAAGCTCACCTGCCAGTCTTAGGTGGGAAATGATGGGGTACGAGATCCCATCAGAGCCCGGGGCTGTGGAAGAACTGTTTTTGTAGGTTTGTCTTAGTTCCCTCAGAGAGAAGATACCATCTGAGATATCTGATTAGGCTGCCCTCTCTCTGATATGAACAAGTCTGCCTGGTTGTAGGCGTTGTTGGTGTGCCCTCAATTCAGCTGGCAGACTGTTGTTGCTTGTTCTCGCAGAGAACTCCTGCATCAGTCTGTTTGCTTCTCCTTGAGGGTCATGGTGTATGCACCTCGGGGCTGAGCGGCTAGTAGCTCGCCTGACCCATTGCCACAGCTCTGTAAGGGTGGTTTGGTGGTCAAAGGACTCACACCATTCCAGCCACTTTTCCTGCTTGACTCTTATGGCAGTTTCCTTGGCATCCCTGACTGCTTCCCTTAGGAGGGCAAGGTTGTCAGGGGCTCTTTGCTTTCGGATATGTTTTCTACACATGTTCACTCTTTGGTTGACCTCCTCAATTTTGTCATTAAAGTACAGGCGTCCTTATAACTCCTGGACTATGGCTGAGTTTTAGGTATAGTCTGTGAGTCTGCTTGATTTATGGCACTGATAAATCTGGCTTCAAGCACTTCTACGTTTTCACTCTTTGGGGGTTTATTGCTTCTAAGACAGTAGGCCAAGACATCCTGAAAGGCTTGCCAGTTGGCCTTGTCTGTTTTCCATCTTGGATTTGGTTGTGGCATTTGAGTTGGGCCAGCATCCAGTGCCATAATGGTCACTTGTGACAGTCTCATTGGCACACCATCTAATTCTCTCCACCAGAACTATAGTGGCCAGGGTGAGGTCTAGGACCCCTTATAACGGGTATAGAACCCAATTACATTGGCATGCAGGGGTATTGATACTTGTTAATGGCATTCACTCTTTATTTCTAAGAGTTGACACACGCAGTATAAGAACACACGAGAAATGTCTAGTTATGGGTATGGCGGTATGCGGGTCGCAGCCAGCTGCCCGGAGGGAGAGGGTTGAGCTGACCTTACCGTGCTGGTCGCTGGCGACGAACTCCCGGTCAAACGAGGTGAGATATAAAATGTGACTTCCGCCCTCGCTGAGTGGGTGGTTCTTATTTGGGACTTTGGATCCGCGTGGTCACCAGCCATGTGGTCCACTGGTAACAGAAATAGAATTATGCACATCCTATATTGCTCGGCCACCTACTCGCGCCTCACCTTCGAGGCACCTTCAAGGGTGACCTAACTTGGCTGGTCGTCTCGTTCTCGTGCATTGTCCTGGTGCATCTTCGTGGCTGCTCGTCCATGTTGTCCTCATCCTCCTGGTCCTCGGTGTAATCTGTCCGTCCTCGATGTCCACACGTCCTCGAAAGTCTCGCACAGGTTCTCCTTGACTTCGGATTCGTCTAGACCTCCTCATAGTCCTGGCCCAGGTCTAACTCGGCGGCGTCCTCGTCCACACGTCCTCACAGATCTCGTCCATGTCCTTCTCGCGTCCTCGTAATCTTCATCTGGATCTACGGGTGTCGGGGCAGGGGTGGCATCTTGAGGCGGCTGATACCTGCGCTACAAGCTCCTGGAGTTGACCGGATCTGCAGGCGTCCGCCAGGCGTCGCCTATGCACAGCATCCTGGGGCAACTGGCACCTGCGGCAAGTTGTTGGTGCTTCTATGGATCTACGGGGAGTCCGGCAGGCAACACCCGTCCACTACACTGGGACGGTTTAACACCTTTTCTGACGAAAGTCGTGGTCCGCGGGCCTATGGCGATCTTCGATGACGTCCTTCCCACGGCATCCTAAGGTGACCGGAAATGTAGCAGGATCTTCCTTCGGTGCCGTGTCGGCTATCGTTGCTCTGACTGCAATATATGGTCGGGGAACCAGATCATACACGTAAGGGCCAGAGTAAGAGAAAAAGAAAGGCAACAGAGAAGAGAGGGTGTTAACTACCACTAGCCAGTGATTTATAAAAATTTGCGTTTTGTTTAATGTTGGTTTTAAATTATTTTGTCTTTTTTTTTTGTGTGTGTTTTGTTTTCACAAAGATAAAGAAGAAAATAGAAGAGGGAGACGTCAGTAGCGATCCGTTTGGACCTGGCTTGAATTACCAACCGTTTCTGATAGATATGAGAGTAAATAAGGGAAACGACATCAGCAATTCGCGAGGATTTACTTGAACCACAGTCGTCACACAGAGAAGAAATAGGTGTAACTTGTACATCATGTACAAGCCACACGTCACGACAGACAAAAATGCGGGCTAAAGAGAAACATCATAAATCCTTACGCCGGCACTAAGACAGCAACCAATCCTATTAATGAAAAGGTTTAGTGTCTTTTGTCCTGCATGTGTGAGTGAGGTGAATGTGTGTGTGTACCCACACATTCACCTCACTCACACATGCAGGCGTGTGTGAGTGACAGCTAGCGTGAATGAGAGGGAAAGCGAGAGTGACCTCACACAGAGAATGAATCACAAACACGAATATTAACGTTCACTTTAACAAAACTGAAGTAAAATAGCAACGCTAGCTACTTAAGATTATTTCAACTACCACATTGAATTCAACATTTAATGATATGCGATATGCATGAATGAATGGTGACATGAAAATATTCGCAAGCTATTTAACAAGTAAATCTTCTCGGGTCAGAAATCTGAACTGCCGAGGTACATGTCTAGCTATTGCATGTCAGACCTCATTAAAACTCATTACGGGGGGGATCCTAAACCCAAATGCCGTATATGACTGAAGCGACTCAAGCCAGGGAAATCTATAATATAACCTGCTCTCTTCTGCGTATCTGTGATACGAATCACAAAAACGCTTGGGTTATACCCAAACATGCAAGCGACTTCAAGAGGGTGAGAAAGGCATGATTAATAAGCGAATAATGATTCTAGCTTAAATCCTACTCCTACATTAATTAATGGACATAACCACGAGTCACACTGACTCAAAGGTGCACTATGATATGGGGGAATATCCTATGCTATATTTAAAATATGATTTTTAATAAAATTGCGTTACAAGCTCCATCTAGCGCCGATAGAACGTGTCACCAAAGCAATGTAACAATGCTAAGTTATTCCCCAAGGCATCAACGAAACAACAACCAAATTACAGGGAACCAAGCGGTCTTTTGATCCTTCCCATGTCGCCACCGACCGAGAAAAGAGAAAGTGAGGTCAGGTCAAGACGGGAAAACAACCTTTTTCTAATCCAAAGTGACCACAAGTGAAAGAAACGAGACGGTCAGGTCGGGGCGAGGAAGAAACGAGATAAAATGAAATGATATTCGTGATAAGATAAAATCACGAACGCATTAAATTTGTTGCAGATGAATAACATAAATCCCTAAGAACGAGAGAAATTAATTAATTAACTAACGAACGATATTCATGTTTAATGATTACATACTCGATCACACGGAAATGCGATCTGAGGTGAAGAAATAGTGTGAGAACATGCCATTTGCTGTCATTAGCACCTTTTAACCCAACAAAAAAACAACAACGACTTAACACATTAATGGGAGAAGAAGGGAAAAGAAATAAGAAAGGGGGGCCCAAACATGTACTTACGTGTTTTTTTTCTTCTTCGACATGTCTTCTAGCGGTCGAGCGGATTTTCTTCGGAAGTGCATTCGTGTTGCATGCCAAAAGGATGCAACGGCCCTCACTGCCACCAAATATAACGGGTATGCGTACTCTAGTACAGTGGCTGACAGGGTCTCAAAACACATGTAAAGGGGTGAACACACGCTACGACGACGCTACGATTTGTCTAAAGGGTAAAAGCGCCGCGGTGTCGGGGCAGCCCGCCCGGAGGGAGGCAAGGGCGGACCTTTGCGCGTTGGTCGCTGGCGACGAACTCCCGGTCAAACGAGGTAAGATATAAAGTGTGACCTCCGCCCTCGCTGAGCGGGTGGTTCTTATTTGCGACTTTGGATCCACGTGGTCACCAGCCACATGGTCCACTGGTAACAGAAATAGAATTATGCACATCCTATACCCCTCCTCTAACATGCATTAGCTCTTGGCTGTTGAGAAGAGCGATCTTGGGGAAAATCTCAAGCACTTTGGCTATGTGATGGCCTGCCCTGTAGGGAGCCAGGACGGGGTGGTGTGCATTGAAGTCTCCCCCTATGATCATTCAGTTTTGTGCTGCAGTAGCACAGACCTGGCTGATGTCTAAGCTCCTACAGTCTGGCCTTCTGTACACATTCTACAGCTTGAGGAAGCCCCCAGCCAGGTGAATCTTAACAGCAAGAGATTTAACATCCTCTCCACAGTGTGGTGCATTGGCTATTGCGGAGCAAGGGATTGTTGCTCTGACCAGGGTGATCAAGCCTCTTTTGACAGCTATGTTTGGCAGCGTGAAGACATGATAGCCTGAGAAGCGAACAGTCCCCTCTATTAATGTCTCCTGGAGCATGACAGTGTCAATGTTCCTTGATCACACTCTTGTGTGGAGGATGGCATTCTTTGTATTGAAGCCATAGATGTTCCACTGTAGTATGCTTAGATTGTGTGTCATGATATTACTTGGTGATAGTTACATCAGAGACGGGGTGAGGGAGGGGCTGCCTTGGCTCTATTCAGCTTCCTGCCTTTCAGGACTGCGACAGTCTGGGTCGCTGCCATCATGGCGACCATGACTGCCTTCTCTATTTTCTCACTGGACCTCCCCAAGGCTGTTGCTACTGCTGTGACTACAGCAGTCAACAGTAGAGTCATATCTTCATCGTCAAAGAGGAGATTATCGTCTCTTGGGGAGGTTTTTGCTGTGTTCTTTGAACCATTATTCCTGTGGTTCTTCTTCTGCATTTTAGTGATGATGATGAACTCCTTTTTGTTGGAGACATCTGGTGTCAGCTGTAGAGGGGCTTCCTTCCTCTTAGGAGGTCGCGAAGTCTTTTCTCTTTTGTTCTGTCCCCAGATATGGGTGCCTGGGGGAGCAGGAACAAAGTCTGGTCGCTTTTTAGTGACCTCTTGTCGCCAGAGGGCCGCCTCTTTCCTGGCAGAGCAAGCCAGGCTCCAGGCATGATGCCCCTTGGCACAGTTGGGACATTTGGCTTTTGTGTCCCTTTGGCCTTCTTTGTGGTCAATAGTGAGATAGTGAGAAGTGAGAAGCCAAGTAGCACCATCTTGACTCTCCTATCGTCGGCATTGAGTGGCGAGAGGCACACTTTTCTCCCATCATTAAGCTCCTTGGTTTCCTGCAGGAAATTCAAGGTGGATTGGTGTTTGGGCATGATAATCATGCCCTGGTCTCTGGCAACCCAGATTGATAACCAGATTTTTTGCTGCATCTCCAATGCTCTTACCAGTTGGTAGGCATTGTCGAAGCCTTCAGGTTTAGAGGGAACCTTAAACTGTGGAAAACGCCTAGGTGGTCCAGACTCACCCTCAGAGTCTGTCTCCGGCCTGGGCCGCCCTTTTGGCTGGTTCAGCTTGTGCTCCCATCTCGCTCAGGGTGAACGTCTGAGGGTTACTCAGAGCTCTCCATGATTTGCCTGCTGGTCCATCTGCTGGACAATCTCATGGATAGACATGTTTTTGGCTGATGTCGTGTCCATCTTAGCAGCAGGTCTCACAGAGTCAACCTTCGTTTTTCATTTTCGCTTGCCACTAGAAGCCATTTATGGCTTCAGAGTGACTGCCGTAGTTTGGAACTTGCATGGTTCAACATTTATATCTCTTTCTTGTGGGGGGTTTGAAATATATGTCATAAAATAAGCAGTTATTTCATCCTCCCACACCCCCACCCACCACTGAGTCCAACAAGGGGAAGCTGTAAGAACTAATGTCTAACAGCCACCGGGGTGGTGAGAGGATATATGCAGCCAATGGACGTTGTACCGCCACTCATGGGACCAGTTTTAGTGCTAACAGCAACATTGACTGCTTGACCCTAGGCTCCCGAAGGAGACCAGCCAATTGATCTCACCAGGCCGAGATCAGACCACCCGTCTTGCTGGAATAAAGGACCAAAGAGGCATGTTGTTAGCCGCTGGGCATACTCATGCACGACATCACTCAATCTCCTGGACTTCTGTCTCCACAGCGCACAGGGATGCCACTCACAACAAACACGTGGGTAGATGTGAACCCCTGGGGAGAGACCAGAGGGGATGCCCTCATTGTTTGGAACCCTTTCTTCTTCCCTCTAATGCGAAACAGCCACCCAGAGGCTGTATCACCTCAGAGAGGGAGCTCTAATCCTGCACCTTGAAAGCTTGCTGAATTCTCGGTTAACTGGTGAGGTTGGGATAAAAGTTAACAGTTTAGGCGCCATCTGCCGTGTGCTCTGAGCATGGCCTCCTCAACCGTGACTCCAGTGTTATCCCTCGGCTAACCTATGTTGTTGAAGCAAGTTGAAGTTCAAAGATTTTCACTAATCAGGCTGGCCATTCCCGCCTGTGTCAATAAAAGGTTCCCCTTCATCGGCAGCAGGACTTACGGAAAAGCGCGGCCCTGGCGGCCATGTCACGATTGGATTAATGCCACTGGCCGTCACACTTCTTTCCTTGGCTCACATAAATCTTTACGACAAAGGATTTATGGTCCTGGCACGAGTACTAGCAGCAAGCATCATGTGCTGGAAACCAAAACCAGTGGGATGGTGGGGCTAGGATATAGGATGTCGGTTCCATGATATGGCAAAGGATAATGTGATAGTGAGGGTGAGGTTACGGTAGTCATGTAGCATCAGGTGATTAGGCGAAAATATTTAAAAGCAGGGATGTGAGGGCTGTGGCAAAGAGGAGGTTAAACTTTAATTAAGAAATTAAAAGGTCATAGCAAACCAAAAGAAAACAAACTGTAAAAAAAAAAAAATGAATGAGAGAACACAAACAAAACAAAAACTGAACAAAACAAGGGATAGGGGAAGGGGATAGATGTAGATGAAAGAGTAGGAGGTAACTTCAAAGGTTGCGGCCAAGCCTAAAAAACTGCATCCACTTCTTTGTCTCATGCCAAAGAAAAAAAATCATGGCTTAATTCCTGTCTCTGGCCGGAACGAAAGATGGTGTTGAGTCTATGCAGCCAGTTGGTATGCCAAGCACGGAGTGTGTCGGTCTGTTTACAGCCAACCTACACCACTTGATATTCAGAATAAGCAGAGAAGCTTCCTCGTGGAGTTCAGATGTCGTAATAAATCGATCCCAATCTACCATATATATCCATCTGAGTGCTTTATTCTGAACAAGCTGGAGTTTGCGCTTGTTAGTATATGCTGTTTGTGTGAGTGCAAGTGGTGTGTATGTGAGGAGAGGTTTGATCAATGGGGCCGCACTTTTAAATCGATAAAGCGAATGTAAGGCTTTTCTTGCCAAGGCGGCCTTTGAATTGATATGCAAGTGAAATCGAAAGTAGGTATCACAGGTTAAACCAAGGATGGTACAAGAGGATCTGACTTCGAGAGGTGCTTGTAGTCTATCGAAGGTGTTGAGGTAAATGTTGTAAGGAGGAAGTTTTCATGGTCTTACAAAGAGAGCTTTCGTTTTTGTCACATTAGTCTTGTAACAACATTTATGCTCCCATCTCGAGATGGTTTCGAGTTCGTCATAAATGCATGGAACGTCACCTGAAAGCGCATTGTGTCAAGCTAAGTGTGTACAGTCGTCAGCATAGAGGATAGTGAATGACTCTGTGTGTGGGGTCTGGTAGGTCGTTTGTGTATAATGTATAAAGTGTAGGGCTGAGTATGCTGTCCTGAGGTACTCCAGCGTGTATTGAAATGGTGCCTGAAACTTTGTTTAAGAATTTCAATTTTAATCTGCTGTTGTCAAGAAAACTGCAGAGCAGCTTCTTAATTAGAGATGGAAAGTTAAATTTTGTGCACAGCTTGTACTTGAGGGCAGCATGCCAGACCATGTCAAAGGCTTGCTCAACATCTTTTGAGACAATAACAGTCTCTAGTGCTCAGCACAGTTGTGGCAATAGAGGCAAAGATATCATTCCAATGCCCATCTATTGTTTGGGAATCAAGCCCATCAAGATTAATTTGAAAGTTTTGATAATTTAATTTGGATTTAAACGACTCCCAGTCTGCTTGTTTATACCGGAAAGATCGTCTTAGTATTGGTGATGTGAAACTTTTAATTATGATGGGTATGCGGTCTGAACCAACATTCAGACCGGGTTGTATGTATGTGTATGGTGTATGTGGTAGACAAGTGCTGCCCTGTTTCCGAAAACGAGATCAGGGCGGACCTTTCCTCTGGGTGTGTGTCTTTTGGTTGCAAAAATAGAAAGGAGTTGCCTACCGTGTGCAGTGGTGTAGTTTCGTGTGGGTAGCATTGATATCCCTGGCAAAGAAGACTGGGAGGTTTGTATAATTGAATAATTTGCTGAAGTCAGCAAGAGGAAAATTAGTGTTTGGTTTTCTATAGGCAGTGGAAAGGATAATGGGGCCCTGTGGGCTGAATAAACTAACTGCCATGAATGAGAGGGTGAGGAACTCGTGAGTGATAGTGGGTTTTATCAGAATACAAGAACCCATTTGTAATCCGTCCCCTGATTGCCTGGATGTGTAACCATAGTACCGAATTTTGTTCTAGAAAGTCGTAAAAATATTACAGATCGAAAAAAATGACCTTACATTGCCTGAACGATCGTTAGCATGTCACTCAGGGTAGACTCAATTTACCTGGGTTTACCTTGCGTCGCGTTACCTGATCCCGGTAGAGGTTCCGTGATCGAGCCTCGATCGACGGTTCCTCAAGGTCAGGGAGAGAGTCCTGCGAGCAGGACACAGGACGGAAGTCCTGGGAATCGGCGGTCCACTTCCCAATACTTCCGCACTGTCCCAAGCGCCCCCTAGAAGGGACTTCGACGTCGACCTCAGAGCCTCTACTCTCGTCATCAAGGATGGTGTCATCCATAAGATGACGACGAGGCTGCGGGACTGGAGGAACCTTTTTGTCTTTTTTGGCGTGCTTGTTTGGAAGTGAGATTTGTTTGCGTTTGCTTTCAGTGTTTTTATGTAGTGTTAAGTGCTTGTGTATTTTCCTTTGGATTTGGTTGCAAAACGAGGTGTCTTTGTGTGGGGCAATGAGGCTCTGAGTTAGTGTTTTTTGTAGTGTTAAGTGTTTGTGTAGTTTCTTTTGAATTTCGTTGTGGTGCTGGTTGCAAAACAAGGTGTCTTTGTGTGGAACAATGAAGCTCTGGGTTAGTGTTTGTCACATCGTTACTGTGGTTTGTGGTGTTGTGGCGTATTCAGGGATGTATAAATTGTCGTCTTCGAAGATCTCCTCTGGGACAACAATGCTGGGGAAACTGTTTCTTTGTAACATGATAGGGACAATGTTTGCGAATTTCCTAGTGTTTAGCAGCAATGAGAGCTACTTGTAAGATGGCTTGTATTTTTGGGATTGTGTTGGGTGTGAATGTGTTGTTGAATTGGGGAGGTGAAGGCAGAGTTATCCTGAGTAGAGCAGGTGTCTGGTGTGTCGTGCAG